>NC_137796.1:19187778-19392778 GCF_963383645.1 Muscardinus avellanarius
AACAGTAAATAGACTTGTTCTGGGTAAACTGCCAAGACCATTACTTCAAAGGGCAGTCATGTCCTAATCTTGCTGTGTGACTCAGGACTTGAGCCGTGCTGAAGCTGAGCTTCAAAACTGAAACGGAGTCAGAGTCTTCCCATCTTAGAGCTCCCTCTGCAGGAAGGGCTGGTGGCCCCATGTGCATTTGTTTGGGGACAGGAGCCCCAGAGCGCTCAGGGCTCACTGTGGGGATGGGGGTACCAGTGTGTATGGTGTGAGTGTGTGTGAGAGAACTCACACACACTCACTTAGACTCACTTAGAAAACGTGGCTTTCCACTTGGGACAGTCCATGGCCACCTCCCCCTTGCCTGGAGACCTCCTGTACAAACTAAGAACAGAATTCTCAGCACCTTACGTACCACTTGGACCCATTGCCACATTGTACGGGTTCGGAAACTGAGACCCAGAATGCTCCCCAGGCCTGCCTGTGTTCACATGTGTGTTCTCAGTGAGTTGTTCAAAGCCCCATTCAGAGGCAGACACGGGCCCACCACCCTCCTCAGCGTCTGCCCACCTCCCAGCTGACAGCCCTCCGGCTCTTACGCAGGTGGGTAGGTGGTGGCATCTCTGATTCCTTTCCAGGGCTCCAAGGGCTCGGGAGGAGCGAACCTGCGGGCACCCACAGGCGGTCTTGAGAAGGGGACTCCTAGGAAGACATGGAGGGGCGTCTTCCCCACATGCATCTGCTGCCCTTGGAGGGTCCCATATTTGGTGATAGCTAGAGGCTCCTTGATGTGCAGGGCACCTGGGAAGAGAAGGCAGAAGAGTCACCCCAGCTCAGCCTCTCTCAGCTGCAGAGGGGACGCTGGTTCCTCTGCCATGGGAACCAGCTACCGCCTTTCATAACAGTCAAAAAGCTCGATGCTTTCTCTTTCTCTCTCTCTCTCTCTCTCTCTCTCTCTCTCTCTCTCTCTCTCCCTCCCTCCCTCCCTCCCTCCCTCCCTCCCTCCCTCCCTCTTTCCCTCCTCCCCCTCTTTTCTATCTCAGTACTGGGGGTGGAACCTGGGGGCATTCTACCTCTGAGCTATACCCCTAGCCCTATTTATTTTTATTTGGAAACAGGGTCTCACAAAGTTGCAGAGGCTTCACTAAGTAACTGAGGCTGGCTTTGAACCTGTGATCCTCCTGTGTCAGCCTCCCAAGCACTGAGATGACAAGTGTGCGCCACCACGCCTGGTTTCTGTCCATTTTCTTGTGCTTCTCTCAGAATTTGTGTCTCATTATTTGAGATACCAGTCATATTGTTAGGTGCATTAAAGTTCATCTCTATTACATGATCTACTTCTTTTGGCATCATATCATGTCAATAAATGTGCTATGCAGGGCATGGTGGTACATGCCTGTAATCTCAGTACCTGGGAGGCTGAGATGGGAGAGTCACAGGTTTGAGGCCAGACTCAGCAACTTAGCAAGATCCTGTTTAAAAAAAAAAAAAAAAAAAGCCAGCGTGGTGGCGCATGCTTGTAATCCCAGGATCAGGAGGCTGAGACGGGAGGATCACGGTTTGTGGACAGCCTCAGCTACTTAGTGAGGCCCTTTGCAGCTCAGTGAGACCCTGATTCAAAATAAAGAATACAAAATGGGGCAGGGGGTGTAGCTTGGAGGTCAAATGTCCCTGGGTTCCATCCCCAGTGCCCCAAAGTAAGTAAGTAATGAGTAAGTAAATAAATAAATAAATAAATATCATTTATTTTGATTTCTGTTTGTCTGATATCAATATGGCTGTGCCTCTTTTCTTGTTTGCCTGGTTTGTTTCTGGGTAGGAATCACACACGCGTACTCCTAGCATTTGTATACTGGTTACAATGCACTCATTCGCAACATACATTCACATAGCAGTGCTCTCAGGTGGGCACCGGAGCATGCGCAGTGCAAGTATACCCCCGCCATTACCCCTTGGCACAGATGCGACCTCGACCACGCTGAACCCAGTCCTCTTTCACCCTGCCCCATTTCCTTTGCCGAGGGTTTGGTGAGGCCTCTCAACCATTACGCCTTCCTGAAGTGCCCTTTGCCGCCACCCTTAGCCTCCTTAGAAAGCAAATCTGATGTAAGCGATGACCAAACCTGGCTGTGCATCAGAACCATTTGGGGCTTGCTCAGTCACGCAGAGTCCTCGTAACCACCTCCCACTCCCTAACTGGACCTCAGGGTTGTGACAGGAAATTAGATTTGCAAATTTCTCTAGGAGATTTGGCTGCAACTTTTTTGAAACAGCATTTGGAATTGGTGTGCTAGAGCACACTCTTACACTCCCAGCTGCAGGTGATTGAAAACACTTCCCTGCCCACGGCCCCAGGTCTCCCCATATCTTGTACAAACAAAGAAGAGACTATACAGTTGGCACGTTGGCACAGAGGCAGGTGAGCAGGGCAAGGGGCCATTTGCAGCTTCCAAAGCCCTTTCACATGGGCTTCTTATTCACTCTGAAGGAGCCAGGGAAGGTCCAAAGGCCCCCAGAGAGGCAGTGACCAGCCTGTGGTCTCATGGGGTAGAGCCAGGAGGCCAACATTTTTTTTTTTTTTTTTTTTTTTGGTGGTACTGGGGTTCCTGGAAACCCTTCTAGCTCCGGGCTACACTCCCAGACCTATTTTATATTTTTATTTGGAAACAGGGTCTCTTAAGCTAGTGAGGGCTAGCTTCGAACCTGTGTGATCCTCCTGTCTCCGCCTCCCAAGCGCGGGGATTGCAAGCCTGTGCCACCACGCCCGGCAGGAGGCCAACATCTTATACATTACCTGCTTTTTTTCTGAACTCAGGGGCCACTCATGATGGAGTCGTCAACAGTTATGATTTGTGGATCTCCATTTTTATACTGGGAATTCAACTCGGGGCATTCTATCTTCAAGCTACACCCCCAGTCTTTTTGTGTGTATGTATGGTGCTGGGGATTGAACCCAAGAGGCATTCTACATCTGAGTTACACCTCCGGCCATTTTCTTTTTTATTTGGAAACTTGCTTTTACTAAATTGCTGAGGCTGACTTTGAACCTGCGATCCTCCTGCCTCAGCCTCCCAAGTACTGAGATTATGGGTGTGTGCCAGTACCCCAAGGCCCTTTTATATTTTTATTTGAAATAGAGTCTCTTGCTAAGTTGCTGAGGTTGGCCTCAAACCTGCTATCCTGAGCCGGGCATGGTGGCACATGCTTGTACTATACAGATGCTGAAATAGAAGCTCGGAATCAGGTAAAACTTGCCAAGGCTGCATGCAGGGTATCTTACATCAGAGCCTTATTCTAAACTGTGGTGTCTGTCCACTCCCCTACCCATGCAACAGAGGGCTCTAGACTGCTCACAAGGCTGCTGTGGAGTGGTCCTGATCTCAGCTCTGCTACGCAGTAGCGACCTGGAAGCACTTAGGGAAACACTACCCACCTTACTAGTCATAAAGCACTAATTAAAGTCATAAAGCGCCGGGCGTGGTGGCGTACGCTTGTAATCCCCGCGCTTGGGAGGCAGAGACAGGAGGATCGCTCAGTTACGAAGCCAGCTGCACGCGCTGGCTTAGGAGACCCTGTTTCCAAATTAAAAAAAAAATGTAAAAATGGGTCTGGGAGTGTAGCCCAGAGGTAGAAGGGCTTCCAGGAACCCCAGTACCACACACACACACAAATAAATAAATAAATAAATAAATAAATAAATAAATAAAATAAATAAAGTCATAAAGCACTAATTAAAACTTGGAAGCCGGGCGTGGTGGCACACTCCTGTAATCCCAGCAGTCCGGAGGCTGAGACTGGAGGATCTTGGTTTTTGGCCAGCCTCAGCTACTTGGTGAGGCCCTCTGCAACTTAGTGAGATCCTGTTTCAAAATAAAGAATAAAAATAGGGCAGGGGGTGTAGCTTGGAGGTAGAATGCCCTGAAACCTGCAAAACAACCCCCCCAAAAAAAAAACAAAAACAAACTTGGAGTGATAGCTGCCACCTAAAAATTTTAAAAATGATGCTACCCAATTCTGGTGATGATACAGTGAAAAGGGCATTCACTTATGCTCTTGGTGGAGGAGGATAAATGGATACAAACCCTTGGGAACAAAATTTGGCAAAATGTATGAAGAGCCATAAAATGTTTGCACACTTTGACTCAGTAATTCCACATTTGGGTCCCTCCCTGATAAAATAGTCAGAAGCATTAAAAAAAAAAAAGACCATTCTAGCTGGGCATGGTGGCTCATGCTTGTAATCCCAGTACTTGGGAGGGAGGCTGAGACAGGAGGATCGCAGGTTCAAAGTTAGCCTCATCAACTTAGTGAGGTCCTCCATAACTTAGTGAGACTCTGTTTCCAAATAAGAAATAAAACCAGGCTGGGGGTGTAGCTCAGAGGTAGAATGCCCCTGGGTTCATTCCCAGTATCTCTCTGTTTCTCTGTCTGTCTGTCTGTCTGTCTGTCTGTCTCTCTCTCTCTCTCTCTCTCTCTCTCTCTCTCTCTCTCTCTCTCTCTCTCACACACACACACACACACACAGTCATTCTGAACTTAGTGGATACTAGAAACATCATTTATCTATGGGGACCAAATAATATAAATGTAAGCCGGGCATGGTGGCGCACGCTTGTAATCCCAGCATTTAGGAGGCTGAGACAGGAGGGTCACACAGGTTCGAAGCCAGCCTCAGCTACTTAGTGAGGCTGTCAGCAACTTAGTGAGACCCTGTTTCCAAAATATATATATATATATAATAGGTCTGGGAGTATAGCCCGGAGGTAGAAAGCCTCTGGGTTCCACCCCCAGTACCACCAAAAAAAAAAAAAAAAAAATGTAACTATAAACTCAAGCTATAATATGCCTTCAATAAGATTGTTTTTGTGTTACTGGGGATTGAACCCAGGGACATTCTACATCTGAGCTACACCCTCAGCCTTATTTTCTTTTTATTTTGAAATAGTGTCTCGCTAGGTTGATAAGAGTCTCACTACTTGCTGAGGCTGTCCTTGAACCTGTGATCCTCCTGTCTTAGCCTTCCAAGTATTAGGATTACAAGTGTATGCCATGATGCCCAGCTTCATAAATAAGATTTTAAGTGGAAAAAAATGCTGGGCATGGTGGTGCACACCATGTACTTGGGAGGCTGAGACAGAAGGATTGTAGGTTCGAGGATAGCCTGAGAAAATAGTGAGACTTACCAACCTAACAAGACCCTGTTTCAAAATAAAAATAAAAAACAGAAGCCAGGATTACTGGGGATTGAACCCAGGGGCATTCTACCTCTGAGCTACACCCCCAGACTTACTTTTTATTCTTTATTTTGAAACAGCATCTCACTGAGTTGCAAAGGGATTCACTAAGTAGCTGAGGCTGTCTGTAAACCATGATCCCCCTGTCTCAGCCTCCCAAATGCTGGGATTACAAGTGTGTGTCACCACGCCCAGCTACACTATGTAGTTGTGTAGTTAAAATATGTGCATCTTAGCTGGGTGCAGTGGTGCAAACCTATAATCCCAGGACTTGGGAGGTTGAGACAGGAGGATCACAGGTTTGAGGGCAGCCTCAACAAGTAGTAAGATTCTCATCAACCTAGCAAGACCTTGTTTCAAAATAAAAATAAAGGCCAGGAGTGGTGGCACACGCTTGTAATCCCAGCACTTGGGGGGATGAGACAAGAGGACTGAACATGTTCAAAGCCAGCCTCAGCTACTTAGTAAGGCTCTCAGCAACTTACTGAGACCCTGTTTCCAAATAAAGTATAAAATAGATCTGGGAGTGTAGCAGGAGGTAGAAAGACCCTGGATTCCATCCCCAGTACCAATAAAATAAAATAAAATAAAATAAAATAAAATAAAATAAAAATTGGCTGGAGGTGTAGCTTGGGGACACACACACACACACACACACGTATGTGCATCTTGCTATATATTTTATACCTCATTTTTTTTGTTAATGCATTATATTGTCACAGCAAAAAACAATTATAGTAATTTATAAAAGAAAGACATTGGAAGTTGGGCATGGTGGCACATGCTTGTAATCCCAGTACTTGGGAGCCTGAGACAAGAGGATCACAGGTTCAAAGCCAGCCCCCATAACTTAGCAAGGCCCTCCAAAACTTAGTGATGTTCTGTTTTCAAATAAGAGATAAAATTGGGCTGGGGGTTTAGCCCAGAAGTAAAAGGCCTCTGGGTTCAATCCCCGGTGCCACACACACACACACACACACACACACACACACACACTGGAAAGAATTGCACACGTGGCAGAGGTCCACATAGGAGAGAGAGGGGCAGAAGCAGGACTCTTGCTTAGAGAAAGAAGGCAGGAAGGAGAGAGAGAGAGAAAGACGTTGTGGGATCTTCATGTTCTGGAGGCAGAAGGTGCACTAGCCACTTTGCAGAGCGGCCCTTGGGTTCAACAAGGACAAAGGACTTCGCTAGACTTCCAGCTGGTGAGTGGTTTAGTGCCCTGAAACACCGCCCTCCATCTGCTCAGATCTGCTCTGAGAGCTCCTGCCCCGCTGTCCCAGGAGAGGGGGAGCTGGGGCCTCCTGGGGGCCCTCTCGCCTGATACCCCCAGGAAGGACTGAGGGTCTTACCCATGGCTGTCTGCACCATCAGGCAGAGGGTGAGGCTCAAGCCTGGAATCCACCTCGGGCTCCGGACAGCTCCAGCTTCTGCCTCCGGCTGGCGTGATACCAACAACATCATGGTGTCAAGAGTGGCGGTGACTGCAGTTCACCAGCGCAAGGAGGCCTCACTTTTATCTTCTCCAAGTCCTATCAGCAGGTCCTGGGATGGGAGGAGTCATGACCAGCTCCAGACCAGCCCCCACAGCTTTGTGGTGACAAACTGACCCGCCTACGGTCCCTGACCAATTTGCTTATCTATACAATGGCTTAACTTTGGCTAATGTGGGTCAAGCTCTGAGCACACAGTAGGTGCTAAGACGAAGAGAACACCGGGTCACTTGACCCCTCAATCCTTGTGTTTCCCCTCTGGATTTAAGGGCCTCCCTGCTCCTCTCTGCAATGTCAAGCTTCTCCAGGCATGCCTAGCCCTGACGCTCTGCCAGGACCATTCCAGAGCAGCAGGCCGGCTGCAGGAAGTCAACATGGGGGCTGTTGTCTCGGGCGCACAGTCCAGCTGGGGGAGCCCAACCTGGAAGCAACCATGAGGAGGGTTCCTTAGGGGCGGGAGGGGAGCCCGGCGCAGTGTGGTGGGAAGGAAAGTTTCTTGGAAAAGATCTAATCTTAGAATTCTTACTTATTTTTTTTTGTGTGTGCATATAGTCCTGGGAATTAAACCCAGGGGTATCCTACTTCCGAGCTACACCCCCAAGCCCTTCTTATGTTTTTGCTTTTGAGACAAGGTCTCGATAGGTTTCTGCGAGTCTCACTAAGTTGCTAAGGCTAGTCTGGAACCTGCAATCCTCTTGTTCTAGCCTCCCAAGTATTGGGATTACAGGCACGTGCCACCATGCACAGCTATTTATTATTTTGTTGGTTCTCTTTTGGTACTGGGAATTGAACCCAGGGGCATTCTACCTTTGAGCTGTACCTTAGCCCTATTTTTTAAAATTTTTAATTTGAAACAGGGTCTCACTAGGTTGATGAGAGTCTAACTACTTGCTGAGGTTGTCCTGGACCTGCAATTCTCCTGTCTCAGCCTCCTAAGTACTGGGATTAGAAGTGTGTGCCGCCATGCACGGCTCTCATCTTTTGAGGATGAGCAGGAGACTGGCTAGGCAAAGGAAGACTCTGCTGACGTGTGGAGCCACGGGAGCCAGTGTGGGTGGTCTGATGGGCTTCTGTGGAGGAGGGCAAAAGACAGGGATACAGGCAGTTCTTTTTTCTTTTTCTTTTTACGGTTATTAATGGTTTAATGTATGAAGGAAATTCTTTTTCTTTTTTCTTTTTTTTTTTGTGATACTGGATATTGAACCCAGGGACATTCTACCGTTAAGACATACCTCAGCCCTTTTTATTTTTTGTTTTGAACTCTCTCACAGTTCCCATATTTATGATCCTTCCTCAAGCACAAGGAAAATGCTGTTGTCACCGGAAGAGGTTCCAAAAGTTTCCAGAGAGTGAGACTTCAACTCAGGATACATGTGGTTCTTGACAGACATCACAGAAAAGAATTTAAGGATGTGTCAGTTAGAGGCAGAGGAGGTAGAGGTAGAGATTTATTTAAGAAAGCAGAGACATTCAAGGGAAAATGCGGGCTATGTCCAGAGCTAGAGATGGCCGTCCCTTGGTCTGCGGTGTTAATATTTATAGAGGGACAGTAGCCAGGGGCTGGACGGGAGGTGGGCACGGCGGAGTTACATTTCTCTCTGGCTTTCCCTGCACCTTCTCACTGCCTTCAAATTATGTTCCTTTTTGTGGGCAAGGTCCAGCCAAGAACAAGGGCAGGGGACTTGGGCTGGTTCTGCATTCCAACCGTTCCTGGGTGCCTTTTTGTTTTCCTAAATGGGAATTGAACCCAAAGGCACTCTATCTCTGAGCTACCCATCCCTATTTAATTTAGAAAATTTTTTTTTTTTTTGGTGGTACTGGGGGTGGAACTCAGAGGCTTTCTACCTCTGGGCTATACTCCCAGACCTTTTTTAATATTTTATTTGGAAACAGGGTCTCACTAAGTTGCTGAGAGCCTCACTAAGTAGCTGAGGCTTGGCTTCGAACCCGTGCGATCCTCCTGTCTCAGCCTCCCAAGCGCGGGGATTACAAGCGTGCGCCACCACACCCAGCTTCATTTTAAATTTTGAAACAGGGTTTCACTCTTTCACTAAGTCTGGCCCCAAACCTGCCATCCTCCTAACTTAACGGCCCAACTACTGAAATTACAGGGGTGCACCACCACACTGGCAGATGCTTTCTGAGACTTGATGAATCTTTCTGTTCCTGTGTCCCCAGATTCCTCTCTATCCTCTGCGCAGCCATTGTTGCCCTTAAGGAGGGCCTGGGACAGGCCTGAGGTGACCCCTGGTCACCATCCTGCAGGGCCTAGGCAGGCAGCCTTCCAGCTGTTGCCCCGCCCCTGAAGGTAGGGCCATCGGGTGGCCGTCCAGCTCCCCATCCATATGGTGGGCTCTGCCATCTCCTCTGGTGGGGCCAGGCTCTGGTTGGCTGATGCCACATGGTGGGCAGCACGACTCATCTTCCCATGGCCTCAGGAAAACAGTGTCCAGAGGCCTGAGGGGAGGAGGCGGTGAGGATTCATGGGAGGCAGCGGTTCTGACTGAAGAAAACCCCCCTCAACTCCTCCCCAGCATCACCCTTTCTTCCTTCCTTCCTTTTTTCCTCTTTCCCTCCCTCTCTTCCTTTCTTGGCACTGGCACAACCCAGGGGTGTTCTACCTCTGAACTATGCCCTCCGCCTTATTTTATTATTATTATTATTATTATTTTTTTGGTGTGTGTGTGTGTGTGGTACTGGGGATTGAACCCAGGGGCATTCTACTTCTGAGCTAGTCCCATTTTTTGGGGGTGGTGGTGGTACTGGAGGTGGAACCCAGGGGCTTTTCTACCTCCGGGCTATACTCCCAGACCTGTTTTATATTTTATTTGGACACAGGCTCTCACTAAGTTGCTGAGGCTGGCTGCGAACCTGCGCGCTCCTGTCTCAGCCTCCCCAGTGCTGGGTTTACAAGCGTGCGCCACCACGCCCGGCTCTGTTTTTTTATTTTGAAACAGGAAGTTGCTGAGGGTCTTGCTAAATTGCTGGGGCTGGCTTTTGGACATGTGATCCTCCTATCTCAGCCTCCTAAATAATGAGATTACAGGTGTACACCTGGCTTCCTTTCTTTTCTTTTTTTTTTTTTTGTACTGGGAATTGTGTCCAGGGCCTCAGGCATGCTAGGCAAGTACTGTACCATTGAGCTACAACCCCAATTCCTTTTTTTTTTTTTTTTCTTTTGTGGAACTGGGGATGAAATCCAGGGGCATTCTACCTCTGAGTGACACCCTCGACCCTATTTTTTTATTCTTTATTTTGAAACAGGGTCTCACTGAGCTGCAAAGTACCTCACTAAGTAGCTGAGGCTGTCCGCGAACTGAGATTTCTCCTGTCTCAGCTTCCCAAATGCTGGGATTATAAGCCGGCGCCACCACGCCCAGCTCTCCAGTTCCCTTTTTTTATTTTGACATAATGTCTTGCTAAGTAGTCCAGCCTAGCCTCACACTTGAGATCCTCCTGCCTCAGCCCATGGAGTAGCTAGGATTACAGGCTTGCTTCTCTCTCTTTCTCCCCGCTCTTTGGTACTGGGGCTTGAACCCAGGGATATTCTGTCTCAAAGCTACACCCCCAGCTTTATTTTTATTTAATTAATTAATTTATTTATTTATTTATTTATTTATTTATGGTAATGGAAACTGAACTCAAGAGACATTCTACCTCCAAGTTATACTCCTTAGCCCTATTTTTAATTTTTATTTTGAAACAGTGTCTTGCTAGGTTGCTGAGAGTTTTGCCTGGTTTCTAAGGCTGTTCTTGAACCTGCGATCCTCCTGTCCAAGTACTAGGATTACAGCTGCGAGCCACCACACCCTCTAACTCTAACTTTTTCTCAAGCCTCAAATAGCCGAGGGGCCCAGGAAGTATGCACGTGGTTCTCTGACCATTTTCCAGAAAATCCTCATGTGCTGATGAGGCTTGGAGTCTTGGGTGGCGCGTCAGTGTCCTCTTCCTGCTGACAGAGCAGGTGATATTAAATGTGTCAGTGACGTGACCTCTCTTTCTCCAAAAGTTGTTAGACAACATGGAGCAAGAACACTGCAACTGCGTGTATCCTTTGACCGAGAAATTTGGTCTGTGAGACCGTCCAAAACACACACAATTGTTTACGTGATGAGCGTCCTAAAGGCTTGTTGAAACAGCCTTGTTCCAACACAACTAAAGGGTACGGGGCGAAGAAGGGGCGTTATAGCTACAGACTCTACTGCTCTACAGAGCCAGTAAGAACACATCCCACAGGCTTCTACCGCAGCCGCAGCCAGTTTGGGATGGTGGTTATGAGCCAGGTCGCCTGGGTTTGAATCCTACAGCTGCCTCTTTCTTACTAGCAGTGTGACCTTGGGCAAATAAATCACTTCCTCCTCTGAATCTCGGTTTCCCCCTTGTGTGAGATGAGCATAAGAAGAGTTCCCAGCTAAACTGCACCTGTGGTTGTACTACTACGTGGGAGGCTAAGACAGGAAGATCACAGGTTTGAGGAAGGAGGGTCGAAGGTTCGAGGTCAGTCCTAGCAATTTAATAAAATCCTCAGCAACTTAGTGAGACTGTTTCAAAAAATTAATTAATGCCGGGCGTGGTGGCGCATGCTTGTAATCCCAGCATTCGGGAGGCTGAGACTGGAGGATCCTGGTTCGCAGACAGCCTCAGCTACTTAGTGAGGCCCTCTGCAACTCAGTGAGACCCGGTTTCAAAATAAATAATAAAAAATAGGGCAGAGGGTGTAGCTCGGAGGCCGAATGCCCCTGGGTTCCATCCCCAGACCCGCAAATAAAATAAAATAAAATAAAATTAAATTAAAAATAGGGTTGGGGTGTAGCTTGGAGGTAGAATGCTCCTGGGTTCAATTCTCAGTATCAAGGGGGGAAAAAAATAGGGCTAGAATATAGCATAGTGCCCCAAGTTCAATCTCTGGTACTGTAAAACAAAAACAGAAACAAAACCATAAACAGAATAGTACTGATCTCCCCAGCTTGTAGTAAAGAATAAATGGGTTAATAAAAGTCAATCACTTTAATTTTTTTTTTTTTTTTTTTTGCGGGTCTGGGGATGGAACCCAGGGGCATTTGACCTCCAAGCTACACCCTCTGCCCTATTTTTTTTTATTCTTTATTTTGAAACAGGGTCTCACTAAGTTGCAGAGGGCTTCACTAAGTAGCCGAGGCTGTCTGCGAACCGCGATCCTCCAGGTCTCAGCCTCCAGAATGCTGGGATTACAATCGTGCGCCACCATGCCCAGCGAGCCAATCACTTTAAATACTATGAAGTGTGTTGCTTTAGCTGTTGTCAAGAATCCTGTTGTCCTGGGTGTCCATGGTGGATGGATTCAGGATTCTTGAGAATGTTAAAGTCCAAGATAGCTAAATTGCTTATGTAATATGGTATAGTAACCTGCACACACTTTTCAATATACCTTATTTTTACTTTTTACTTTTTTATTTTTATGGTGCTGGGAATAGAATATAGGGGCATCCTGTCTCTAGTCTATAACCCCAGCCCTGTTTTATTTTATATTTGGAAACAGGATCCTGCTAAGTTGCTGACAGCCTCAGAGTTGCTGAGGCTGTCCTTGAACCTGCAATCTTCCTGTCTTAGCCTCCCAAGTACAGGGATTATACTACCAGTATACCATGCCTGGCTATTTTGTACTTTTTTGTATTTATTTGTTTTTATTTTTGTGGTACTCAGTACTGAACCCAGGTTATTTTCTACCTCTGAGCTATATACCTGACCCTTTTTATTTTTTATTTTAAGACAGAGTCTTATTAAGTTATAGCACACTTGCCTGAAGTCTGCAATCCTCCTGTCTCAGCTTCCCAAGTACTGGGTTTATAGACATGTGCCACTACCCTCAGCTTCCCCCAATACAGTCTCTTCCTTCCTTCCTTCCTTCCTTCCTTCCTTCCTTCCTTCCTTCCTTTCTCTCCGTCTTCTCTCTCTTTTTTTCTCTCTCTCCTAGGGATTGAACCCAGGGACGTTCTACCTCCTAGCTATACTCTCAGCCCTATTTTATTTTTAGTTTGACACAGGATCTTGCTAGGTTAATGAGAGTCTTAGCCTCTCAAGTACTGGGATTACAAACTTGTGCCACCATGACCAGTTCCCTCAAATATACCTTAAATCATCCCTGGATTAGTTATGATACCTAGTACAATGTAAATGCTATGTAAATAGTTATTAGACTGTATTCTTTAAGGAATAATAACAAGAAAAAAAGTCTACCTGTGTAGCATAGACATTATTTTTGTGTGTGGTGCTGGGGATTGAAACCAGGGGTTTTCTACTTCTGAGCTACACCCCTAACCCTCTTTTACTTTTTTATTTGGAAACAGGGTCTCGTAAATTGCTGAGACTGATCTTGAACCTGACACCCTCCTGTTTTAGCCTCCCAAGTACTGGGATTCCAGGTGTTGGCTGCCATGCCCAGCTCCCAAGAGTTATTTTTAGGTTCGAGAGGCCCATTCTAAAATTACGACGATGCAGACACTTCCAATTCTCCCATCTTTGATGGTCGCCAGAGCCACATGATTTTTCCAGCGGGAATGGTCTGTGCCTATACCTAGATCAGGCAGTACTTATAGAGCATTGCTGGGTGCCAGGTGCCATTCTGTGTACTCTGTGGACAGTGATTGCGCTCTCTCTCTCTTTCTCTCTCTCTCTCCTCCCTCTCTCTTCCTTCTCTCTTCTCTTCTCTTCTCTTCTCTCTCTCTTCCTTCTCTCTTCTCTCTCTCTCCCTCTCTCCCTCTCTCTTTTCCTTCTCTCTCTCTCTTTCCCTCCCTCCCTCCCTCCCTCCCTCTCCCTCCCTCCCTCCCTCTCTCTCTCTCTCTCCTCTCTTGACTTTCTGACTTTGGTACTAGGTATTGAACCCAGGAGTGTTCTACCTCTGGGCTACACCCCCACCCCTTTTTATGTTTTTAGTTTTTGGTGGGACAGGGGTTATGAAAGTGCACCACCATGTTCTGCTTCCTTTTTTATGTTGAAAAAGGGTCTTGTTAAGTTGCTGAAGCTGGCTTTGAAACTGATCCTCTAGTCTCAGCCTCCCAAGTACTGGAATTATAGATGTGGGGCATTTACCTCTGAGCTACACCCTTAGCCCTTTCTATTTATTTATTTATTTTTAAAACAGAGTCTCACTAGGTTGTTGAGACTCTCACTAAGTTGCTAGGCCTGGATTTGAGCCCATAATCCTCCTGTCTCAGCCTCCCAAGTACTGGGATTACAGTTGTGGGCCACCATGCCTGGCTTCAGGGATCTTTCAAACATTTACAGAAGTCCTGTGAAGGGGAGTCACTATCATTACCCCCACTCTATGGATGGGAAAACTGAACGACAAAATGGATAAAAAAAGCCAGGCTTAGAAGCTGGGCATGGTGGCGCACACTTGTAATCCCAGCATTTGGGAGGCTGAGACAGGAGGATCCAGGTTCATGGCCAGCCTCAGCTATTTAGTGAGGCCTTTTGCAACTCAGTGAGACCTGTTTCAAAATAAAGAATTAAAAATAGGGCTGGAGTGTAGCTCAGAGATAGAATGCCCCTGCCCCTGGGTTCAGGTTCAATCCCCAGTACGCCCCCCCCACACACACACACACAAAGGGAAAAATAAAAGCTAGGCTTGATGGCTCACATCTGTAATCTCAGTATTTAGGAGGCTAAGACAGGATTGCAGGTTCTAGGACAGCCTCAGCAAGTAGTGAGCTTCTTAGCAACCTAGTGAGACCCTGTTTCAAAACAAAAATTAAAAAGGCCTGGAGTGAGCTGGGCGTGGTGGCGCATTCTTGTAATCCCCGAGTTTGGGAGGCTGAGACAGGAGGATCACGCAGGTTCGAAGCCAGCTGAGGCTGGTTTAAGAGACCCTGTCTCCAAATAAAATATAAAATAGGTCTGGGATTATAGTCCGGAGGTAGAAGGCCCCTGGGTTCCATTCCTAGTACCACCAAAAAAAAAAAGGCCTGGGGTGTGGTTCAGAGTTAGAATGCCCCTGGTTTCAATCCCTAGTACCACAAACATACACACAAACAATAAAGATCTCACCCAACGATTCATATCCAAAAAATGGTAGAACTGGATTAGAACCCTATCAGTATGCGTGTGTGTCTGCAGGTGACTAACCTTGGCCTTGGGACATGCTTGTGCACATCTACCTGGGAGCATCTCTAGGCCCTTGTCCCCAGGGCTGGGTCCAGATGTGCACATTTGATCCTGCAGCGCCCCCTGGTGTTCACACTAGACACCACTCTTCCAGCCCTGCAGGGCCACGGCTAAGTGTGCGGCTTGCTCCCCTTAGCGATGTGTGGCTGCTCGATCCTTGGACAGGGGCATCAATCAATGAAGGATGCTCTGAAAGGCAGGGGAGGCGTGTTTGATGAGCATCAGGGCAGGTAGTCTAGGGATGAGAGAATGGAGAGGCAAGAGGCTTGGGGTCCCTGTAGAGCCGTGGTCCCCAGATGCTGGCGGTGGTGCCTGCCATTCTCCTCTCTCCCTGTGTGTGGGTGGGGGTCTGTGTGCTTACTGGCCGGTTTACCCTAGGGTTTGTGGGTGATGGAGACATAGACGCCGATGCTCCCCCTTTCACCCCATGGCTGTCATTTGGTTCTCCCTCAGGCCTGAGAGAGAGGCCTCTGCACAAAACCAGATTGCTCCTGCTGGCCTTCATGAAGCCACCCCTGGGGAGTCTTCCTGCTCCTTACTTTTGTGTCTTGTGGTGACCAGGTATGTCTGAGAATGCTAGATCAAGAGCCCATGAGCTCACCTCTCCATCCACCTCTACGCCTGCACTGTCCCCTCTCTGCTTTCCCTGCTCCACAAGCTCTGCCCCAACAGTCTCTTCCACAGGGGTAAACCCAGGTTAAAATCTGTCCAGTGCCATCTATTGCCCTCCACCCCTATCCCCATCGTAGCCCACAAGCCCCTCACGGTCCGATCTCTGCTGACTTCTCCATCCATACAGAGCTACATTTCTGCAATGCACTTTTCCTCCAGGCCTTGCTCCTGGTGTCCCCTCTGCCAGGAGCACCCTCCTCCCTCTCTCTCCCTCTCTCTCCTTCTCTCTCCATCTCTCCTTCTTCTTCTTCTTCTTCTTCTTCTTCTTCTTCTTCTTCTTCTTCTTCTCCTTCTCCTTCTCCTTCTCCTTCTCCTCCTTCTCCTCCTTCCTCTCCTTCCCCTTCCCTTTCTTCTCCTCTTTCTTCTTCCTTCTCTTCTTATTCTTTTCTCTCTCTCCCATTTCCCAGTACTGAGGATTAAGCCTAGGTACATTCTACCACTGAGCTACGCCTCAAGCCCTTATTTTTGAGACTGGGTCTCACTAAGTTGCAGAGGACCTAACGTTGCTGAGGCTGGCTCCAAACCTACGGCCCTCCTGTTTCAGCCTCCCAAGTACTGGGATTACAGGTGTTCATCGCCATGCCCAGCTAGCAGCAACCTCTTCTATTGCTGTCTGCCCCTCTGGTCTACTATTCTGACCTACACATGTAAGTAATTCCCCACTGGATTTTGTTCTGTCTTGTGTAGAAGCCAATGCCACACCGCAGACAGAGGGGACTTTGCTATAGTCTGAGGCCTCTGGGGGCTGGGCTGCTCCTAGTGCCTTTGGAGGCTGGCCTTCTGGCCAGGGTGGACAGCATTCGGGGAGAGGACTGAGTATGGCTTTGGCATCTGGAGGAACTGGGCTCAAGCGCAGAAGGTACTATTAACAAATCTCAGCCAGGCATGGTGGGGCACGCTTGTAATCCTAGTACTTGGGCTGAGACAGGTGGATAGTGTTATATACAAAGTCTGGGATCCCAGGGTGACAGAGACCACCATCACACAATAATGCAAAGGCAGGAAGGGGGGTTTATTGTGGGACTAGCTCGAGCTAGGGTCCAAGTCCCTCCAATGCAATAGAGTCTTGACAAGGACCCCGAGTCTTTGTTCCGAGGCAGTTTTATACATTTCAGTCACTCAGACTGTGATTTACAAAGGAGTTATCTTTAAACCAAAAGGAATTTTACTGCTGTTATCACAAGCAAGGACAGGATACTTGGTGCCTCCCATTTGGTTCATGCCTCCTGGGGTTGGTTGGGAGTTTTTCATCCTGACCCAGGTGCCCAAACTGGCACTTAACTGTTAGATGTATTCCTGAGACTTAGGCCTAGTGTGTTTGCTGTATGGGTGAAGCCTGTCATGGCCCCGCTTTGGTCCTGCAGATGGCAGTTTCGAGAATAGCTTCTGCCACTTAGCAAGGCCCTCAGCAACTAAGTGAGACCCTGTTTCAAAACAAAAAATAAGAGCTGGGTAGGTGGTGTATGCTTATAATTCCAGTACTTGGGAGGCTGAGATAGGAGGATCATAGGTTCTCGGCCAGCCTCAGCTACTTAGTGAGGCCCTCTGCAACTTGGTGAGACCCTGTTTCAAAATAAAGAATTAAAAAATAGGGGTAGAATGCCTCTGGGTTCAATCCCCAATACTGCAAGAAAATAAAAATAAAAAGGACTGGGGTGTAGCTGAGAGGCAGAACCTCCGTGGATTCCATTCCATCCTCAGAAACACAACCCCTCTCCCTCCCTCCCTCCCTCCCTCCCTCCCTCCCTCCCTTCCTCCCTTCCTCCCTCTCTCTCTCCCTCCCCCCTCTGTCTGTCACACCAAACATCCCCTGACCCCAGGTCCTGCCTGATCCCAGTGTGAGTGGCAGAGTAGGGTCAGGCTGATCCATCCTCTGGAGACCTCTTCTGGGAGGGACAAAGACCCAGATGCAGAAAATGTGAGCCCAGGGAGGGCTGTGCTGTAATGGACACATGCTGGGGGCCCCCCTGTGGCTCCAGAGAGGCAGGGCAGGCTTCCTGGGAGGAGGGGTCCTCTGGAGAGCTTGTGGAATAAGCTGGACCTTGCTGTGAGACAGGGGGATGAGGCACTTCTGGGAAAGCAGGAGTTTGTGCAAAGACCCCAGAGATGAGAAGCAAGTCTGTGACATTTCAGGAGTTTTATGGCAGTCCTGTGGTGGCTGATGCTTCAAGCAACAGGAGCCCATACCAACCTGCTTCAAGTTAAAAGTCTCTTGTAGCAGGAGGTGCTGCCCTGCTGGGACTCTGCCGCCCGGTGGGTTGGCCCCTGTCCAGAAGGTGCAGGCCCTGCCTCAGAGATCCTCCCGGGCCTTCGCCCCCTCCTGCTGCAGGCGCCATTGTTGGATCTTTCTGGGGAGAGTCTCGGTCCAGAACCGCATTTGGGCCTCCCTTAGCTTCTGCCTGCCCTGCATCATGGGGCCAATCTCCAGGTATTGCTCCAGCTGATTGAACTGGGGCCAAGGAGGCAGCCCTTCGCAATTGGGGTCCCTGGGTGGGAGGAAAGAGTGAGGTCCAAGGCGTCCTGAGTGTCCCCGGCCCGAAGCCAGGCCCGCTCTCTCACTCACCCTGTCCGGGCAAACTGGCTCCACTGGGCCATCATGGTGAGACTCAGCTGCTTCTCCTCCTCTGTGGCCTCTGGAAAGGCTGGTGGCAGGGACAGACAGGGGTCAGGGTCAGGTGCACCCAGCATCCCTGGTGCAGGTTGGAGACCTCAGTCCCGGCAAGCCCACCCTGGTCCCTTGAAGCATGGCAGCCTGAGGATTGCATGTCTGTCTGTCTGTCTGTCCTTACCTAGCAAGGAGCTCTCATTCATGAGGAAAGGACCCCCAAATATGAAGGTGCTCTCAGCCCCATGGTCAGCCTTCACCCAGTCTGGTCTGATCTTTGCAAAAGAACTGGGTCGATGCTGGAACTCATAGAAAAAGATGGGGTCCCCAGAATCTGCAGAGAGAAGACGCGATCAGCATTAGGCTCCTCTGGCCGGAGCAGGTTCTTCTGCCTTTGGCTGCACAAGCTCATGGTAACTTCAATCTTTTTTTTTTTTTTTTTTTTGGTAGTGGCGGTACCTGGGGCATTCTACCTCCCAGCTACATTCCCAGCTCTGTTTTATATTTATTTTGAAACACGGTCTCGTTAGGTTGCCGAGAGTCTCACTACTTGCTGAGGCTATCCTCAAACCTTCGATCCTTCTGTCATAGCCTCCCAAGTCTTAGAATTAGAGGCGTGCGCCACCACACCCGGTTTTGTAACCTCAATCTTAATCATAATAATGGTGAAGTTAAAATGGCTAGCGGCAAGCATTACTGAGCTCTTGCTGGGTGCTGAGTACCATTCTGTGTGCTGTTTGTATAATCATTCACTTAGTCCTCCCAACAATTTTGGATTAGATACTATTATTGTCCTCATTGTTTTCTTACTTATTTACTTATTTATTTACTTACTTACTTACTTTTGTGATAGTAGGGATTGAGCCCGGGGCAGTCTACCTCTGAGCTACACCCCTAGTTTCTTTTATTATGTAATTAATTAATTAATTAATTAGTGTGTGTGTGTGTGTGTGTGTGTGTGTGTGTGTGTGTGGTACTAGGGATTGAATCCAGGGGCCTTCTACAGGCTTGCACCAACATGCCTGGTGAGGCTCTACCTCTTTTATTTCTTTATTTTGGAATTGGGATTGAACCCAGGGGCATTCTACCTCTAAACTACACCTCCAGCCCCCTCCCTTTTATCCCTTTTATTTAGTTTTTATTTTGAAACAGAATCTTGCTAGATAGTGGAGCGTCTCATTTAATTGCCGAGGCCAGCCTTGAACCTGCAATCCTGCTTCAGCCTCCCAGGTACTGGGATTACAGGAGTAATCCCACCACACCATGAGAACAATGAGGCAGAGGGTCGGTATTTTGCCCGAGGTCACAAAGCTAAGAACTTTGTTCTGGGGCTCTGTCAGGGATTAGCTGTGGGCCTTGATAGATACAGGATTTCTTCCAGGAAAAACCCTAATAGGGGACAAAATCACTCATCCATTGAATGAATTCTGAGAAGGGATGATGAGCCTTGCTGGGCGACCTTTGACAAGTCACTGTACCTCCCTCCCCCGCCTGTTTTCTCCTTTGCTAAGTGTTCTTCCAGAGCCACCTCTTACTAAGGTGATGCTACATCCCAAAGAAAGAGGGATTTGGGGGTGGCAGGAGGTGCGGGACACAGGTATCAAGGGAACTGCACCTACAGCAGCCACGTTACCTGTGATGACCCAACCCTTGGGTTCCAGTAGGCAGCGTAGAGCAGGTGGCTTACCTCTAAGGTTTCTTGAGAAATTCAAGGTGGGAATGATGATGAGGGTGTCGCTCATCAGTTCCTGGAAGGCGAGGCGTCGGGCCTGTGCCTCTGAGACCCCATCCATGTATTCGTCCACGATGGTGGGCATCACCTCAGGGGGTATATCCTGGGGCAAGAAGTCTGGCTCAGACCCTCCCCCAAGGCGCCCCCCCCCCCCCCGGTATGGCTTCCTTCCCATCCCTTCCATCCTTCTGTCATAGCCGCCCAAGTATTAGAATTATAGGCGTTTGCCACTACCCCTGGCTACGCCTCCCTGGTACAGCCAGGGCTCGCGTTCCAGGGTCAACTGTGCCTCGGCCTCCCTGGCAGTTCTAGATGGTGTGCGGGCAGGATAAGCTCAGGTTTGGGGGTCAGGTCCTAGTCTGGTGGCCACTGCTTGGCGGTGTGGCCACACACAGTAGCTGAGCCTCTCTGAAAGTCAGTCTGCTTGGTAGGGTTGTTTGGCATCCTGTGTGAAGTCCCCAGCCCAGGGCTGAAGATGGACTCAGAGCTCTTGGCATAACTGGGCAAGTGACAGGGCTGGGCTTGGACCCCAGCTCCATTCGGCTCCACTGCTGACAGTGTGATTTATTTTTATTTTTTGCAGGTCTGGGGATGAAACCCAGGGGTATTTGACCTCCAAGATACACCCTCTGCCCTATTTTTAATTCTTTATTTTGAAACTGGATCTCACTAAGTTGCAGAGGGCCTCACTAAGTAGCTGAGGCTGTCTGTGAACCATGATCCTCCGGTCTCAGCTTCCCAAATGCTGGGATGACAAGTGTGTGCCACCACACCCAGAGCTTATTTTTATTTTTATTTTTTGTGCTACTGGGATTGAACCCAGGGGCATTCTACCTCCAAGCTATATCCCTGGCCCTTTTTATTTTTTGGTTTGGAAACAGGTTCTCACTAGGTTGCTAAGGGTCTCACTATACTGCTGAGGCTGTCCTTGAACCTGTGATCCTCCTGTCTCAACCTCCCAAGTACTGAGATTCCGAATGTGCACCACCATGCCAGCTGACAGTGTGATTTTAACAGCCAAGGGAGGCTCTGGAGTTAGATGGAGACTCTAGCCTTGGTTTCTTCATCTGTGAAATGGGGATAATGAAAGTCCCCACTTCACAGAGTTGCCAGGAGGTAGGGATCGCCTGTCCTTGTGCTCAACACTACTCAGCTCTTGGCATGCACAATGTGCTCACTCAGGGACAGTCTCTATGGTGACAATGATGACGATTATAATTTTCCTTCAAGAACCACACTGTCTCATGTCCAAAGGGATTCCTGGGTAGAACTAAGTTTCATCAGTTGGTCAGGCATGGTGGCGCACACTTGGAATCTGGGTACTCAGGAGGCTGAGATAGAAGGACACAGGTTCATGGCCAGCCTCAGCAACTTAGTGAGGCCCTCTGCAACGTAGTGAGACCATGTTTCAAAATAAAAAAATAGAGCCGGGCGTGGTGGCGCACGCTTGTAATCCCCGCGCTTGGGAGGCTGAGACAGGAGGATCGTGCAGGTTCGAAGCCAGCCTCTGTTGGTTTAAGAGACCCTGTTTCCAAATAAAATATAAAATAGGTGTGGGAGTGTAGCCTGGAGGTAGGCCCCTGGGTTCCATCCCCAGTACCACCAAAAAAATTATAATAAATAAATAATAAATAAATAAATAATAAAAAAAATAGGGCTGGTGTAGCTCAGGTAGAATGCCCTCAGGTTCACTCCCCAGTACCACGTACACACACACACACACACACACACACACACACACACTCAGGTGTTGGGCCACGGGCCTGGTGGGGGTGGGCAGCTGTGAGGGCCGAGGGTTGGAGCAGAGTCTGGCTGGATTGGTGCCCACCAGCCTCCTGCTCCTGCTTCTTGACTCACCACATTTCTCAAGTAGGACTTCAGGATGGCCAGAATGTCCCCCTTGCTTATCTGTTCCATCTTATCCAGGAATCCCCAGGCCTGCAGAGACACCAAGACTCGCTCAGTATGGCGAGACCCTGCCTCCTCCACCCCCAGCCCTGGGCAGGAGAGCAGTCATAGACCCAGACTGCTTATGGAGCCATGTGTAGCCAAACCCACAGGAACCCAGAAGACAGACCTCAGCTGGAAGGTGATGGGGGTGAACGAGGACAGTAGCAACACACACAGAACAGCCAGTGGCGGAGAGAAAGAGAGAACTTGTTCAATATTTTCACAGAACAACATCAAGATCCCCAGGGACGTAGCAAGGGCTACAGGCAAAGTTAAAAATGTCAAATGAGCTGATCGTGGTTGCAGGTTTGATGACAGCCTCAGCAAATAATGAGACTCTTATCAACCTAGTGAGATCCTGTTTCAAACTAAAATCAAAATAGGGCTGGTGGTGTAGTTCAGAGGTAAAATGCCCCTGGGTTCTTGAATCTCTAATCACACACACACACACACACACACACACACACACACACACACACACTGTCAAATAAGCTAGGCATGGTAGCTCACTGCCCAAAACACAAGCAACAAAAGACAATAAGCCAGGTGTGGTGGCGCACACTTGTAATCCCAGTACTTGGGAGGCTGAGACAGGAGGGTCACAAGTTCACGGCCAGCCTCAGTTACTTAGTGAGGCTCTCACCAACTTAGTGAGTCCCTGTTTCAAAATAAAGGGCTGGGGGTGTAGTTTGGAGGTAGAATGCCCCTGGATTTGGAAAAAAAAAAGAAGACATTATATAGATTTCATAAAGATGAAACACTTTTGTGTTGCAAAGGACACTACCAAGAGTAAAAAGACAACTGGTATAATGGGAGAAAATATTTTCAATTCATATTTCTGATAAAGAACTACTACCTAGATTATAGAAAGAACTCTTACAACTCTATAATAAAAGATAAATCATCCACTGGGCATGGTGGCATACACCTGTAATTTCAGTACTTGGGAGGCTGAGACAGGAGGATTGCAGGTTGAAGGCCACCCTCAGCAACTTAGTGAGACTGTTAGCAACCTAGTGAGACCCTGTTTCAAACCAGCCTTTTTATTTTTTATTTTTGGTAGTACTGGAGATTGAACTCAGAGTCTCATGCATGTTAGGTATACTTTCCACCACTTAGCTACATTCTCAACCTCTGTCTCAACACAAGATAAAAAGTGCTGGGATGAGCCAGGCATGGTGGCGCACACTTGTAATCCCAGCATTTGGGAGGCTGAGACAGGAGGATCGTGGTTCGCGGACAGGCTCAGCTACTTAGGCCCTCTGCAACTCAGTGAGACCCTGTTTCAAAATAAAGAATAAAAAGTAGGGCTGGGAGTGTAGCTCAGAGGTAGAATGCCCCCTGGGTTCCATCCCTAAACCTGCAAAAAAAAAAAAAAAAAAAAAAGAGCTGGGTTATATCTTGAAGGTAAAATACCTATGGGCTCAATCTCTAGTACCACAAAAATAAAATAAATGAAGGATCTGAATAACTATTTTTCTAAAGAAGATATAAAAATGGTCAATGAACCCCTGAAAATATTTTTAATAAACTGGGTGTGGTGGTGCATGCCTGTAATCCCAGTACTTGGAAGACTGAGACAAGAGCAACTTAGTGAAAAAAATTTTTTTGGTGGTATTGGGGATTGAACCCAGGAGCATTCTACCTCTGAGCTACATACCCAGCAGCATCATCTTTATGATGAGGATGAGGATGAGGATGAGGATGATGATGATGATGATGATGCTGATGTGGTGCTGGAGATTGAGCCAGGGGGTATTCTACCTCCGACCTATACCCCTAGCCTGATTTTTTATTCTATTTTTTTTGGAGGTACCGGGGTTCCTGGAAGCCCTTCTACCTCTGGGCTACACTCCCAGACCTATTTTTATACTTTATTTGGAAACAGGGTCTCTTAAGCCAGCGCGGCTGGCTTCGAACCTGCGCGATCCTCCTGTCTCCGCCTCCCAAGGGCGGGGATTCCAAGTGTGCGCCACCACGCCCGGCCTGATTTTTTATTCTTTATTTTGAAACAGGGTCTCACTGAGTTGCAAAGGGCCTCACTTGGAGTGGATCTCACCCAGATCCTCCCGTCTCAGCCTCCCAAGTAATGGAATTACAAGTGTGCACCACTATGCCCGGCTCCCAGCCCTATTTTTTATTCTTTATTCTTTATTTTAAAACAGATCTCGCTAAGTTGTGGAGGGTCTCACTAAGTAGCTGAGGCTGGACACAAACCTGTGATCCTCCTGTCAGCCTCCTAAGTAATGGGTAAGATTATAAAAACGACAAGCTGTGACACCATGCTCGCTGCAAAACTTGTTTCAAAATTAAAAAATAAAGAGTTAGGCATGGTGGTGCACGCATGTAATCCCAGTGCTTGGGAGGCTGAGACAGGAGGATCGCACAGGTTCGAAGCCAGCCTCAGCTACTTAGTGAGGCTCTCAGTAACTTAGTGAGACCCTGTTTCCAAATAAAGTATAAAATAGGTCTGGGATACAGTGTAGCCCGGAGGTAGAAAATCCCCCAGGTTCCAGCCCCCATACCACACACACACACACACACACACACACACACACTCACACACACACACACACACACACACACACACACACACACACACACACACACACAGGCTGGGGATGTAGGTTGGAGGTAGAATGCCTCTCTGGGTTCAATCCTTAGTGCCAAAAATGTAAATAAATAAATAAATAAATAAATAAATAAATAAATAATTGTTGGAAGCCAGGCATCGTGGCACGCACACCTATAATCCCAGTGCTTGGGAGGCTGAGACAGGAGGACCCTATGTTCATGGCCAGTCTCAGTAACTTAGTGAGGACCCCTGTGACTTAGTGAGTCTCTGTTTCAAAATAAAAATTATAAGATATGGCTGGGGGTTTAGCTTAGAGATAGAATACCTCTGGGTTCAATTCTCAGTACCATTAAAGAGAAGAGAAAAAAAAGAAAAAAGAAGAAAAAAAAAGATCGTGGAGCCGGGTGTGGTGGCGCACACTTGTAATCCCTGCACTTGGGAGGTGGAGACAGGAGGATCGAGCAGGTTCGAAGCCAGCCTCTCTGGCTTAAGAGACCCTGTTTCAAAAAAAAAAAAAAAAAAAATATATATATATATATATATATATATATATATATAATAGGTCTGGGAGTGTAGCCTGGAGGTAGAAGGGCTTCCAGGAACCCCAGTATCACACACACACACACACACACACACACACACACACACACACACACATACACATCGTGGAAAGTCAGGCATGATGGTGCACACCTGTAGTTTCAGTACTTGGAGGGCTGAGACAGGAGGATCGCAGGTTCAAGGCCAGCCTTAGCAACTTAGAGAGCCCATGTTTTCAAGTAAATAAAACAGTGCTGGGGTTTTAGTTCAGAGGTAGAATCCCCTTGGGTTCAATCCAGTACCACCACCACAAAAAGAAAAAAAAAATAACAAAAAAGGCTGGAGCTGTAAATCAGTGGTAAAGCAGCCCTGGGTTGAATCCTTGGTACAAAAAAAAGTGCAGTAGAGAACGTGCCTCTCGTTCACAAGGCCCTGGGTTCCATCCCCAGCACTGCAAACAAAACAAACGACCATGGCGAAGAGGAGTAAACAAGCGAGCACGCTCCAACAGGATGCTCGGGAAGCATGATGCTGATACCCTTGTGGGGAGTTCTGTGCGCCTGGAATGGACTGGAAGGCCCTTGGCCCATGAGGTCCCCGTGGCTTGACGCTGTCAGAGACCCGAGAGTCTTAGGTAGTCAGTGTCTTGGGCACAATCACACAGTCTCATAGAGCCTGATGTATAAACCAGACACCAGAAGATGAATGCTGCCCAGAAGAACGCTTTGTGCAAAACCTCAGTCCTAAAAAGGAAACATTTTGTTCTGTGAAAAGGAAGCTGAGAGTCTTTGAGTAAGTTCCTTAAACCTTTCTGAGCCCAGCTTTTTGTTGTTGTTTTTTTTGTGGTACTGGGGAATGAACCCAGATGTATTTTACTTCTGAGCTACACCCCCAACCCTTCTTATTTTTTGTTTTGAAACAAGATCTTGCAGGCTGGGCATGGTAGCCCATGCTTGTAATTCCAGCATTTGGGAGGCTGAGATAGGAGGATCGTGGTTTGTGGACAGCCTCAGCTACTTAGTGAGGACCTTTGCAACTCAGTGAGACCCTGTTTCAAAATAAAGAATAAAAAATAGGGCTGGGAGTGTAGCTCGGAGAATGTCCCTGGGTTTCATCCTCAGTACCTCGAAAAAAAAAAAAAAAAAAGCAAAACACAAAAAACAAAAAAAGATCTTGCTAGGTTGCTCAGAGTCTCATCAAGTTGCTGAGGCTGATCTTGAACCTGCAATCTTCCTGTCTCAGTCTCCCTAGTACTGGGATTACAGGTGTGTGCCACCATGCCTGGCCAAGCCTCAGTTTTTTGACTCTTCCTGTTAAGGGACTAGCAGGAACTGGCACCACAGGGCTGAGGTGTTGGTATAGGGTGGAGAAGACAGGCTGGGCAGGGCCTTGAAGGGCGCAGGTGCCGGAGGTCACTCACCATGGGCATGAGCCAGCCAAACTCATGATTATTGACACCCAAAAGGAAGGGCACAGGGTGAAACTGCCTCTCCTCCAGGAGCTCCTGGGGGTGTTTGGGAAAGAAGGAGCCATCCACGGTATAGGCAGCAGCCATATTGTTCTGCAAAGCAGGAGGCCGCCGGTTAGCACCAAGCCCCAGAGGATGGACTCCCAGGGGTCACCTGGCTGCACGCCTCAGTGCCTGAGCCTTGAGGGAAAATGAAGAGGTGGCGATCATTGGAGTTGGGGGCCCAGGGGGGAGTGAGACCTGGAGCAATGCTGCTTCCAAGGGTCTCACTTCCCTAGAAGCCGGAGCCTACCCTCAGCCCCTGCCCCTCGTGAGTGGCTGCCCAAGCTTCACTCCAGACTGGCGACAACCCCTCTGATCCCGCAGGAGCTGGACAGGGCCCCTCTGAGACTGTCACCGTCCCCAAAGAGCAAGCATACCATCGATGACATCTTGGTAGAGATCAGCTCGTGTTCTTCCTTCAGCCGAAGGCACTGTACCAGCTCAGCTGGGGAGTCGGAGCTGCAGGTCAAGACGTCCGCAATGACCTGGGGACAGACAGGAACATCCTGCCTCCCTCTCAGCCACCCACCTAGCCCTCCAGCCCTCTGCCTCTCGACTCAGCGATGCCACAGACCAGGCCTGAGCGTGACCAGAGAGGGCTACCCCTGCCCTGTGTATCCCCCAGGGTGGGCTGAATGCCCTTTGTCCCTTCAAGAACCACATCCTTTTCTGAGTCAGTACAAGTATGTGGAGTGAATAAGGAAAGGAAGCCAGGCATGGGGTGCATACCTGTGATCCTAGTACTTGGGAAGCTGAGACAGGAGGATTGCAGGTTTGAGGCCAGCCTCAGCAACTTAGTGAGACCTTGTTTCTTTTTCTTTCTTTCTTTCTTTCTTTCTTTCTTTCTTTCTTTCTTTCTTTCTTTCTTTCTTTCTTTCTTTCTTGTGGTACTGGGGTTCCTGGAAGCCCTTCTACCTCCGTGCTACACTCCCAGACCTATTTTTTATGTTTTTATTTGGAAACAGGTTCTCTTAAGCCAGCGTGGCTGGCTTCGAACCTGTGCGATCCTCCTGTCTCCACCTCCCAAGCGCGGGGATTACAAGCGTGCGCCACCATGCCCGGCTGCGAGACCTTGTTTCTAAACAAAAAAATCAGTCTGGGGGTGTAGCTTGGGGCTAGAATACCATTGGCGTTAACCCCCAGTACCAAAGTAAAAATAAAAATAAATAGAAAAAGGGCTGGGGTGTAGCTGGGAGGTAGGAAATGAGATGGGGTTTAGGGAGGGAGGGGCGCGGCACCATCTGGCAGGTTATGGCAGGGGATGCTGAGGCTGGACCGTCAGGGAGGAACCTGAAGTCTGTGGTCTACAAAATCCCCACAGTGAGGCGATGGCGGGGGGCTGCCGTTCTTGTCCCTCCTGAGTTCTGGGATTGCCTCGCTCCTCCTAGGCTGCAGTGCCCCGCCTGCTCCTCGGCCTCAGCTGGGGTCTGGGGCCAGGTGAGCCCACGGACCTGGCCCGTCCCCCACCCTGTGGCGCCGCTCCTCTCTAGCAGGGGGCTGCTCTCCCTTCCCCTCTAAGTAGCGTAGACTTGTGGTTGCCTGCTCCCTGCTGCCCTCTGGATGAAGTCCAGACTCCTAGGCCTGGCCGCGAGCCCCTGCGATGCCCTGCTTCTCCAGTGCCTTCACGTCTTGCTGTCTCCAAGCTGCCCCAAGCCCTCCCTGCTGGCTCCCCGTCCCCACGACCATCACTCTGTCTCCCACCTGCATTGTTTGAGGGTGTGGTCTCCATTTGGGAGCCCTCTGGGTTTCCCTAGGGGCCTAGGGTGGGATCCAGAGGCTGGATGGAATTTTTTTTTTTTTTTGGTGGTACTGGGGGTGGAACCCAGAGGCTTTCTACCTCCGAGCTATACTCCCAGACTTATTTTATATTTTATTTGGAAACAGGGTCTCACTAAGTTGCTGAGCCTCACTAAGTAGCTGAGGCTGGCTTCAAACCCGTGCGATCCTCCTGTCTCAGTCTCCCAAGCGTGGGGATTTAAGTGTGCGCCACCACGCCGGCTCTGGATGGAAATTTTTCAGGCAGCAGGTGGCTGGGAATGGAAAACTCCCCAAGACCCTAACCCAGGGAAGGCGCCAGAGAGGGTCCGTCCAGTGTTGGTCTCCTCCAGGAAGCTTGGCCAACTGCAGTTTCACATGGTACTTTTCTTCATCCTAGTGGGTCCCTCTCTGCCAACAAGGGCTCCCTATCGTGACCGTGTCCCCACCCTGAGACCCTAGGACAGAGCAGGGTGGGCATGGAGGTGCATATGGAGTACCAGCGTGAGGAAATGCAGACCTGAGCTCTGGACCACGGATCAGGCTCCATTATCCCCGGGATGGTGATGACGCCACTCTGCGCTATGGCTCTGTGGAACAGCCCTGCAGTCATCGGAGACAGGACCTGGGTGCAGCAGAGAGGACTGGCAGAAGAAGGCAGAAGAGCCGGGGGGTCGGGGGCCACAGGAGCTCCTGTGACGACTCACCAGCCCAGAGACGATGCATGAACCCGCAGAGCCACCGAAGATAGTGACACAGTTGATGTCACCTCCAAAGGGGGCGATGTTCTCTTGTACCCAACGTAGAGCAGCTACCACGTCTAGGAAGCCCAGGTTGCCAGGCACATGCTCGTCCCCAGTGCTAAAGGCAGGGTGGGGCAGTGGTTAGCTAAGGCTGACTTCCCTGATCCATTTTCCTTGGCCATGGCAGGTTTGCTTTTAATCAGTGACCCGGATGCTGGACCCCATTCCTTTTTATTTCCCTCATTACTGGGGATTGTACCCAGGGGCATTTGACCTCTGAGCTATACCCCCAGCTCTATTTTTTATTCATTATTATTATTTTTTATTATTATTATTATTATTATTATTATTATTATTATTATTATTGGTGGTACTGGGGTTCCTGGAAGCCCTACCTCCAGGCTACACTCTATTTTTATATTTTTGAAACAGGGTCTCTTACGCCAGCGCAGCTGGCTTCGAACCTGTGCGATCCTCCTGTCTCTGCCTCCCAAGCGTGGGGATTACAAGCGTGCGCCACCATGCCCGACTTTTATTCTTTATTTTAAAACAGGGTCTCACTGAGTTGCAAAGGGTCTCTCTAAGTAGTAGCTGAGGCTGTCCATGAACCGCGATCCTCCTGTCTCAGCTTCACAAATGCGGGGATTACAAGTGTGCACCACCATTCTTGGCTTCTATTTTTTATTCTTTAATTTTTGTGTGTGTGTATGGTACTGGGGATGGAACTACTCAGGGGCATTCTACCTCTGAGCTACACCCCAGCTGATGGAGGACATGGAAGAAACCTGAGGAACGAAAGGTTCCGAAAGAGTTAAGGCAGTTTGGCGAAAGGTCAAGCTTTCCGAGACTCTGGGTGACTTCTGGTCTTTCCAGAATTTCTCACTCCCAACCCACCGGTGAGAGTGGTGAGAGCGGGAACTGGCTGCAATCATGCTCTTAATAATCTTTAACCAGGCCTCTTTGTTTCTTCTTGTTTTTTAATTTTCCCTCCATGATTGTATTCTGCAAGCATATGACGTATGTTCTACATCAATCATTCTGCATTGTGTTTGAGATTGTACTTTGATGTTTTTCTTTCTGTTGAAGTTGTGGTTTTGGTGCAGGGGAAAAAAGTATAAAAACTTAGTTCTAGAGAATAAAGTTGTCAGTGGTCTAAGAGACTACTGTCCATGTCTTCATTTCAGGTCTCTCCCTCCCAAGTCCCGGGGAGGAATCCCCACACCCAGCCCTATTTTTCCGTCCTTTTTATGTTTGAAACAGGGTCTCACTGAGTTGCGGAGGGCCTCACTAAGTAGTAGCTGAGGCTGTCTGTGAATCATGATCCTCCCATCTCTGCCTCCCAAATGCTGGGATTACAAGCGTGTGCCACCATGTTTGGCTTTATTCTTTAATTTGAAACAGGGTCTCACTAAGTTGCTGAGGGCCTAAGTAGATGAAGCTGGCCACAAACCTGCGATCCTCCTGTCTTAGCCTCCCAAGTATTGAGATTATAAGCAAGCACACCACACGCGACTTTAGACCCTCTTCTGCTTCCAGAGTCTGGCCTGGCTGTGAACCACGCTGGGCATCTGTATGCCCCACTGTGGTGTGAGCAGGGCTGGTTGGGCAGCCGACCAGAGGTAGTGTTCGGGTGGCTGCCACAGCTTGCTGCTCTTTGCTCCCTACCCTACTGGGATCCTGGCTCCAGCCCAGACCCGATCCCTTTGCCCAAGTCCAATGTGTAATTCCAGCGTGGGCAAGACCCAACTCTAGTGGAGCCTCGGGAAGCCCCCTTCTGGCCCTGGACCCCCACCCTGGATCCTTAGCTACTCTGATGAGCAGGCCTTCCTAGTGCAGTTGATGCCTTCCGCCAGGCCAGATTTCTCACCTGAAGAAGCCAAAGATCCCGAGGCGGTACTGGAGTGTCACCACTACCACATCCCCATAGGCGGCCAGGGCTGACCCATCCTGAGAGGTGGCGGAGCCGACCATCAGGGAGCCTCCGTGGATCCACACCATGACCTGGAGAGATGACCAGAGGGCGGTGATCCCCCAGCTTCTGGGTCCCTAGCTGCCCAGCCAGCCTAGAATATTCTTAGGGCCTCTGGGGTGGTCTGGGAACAGGGATAACGAGGGGACAGGGGAGGCTGGGTGGGTGGATGGACGGGGCCCTCCGGGCTGCATACCGGCTTTGTGGCTCCTGCACTGGCCTCGGCTGGGCTGTAGATGTTGAGGACCAGGCAGTCCTCAGAAATGGAGAAGATTTGGTGCTTTCCGTTGAGAATAAATCTGCTTCTGTTCATTCTCTCCACATCCTGCAGGCACCTGCGGCCACAGGTGAGCCCGAGGGTCAGCCGGTCAGCCCCATGAGCCCCGGCAGCCGCCCCTCTGCCGACCTGCCAGCTTGCGCACTCCACCCGGGCTACTCACATGGGGGGATCAGCGCTGGCGTCCCGCACACCCTCCCAGGGCTGTGCTGGGCGCGGGGCTGAGAACCGGAGAGGCCCCACCGGTGCCTGAGCGAACGGGATGCCCAGGAAGACATTCACGCGGCGGTCTGTACCCTTCACGCCCACCTGCCGGCCTCGAACACGGCCCAGCGGGGTGACCACTTCAGGCTGAGCGACTGGGGGCAGGGTAGAGGGACCATGGGGTGAGTTTGCAGCTTCTATGAGGGAGGGGGTAAAGGAAAGACTCTTAGAATAAAGGAAACATTTGCTGTCCTCGTTCTGAGAACTTCCCAGGCAGCACCTTAGCTAACCTGCCAGCTGGGTCCCATGATTACCCCTGACTTCCTCCCCCCTGTCTGGGAGTCCCTACCTTTCCCCTCCAGACAGGCCACTTGCCCACTTGAAACCCAGATTACTCATCTTTTAAATGAGGACTACACATCACGTTCCTATTTTCTGTGTGTGTGTGTGTGTGTGTGTGTGTGTGTTACTAGAGATTAAACCAAGGGACATTCTATTGCTGAGCTTTTTTTTGTGTGTGGTACTGGGGATTGAACCCAGATGTATTCTACCTTTGAGCTATACCCCCAGCCCGATTTTATTTATTTATTTATTTATTTATTTATTTATTTATTTATTTTTGGTGGTACTGGGGTTCCTGGAAGCCCTTCTACTTCCGGGCTACACTCCCAGACTTATTTTATATGTATATTTTTTATTTGGAAACAGGGTCTCTTAAGCCAGCGAGGCTGGCTCCGAACCAGCACGATCCTCCTGTCTCCTCCTCCCAAGCGCGGGGATTACAAGCGTGCGCCACCATGCCCGGCGTCAATTTTATTTATTTTGAAACAGGGTCTTACTAGGTTGATGAGCATCTCACTACTTGTTGAGGCTGTCCTTTTGAACCCGCAAATCTCCTGTCTCAGCCTTCTAAGTATTGGGATTACAGGTGGATGCCATTATGCCTGGTTTACCTCTGAGTTTTTTACTTTTTGTTTGGAAACAAGGGTCTCACTAAGTTGTTGACGCTGGCCTCACACCTGGAATCCTGTTTCAGCCTCCCAAGTATTGGGATTATAGGCATGTGCCACCATGCTTGGCTATTTTCTGTGTTCTGATGCTCTGACACGGGAACCTTGTTAACCTGGGAGGCCCTGTCCCTCCCTAGAGAGCCGATGATACACTAGGAGGAAAGCTATTCCAAAGCGATCAGATCCAGGCCAGACGCCAACCATCTCCTCCATGGGCTCTTACGCTCCTGGCCATTACCCACCAGTCCTGATCACCCCAGTGCCAAGGACCAGACAGTTAGAGACAGCCTCTGTGCCCCAGAGCCCGCTGGAATTATCCAAACTAGCCAGCTCTACATCTACTTAGGGGCTTGCCTGTTCCTGCCTATGGAAACAACAATAAAGCCTTTGCCCACATTCTGCCCTCCCAATTCCCTCTGCCACCTGTGGCTTCCCTAGTGTGGGGCATGGGGGTGCCTCCTGCTCCTAAAGGACTGTGAATAAACTTCTTCCTTTGTGACAGTCCTTGGCATATCTGTTTATCTTACTATCCCTGATGAAAACAAATCCTTGGGCCCCTTAAAACATTAAAGACAGTGATGTTCCTGGGCAGGGCTGCTCTGGGGATCACACAAACAGCAAGGGCAGAGGTGCTGCCAGAGAGGATGGACAGCCCCTGACATTTCTCCAAGCTGATGCCTTCCCTGAGCAAGCTGCCCACGCCTCCCTGCCCTACCTTGCCTGGCCCCTTCCCGCTCAGTTCTCTCGCTCTGCAGACCCGGCAGGTGTGTCTTACCTGCAGCTCCGGCAGCAAATGTCAGAAACAGACAAAACACCCAGGCCAGGACGCCGGCCCCAGCTTTCACGAGCATCCCCATGTTCACAGCTGACTATAGTGGACGTGGAAGAAAGTAGAACGAGGACTTTGGTCTCTGGTTCTGCCCGTCTCCAGAGCACTGTGTTGTATAAGCCAACACGGTCCAGCCCACCTGGCTGGTGACCAGCCTCAGAAAGCCTCTCAGGCTCTTAGCCAGGTGCAGAGCGTGGAGGATCCCTGTAGAGAGGCCCAGATGATACCAAAGCTTCACTATTCAAATCCCGGCTCTCTCCTGACTGGTCAACTTCTGCGAGACCCTGTGTGCTTCCTGCAAGATGCCCACGTCACTGGCCTGAAGGAGAGGTGGCTGGTGACTCTGGGGTGCCACCCTGAGTGGGCCAGTAGCTCTGGGGTAGGGGCTTGTGTTCATTCTTTATGCCAGCTGGGGTGGTGCCCGAGCCCAGGGGTTAGGTGAGGCAAACTGACATTGATTATTTAAAAACTGAGCTGAAATTCACTTAATTGGTAACCAGCTACCAACTTAGGTAGCTATTATAAAGTATGCAATTCAGCTGGGCACAGTGGTGTGTGCCTGTAATTCCAGCTACCAGGGAGGCTGAGGCAAGATTATCACATGTTAAAAACCAGCTGGGGCAATTTAGTAAGACGTTGTCTCAAGAAAATAAAAAGGAACCAGGCATGATGGTGCATGCCTGTAATCCCAGTACTTGGGGAGGCTGAAATAGGAGGACTGCAGGTTTGAAACCAACCTCGGCAACTTAGTGAAGCTCTCAGCAACTGAGACCCTGTTTCAAAATAAAAAATAAAATGGAGCTAAGGGTGTAGCTCCATTACCTTATTGAATCCAGAACCTCTGGGTTCAATCCCCAGTACCACAAAAACAAACAAACAAAACAAAAATAAATAGAGAAGGTGGGAGGTGTAGCCCAGTGGTAGTTGTTCTGCAAAAGTAAATAAATGAGCCGGGCGTGGTGGCGCACACTTGTAATCCCAACATTTGGGAGGCTGAGACTGAAGGATCGCAGTTCGCAGACAGCCTCAGCTACTTAGTGAGGCCCTCTGTAACTAAGTGAGACCCTGTTTCAAAATAAAGAATAAAAAATAGGGCAGGGGGTGTAGCTTAGAGGCTGAATGCCCCTGGGTTCCATCCCTAGACCCGCAAAAGAATTAATATAACTTAATAGCATTTAGTTTATTGCAAATATTATATATCCACCACAGCTCTCTAATTACATGCATTGCCCCAGTAAAACACCCTGTAAGCATTAACTATAAGTAATCACTCTCCTTTCTACCTGATAGCCACCAATTTGCTTTTATTTCTATAGATTTACCTTTTTTGTTAGGTGTGATAGTGTATGCTTGTAATCCCAGTACTTGGGGAGGCTGAAGCTGAAGGATCACGGTTCGAGGGTAGCCTCAGCTACTTAATGAGGTCCTCCGTAACCTAGTGAGTGCATGTTTCAAAATAAAGAATTAAAAAATAGGGCTGGGGGTAGAGCTTGGAGGTAGAATGACCCTGGGTTCAATACCCAGTACCAAAAAAAAAAAAAAAAAGATTTGCCTATTCTGAATCATGTAAAAAGAATCATATGGTTGTACGTATGCATATTTGTGCATACCTGTAATCCCAAATGGAAGGCTGAGACAGGAGCATTGTAGGTTCGAGGTCAGCCTCAGCAATTTAGTGAGACCCCATTTCAAAATAAAAATAAAAAGGGCTGAAGGTGTAGCTCAGAAGTAGAATGCCCTTAGGTTCAATTCCAGTACTCCCTACCCCCTCCAAAAAAAGAATCCTATGATGTGTGACTTGTAGGTCTGGATTTCACATAGCATCATGCTTTTGCTGTATAGTCCAAGCTGAGCATGTATTAGTATTTGTTATGACTGAATAATAAATAAATGAATGAAAGTATTTGTTCATTTTCTGTTACTGTAATAAAGATCCCTGAGTCAGGCTAACTTTATAAAGAAAAGAGACTTAGGGATGATGGTAGAGTGCTGGTCTACCATGTACAAAGCCCTGATTTCAATCCCCAGCATTGCCAACAAATGTAACAAAACAAAAACAAAGAAGCTGGGTGTAGTGGTGCATGCCTGTAGTTCCAGCACCTGGGAGGTGGAGATAGAAGGCTTTCGAGTTCAAGATCAAGCCTTAGCAATTTAAGCGGAAAAAAAATAAAAAAATAAAAGAAAAAAGAAAAGGGATTTATTTAGCTCAGTGTTCTAGTGGTTCACAGACATGATGTCCCCGTCAGTTGGGCTCTGATGAGGAACTCCTGCTATGGATAGTTAAGAGATAGTAGAGATTCCGAGTGTCTTATCTGGTCCTTGTCTTACAGAGTCAAGAACAAGATTCTCAGACACCAGATAAATGAAAATAGAAAGTTTATTCTAAAAGCCCAAGCAAGCAGATCATTCCTGGGGCCTGGGCAGACTCTGGTGTCCAGTGCGGCCTTCTGGCACTGCCCGAGCATAGGCAGGGCCACACACCGTCATTGTACACCGCCTTTGCCCAAAGCCCACTAGATCTGCCAAAAACAGTAGCAGGGTTAAAGCTTCCGTGTGTGTGTGTGTGTGTGTGTGTGTGTGTGTGTCCTGGAGGGAGCTGTTACGGCTCAGCCTCCCGGGTACTGAGATTACAGGCATGTGCCACCTCCCCACGTGATATAGTTATTTAGAAGACACTTTGACATTTTCCTTAAAATGTATACTGGTCATATGACTCAGTTATTCAGTTCTGTACCTCAAAGAAATGAAAGCAGGCATACACACAAAGTCATGTCTAAAGATGTTCAAAGCAGCTTTATTAAAAATAGCTCAAAGCCAGGCATATTACACACACTTGTAATCACAGTACTTGGGAGGATGAGACAGGAGGATCACAGGTTTACTTAGTGGGGTTCTCTATAACTAACTTAGCGAGATCCTGTTTCAAAATAAAAACTAAAATAGGGCTGGAAGGGGTGTAGCTCGGAGGTAGAATACCCCTAGGTTTAATCCCCAGGGCAAACAAAACAAAATAAGAACAACAAGAAAACAAAACAAAAAAATTCATGAGCCGGGCATGGTGGCACACACTTGTAATTCCAGTACTTGGGAGGCTGAGACAGGAGGATTGCAGGTTCATGGCCAGCCTCGGCAACTTTGTGAGGCTGTTTCCAAAGATAAAATAGGGCTGGGGGGTATAGCTGAGAGGTAGAATTTCCCTGGGTTCAATCCCCAGTAACACACACACACACACACACACACACACACACACACACACACACAATTGGAAGTCACTCAGATGGCTAACAACTGATGAACAGAGAGTGTGGTGTATGTCCATATGTGGAATGCCACTCAATAAAAGAAAGAACTATTGTTTGAATTTCAAAACATGCCAGTGAAAAAGACAAGCATAAACGATTCCTTTTATGTGCTGTTTTAGAGAAGGCAAGCTAGAGCAATGGAAGCAATCAGGTGACTGCCGGGAGCAGAGGTCAGAACAATAGTGGGCTGCAGAGGGGCCGGTGGGAAGTTTTTTTTGTTTTTTTTTTTTGTTATTTGGTTCCAGGGATTGTACAGGGGCATTTTACCTCTGAGCTACACCCCAGACCTATTTTTTATTCTTTATTTTGAAATAGGATCTCACTAAGTTAAGTAGCTGAGGCTGGCCGCGAACTTGTGATTCTCCGGTCTCAGCCTCCCAAGTACTGGGATTACAAGTGTGCGTCAGTGCGCCTGGCCGGAGGTAAGTTTTTGGATGGAAAGAAACATTCTAATTCCTGATGTGGTTTTGGTGACCTGTGTTATCTGTTTATTCAAGTTTACGAATCTATTCAGCTGAAATGGGCAAATTTAGCAGTGTGTCAGTTATTCCACAATAAAGTTTTTATTTTTTTATTTTTTTTGGTGGTACTGGGGGGTGGAACCCAGGGGCTTTCTGCCTCTGGGCTATACTCCCAGACCTATTTTATATTTCTTTTGGAAACAGCGTCTCACCAAGTTGCTGAGAGCCTCACTAAGTAGCTGAGGCTGGCTTTGAACCTGTGCGATCCTCCTGTCTCAGCCTCCCAGGCGCGGGGATTACAAGCGTGCGCCACCACGCCCGGCTTGCAATAAAGTTTTTAGAAAAGAAGACAACTACGGAGGCCGGGCCTGGTGATGCACACCTGTAAAATCTGTACTTGGTGGCTGAGACAGGAAGAGCACGGGTTTGAGAACAGCCTTAGCAATTTAGGCAATCTAGCAAGATCCTGTTTCAAAACAAAGAAGGAAAGGTCTGGGGGTGTTGCTTGGAGGTCGAATACTCCTGGGTTCAATCCACAGTACCAAAACCAAGCAAAACCCTGGGGATCCATTTTAAGGAAATGTTGTGTGCAGAACTGAAAACCATACAGGGACAAGTTGATAGAGGAGTCACAATGAATGCTTTTGAGAGGCAAATAGGAACCAGTCAGTGTGCACTAAAAGGAGTGTCTTTTCTGGAATCCTGGCAGTCCAGGCTTAATGCTAACCTTGACTGCCACCTAGTGTCCGGAGTGGGCAGTGTGGAAATCTACATCCCTCCTTTCTTGCTCTCCATATGTGGGATTGAACCCAGGGGCATTCTACCTCTGAGCTACAACTCCAGTCTCTTTCCGTTTTTATTTTGAGACAGGTTCCTGCTAAGTTGTTGAAACTGGCCTTGAACCTGTGATCCACTTGTCTTAGCCTCCCAAGTACTAGGATCACAGGTGTGTGCCATCATGGCCAGCTCAAAGTGAGAATCTTCATAATGGCCTGTGGATGAGCTAAAATTCATTGGATGAAAGAGAAAGGGCTGTCTCCTTAGGAAAACTGGTCCTGACCGGGAGAGCAAGTTGTCCAGAGTGAGGGGCTCGGGGGGGGGGGTGGTGTCCCAGAGTTTATACAATGAGGGACATAGCAATTTCCTCACAGAGAGAAAATGCACTAGAGGAAACAAAGAGGCAGATTGAACACAATGTGACACTTTGTAGAAAAAAAATAAGAAAGGGCTCCTTTTTTTTTAGTACTGGGGATTGAACTCAGGGCATACTATCTCTGAGCCACACACCCAACCCTATTTTTTTTTTTTTTTTTTGGTGGTACTAGGGATGGAACCCAGGGGCCTTCTACCTCCGGACTACACTCCCAGACCTATTTTATATTTGGAAGCAGGGTCTCTTAAACCAGCTGAAGCTGGCTTTGAACCTGCGTGATCCTCCTGTCTCAGCCTCCCAAGCGCGGGGATTACAAGTGTGCGCCACCACACCTGGCTTCCAACTCTATTTTTTATTCTTTATTTTGAAACAGGGTCTCACTAAATTGTGGATGGCCTCGCTAAGTAACTGAGGCTGGTCATGAACCCACAATTCTCCTGTCTCAGCCTTCTGAATAATGAGATTAAAAGTGCACGCCACCACGCCTGGCTTAGATAGAGCTTGTGTGTGTGTGTGTGTGTGTGTGTGTGTGTGTATGTATGTATGTATGTATGTAGGAGGAAGAAAAGTTTCAGGACAACAATGAGGTGAGAAGGAAAATTGATCACGTGGATGCCTGTAGAGAGTGGGGAAGGTCAGGAACTGGGAAAGAATTGCGAATGAAGAGGAACTCAGAGAGCCAGGAACAGAAATCCTTTCTGATGCAGAAATGGGACCTTTCCAGTCCCACTTCTAGGAAACACTCTGCAGATGAACATCTTCACAGATGTGGCATGAGCAGGTGAGTGTGGAGCTCATGCTGTCTGCAGAGCCATGAAGATAAGCGCAAGCTCCAGGAGAGAGGACCTAAGGAAACTGCCTGAATCTCCTGCACTTCGGCTGGCCAGGCTCCAGGGGCCAATGGACATACCCAGTCCTCCTCCTCAAAGCATGGAGCCAACCAGGGCGTGGTGGCGCACGCTTGTAATCCCAGTACTTGGGAGGCTGAGACAGGAGGATTGTAGGTTCACGGCCAGCCTCGGCAACTTTGTGAGGCCCTCTGCAACTTAGTGAGATCCTGTTTCAAAATAAAGAAAAAGAATAGGACTGGGGTTGTAGTTCAGAGGTAGAATGCCTCTGGGTTCCATCCCCAGTACTGCAAATAAAACAAAACAAAACATGAGGCCAGTCACCTCTTTGGGACAGAAATAGATGAGTGAGTGGGTTGTTCAAAATGTCAACGATAAGCCGGGCGTGGTTGTGCACACTTGTAATCCCAGCATTCGGGAGGCTGAGACCGGAGGATCGCGGTTCGCCCACAGCCTCAGCTATCTAGTGAGGCCCTCTGCAACTCTGTGAGACCCAGTTTCAAAATAAAGAATAAAAAGACGGGCGTGGTGGCGCACGCTTGTAATCCCCGCGCTTGGGAGGCAGAGACAGGAGGATTGCGCTGGTTCGGAGCCAGCCTCGCTGGCTTAAGAGACCCTGTTTCCAAATTATAAAATAGGTCTGGGAGTGTAGCCCGGCGGTAGAAGGGCTTCCAGGAACCCCAGTACCACCAAAAAAAAAAAAAATGTCAACGATAAATGACATCTAAAAAAAATATCATCTAGCCTTCAGGGGCAACAGGTGGAAACAGGGACTCTCACCTTTTTTAGTCTCTAGCCCAGTGGCTGATCTGCGGGGACTCTACGTGCTATGAACTGAGAAATTGCATCCCTCAAATTAGTATGTTGAAAGCCAGCCTCTCGAATGTGGCAAACCATGGGGAAGGATCAAGAACCATATAAAAGAGGTTTGAAAACCTTATTTGCCTTCTCAGTCCCCACAGGGGAACACAGAGAGAAGGCGCCAGGAAGAAGGCAGGAGCAAGCCCTCAGCACACAGCAGATCTGCTCACACCTCCATTCTGGACTTTCAGCTACCGACGCGGAGTGCAATGAATTTTTGTGATTTTAAAGCTATCTGAAGCCGGGCGTGGTGGTGCACGCTTGTAATCCCCGTGCTTGGGAGGCTGAGACAGGAGGATCGCACGGGTTCGAAGCCAGCCTCAGCTACTTAGTGAGGCTCTCAGCAACTTAGTGAGACCCTGTTTCCAAATAAAATATAAAAAAGGTCTGGGAGTATAGCCCGGAGGTAGAAAGCCTCTGGGTTCCACCCCCAGTACCAACAACAACAACAACAAAATTTAAAAATTAAATAGGGCTGGGTAGCTTAGAGATAGAGTGCCTTTGGGTTCAATCCCCAGTTAGGAAAACAAAAATGCACCCAGGAACGGTTGGAATGCAGAACCAGCCCAAGTCCCCTGCCCTTGTTCTTGGCTGGACCTTGCCCGCAAAAAGGAACATAATTTGAGGGCAGTGTAGCCCAGAGGTAGAAAGCCTCTGGGTTCCACCCCCAGTACCACCAAAAAACAACAACAAAAAAAAGCTATCAGCCTTGTAGTTATATTTTGTTTGTTCATTTTGGTGATAGTACCGGGATGGAATTCAGGTCTCACATGAGTAGGCAAGTGCTCTATCCCAAGTCCTTTTTATTTTATTTTGAGATAGAGTCTGGGTAAATTCCCCAGGCTGGTCTAGAGTTTGCAAGCCAAGCCTCCTTCCTTGTCTCCCAAGTAGCTGGGATAACAGGCACGTACCGTGGTGCTCGACTAGCTTGCACTATATTTGTTACTTTACTCTGAGCGAACAAAGACACTGGGGCTTCCAACACCCAGGGTTTCTATTGGCCCCTTACAGATAAGAGAATGCAGGAGGCTTGCTGAGAAGTGGGTGTGGGCCTGTAACACGTGTGGGGGGGGCACTCCCCAGGGAATCTTTCTCAGAGTGGAAAGTGTGGGGGAGCCTGGAGGAGAGGGAGAAGAGAGGGTGTAAGGAGGGGAGGTGAAAGGAAGAAGGGACCTAGTGGGTCTGCAGGAAGGTGGGTGTTCACTGAGGCTCATCCATCCCCAGCTTCCTGGGGGTGACTTACTGAGTGTGTCTAAACAGAGAGGACTTGTGGCTGGCCTGGCTATCAACATCATGTGAGGGGGTCTTTGTAATCACTGGCTGAATGGACAGATAAAGGGTGGCTCTATGGCTTTGTGAATGAAGGTCAGCCCTGCTCCTGGGTGGGCATGTGGGGCCCTGGTCTACCCCACCTGCTCTCAGCCCACCCTCCCTCCCCGGCACAGGGACTACAGCTCCGTGTGATTCTCCTTGGTCCCGCGTAGCTCTCGGATCTTCTGGGGCAGGGTCTTGGTCCAGAACTGCAGCCTGTGGGCCTTCAGGGCCCGGCCCACGGCAGGATGGATGTCCAGCTGCAGGTACTGCTCGTCCTGGTCGAACACGGGCCAGTGGGGCAGGCCCTCGCTGTTGGGGTTCCTGTGCACATGCCCCCAGCGGGGCAGGGCAGGGTCACTCTGAGCCCTGCCGAGCCCAGACCTGAGTCCCCTGCCCTCCAAATTTGGGTCATGCCAGGGGGCTGGGGTTGTGGGATAAAGGGTGTTTTGCTGGTGTAGGAAAGCAATGGTCTCCCCTCATGATCCATGGGGTCAGGGCAACCTGGCCTGTTCTGTCCTCCCTCTCTGGCTCTGAGGGCGGCACAGCACTGTGGCCCACCTTCCAGGGCACTGGAGAAGGAAGCCGTGACCAGCACCCAAGTGGGGCACTGTGTCTGAGAGATCCTGGCTGGGGACACTGCCATCATGTGACGAGGCCCACAGGAAGCCCAGAGGCCACCGGAGACAAGGAGCATGGCGGGGACCGTGGCTGGGGAGGCTGAGCGGGGCTTCCTCTCACCCAGCTCTGGCAAAGTTGGCCCAGTACTTCATCATCCTCCTGCTCAGCAGCTGCTCCTCCTCAGTGAGTTCAACTGCAGGGAGGAGGGGAGCAAGGTCCAAGCCTGGCCAGCCACCAGCTGCCCAGTCACACCCATACTCACCACCCAGAATGTACCTGACCCTAGAGCCCAGACCTGGTTCTCTTCTGTTACAGTTTGGATCTGAAATGTCTCTAAAAGCTCATGTGTTGAAGGCTTGGTCTCAGGTGGTGGCGCTGTTGGTAGGTGGTGGAAACTTTAGAAGGCGGAGTCTAGGTGCAGAGGTGGTCCCTGGGATCAGTTTGAATGCATATTTTATACCTTCACTATTCCATTCACTCTCTTTTGCTTCTTGACTGCCGTGAGGTGAGTGGCTTTGCTCAACCTCCAGCTCCCAGCCATGAATCTCTACCTCACCACAGACCCAGAATCAAACGAGGCAAAAGGCCCTGGATAGCCAGGGGTGGTGGTGCATGCTTGTAATGCCAGCATTCGGGAGGCTGAGATAGGAGGATCACGGACAGCTCGGCAACTTAGTGAGATCTTGTTACAAAATAATAAATAAAATGGAGCTGGGGGGGTAGCTCAGAGGTAGAATGCCCCTGGGTTCCATCCCCAGTACCACACACACAAAAAAAAAAAAAAAAGAAAGAAAGAAAAGAAAGAAAGAAAGAAAGAAAAGAAAAGAAAAGAAAAAGAAAAAGGAATAAAAGTTTACTCTAGGCATTTTGTTGGGAAAAGATGACTAACATCCTCTCCCCTAACAATTCTAGTGTCAGGCCTTCCCATTGTTCAGTCCAACCTTATTCATCCTGGCCTCCTCTAGTTGAATAGACCTTGGGCTTATTCCTGGCCCAGAAGGCCCCAGCTCAAATTCATAAATATATATAGTATGTGATAGTGTATGATGGTGTGTGTGTGTGTGTGTGTGTGTGTGTGTGTGTGTGTATCTGTATTTGTGTGTTACTGGGAATCTAACCCAGGGGCATTCTACCACTGAGCTACACCCCAGCCCTGTTTTATAACAGGGTCTCACAAAGTTGCTGAGGGCCTTGCTAAATTACTGAAGTTGGTCTTGAACCCATGATCCTATTGTATAAGTCTTTCAAGTACTGGGATTACAGGCATGTGCTACCATGCCTGGCAATGGAAAGTCATTTAAGAAATAAATATGCCAGTCAGTCATGGTGGTGTACACCTAGAATTTTAGTACTCAGAAGGCAGTGACAAGAGGATTATAGATTTGAAGCCAGTCTCAGCATCTTAGCAAGGCACTCAGCAACTTAGTGAGACCGCATTTCAAATAAAAAATAAAATTGTTATGGGAGTGTAGCTCAGAGGTAGAATGTTCCTGGTTTCAATCTCCAGCACCACACTCACAGCCACACATAAGAAACAAATATGCCATTTAAACAACCCCCTCTATGCCCAAGCTGGACACCATGGGGCTGTGGGGGAACACAGACTGAAGTGGAAAGGGGTTTGAATTCTTTTTCTTCTCTCTCTCTCTCTCTCTCTTCCTCTTTCTTTCCTTCCTTCCTTTCTTTCTTTCCTTCTTTCTTTCTTTCTTTCTTTCTTTCTTTCTTTCTTTCTTTCTTTCTTTCTTCCCAGAACTGAGGATTGAACCCAGGGGCATTCTACCTCTGAGCTACACCCCCAACCCTATTTTATTATTTATTCTGAAATAGGATCTTACTAAGTTGCTGAGGCTGGCCACGAACTGATGATCCTCCTGTTTCAGGCTCCCAAATACTGGGATTACAAGTGTGCGCCACCACGCCTACCTTAGGGGCTTGGTTTTAATCCTGGTACAGCCTTTTGAGCTGTAAGATGGTGGACACCTAATGCTATTCCATCTCTAAGCCTCAGTTTTCTCATCTGGACAGTGAGGGCAATGACCTCACAAGGCCCCAAGTCCTGGAGAATGATGAAGACTCACCTTTGTTGCCCCAGAAAAAGGATCTGAAGACAAAGAGGACCTCATCGCCATGGTCAGCTTTCACGTGGGGAGGTCTAATGTCCTTGAAGAAGCTGGGCCGATGCTGGAACTCATAGAAGTAGACAGGGGCTCGGGACCCTGGGGGTGGGCAGGCAGTGATGTGGTGATGCCTCACCCGGAACTCCCCTGCCTCACCCTTGGTGATAAGATCCTTAGACCAAGCCTGGTGTAGTGCCTTGAAAAGCTTGTAATCCCACGGCTGGGCGTGGTGGCGCACGCTTGTAATCCCCACGCTTGGGAGGCTGAGACAGGAGGATCACACGGGTTCGAAGCCAGCCTCAGCTACTTAGTGAGGCTCTCAGCAACTTAGTGAGACCCTGTTTCCAAATAAAACATAAAAAAGGTCTGGGAGTATAGCCCGGAGGTAGAAAGCCTCTGGGTTCCACCCCCAGTACCACCAAAAAAAAAAAAAAAAAGCTTGTAATCCCAGTACTGGGGAGGCTGAGACAGAATTGCAGGTTTAAGGAGAGCCTCAGTAAGTGGTGATCAACCTAGTGAGACTCTGTTTCAAAATATAAATAAAAAAGGGTTGGGGATATAGCTCAGAAGTAGACTGCTCCTGGGTTCAGTTCCCATGAACACACACACACACACACACACACACACCACACACCACACACACACACACACCACACACACCACACACACACACACACACCACACACACACACACACACCACACACACACACACACCACACACACACACACACCACACACACACACACCACACACACACACACACACCACACACACACACACACACACACACACACACACACCCCTCCACCAAGGATGGCTGGAATCTGGAGAGCAGAGTGGGAAGCCCAAACCTGAGCAGGGGTAGTGGTGAAATCATGGCTAAGCCATGACCTTGGACTTCCTAGCTGTGTGGTTGTGGCCAAGTCAATAACTCAGTTTCCTTATCTGCCAAAGGGGAGCGATACCTGTCTCCTATGTTACTCAGGAGCATTTGCTGAGATGAAGGCTATCAAGTGCCTGACACCAAATGCTTGATAAAGACACAGGTCAGGACCTGGACAACACAGACCTCACCTGGAACCTGCAGCAGTCAGGATTCAGGTACAGATGTACTCACGCTGAAAATGTGCTACTTGGAGAGCAGGCATCACAAACACGAAGTCTTCCATCATGTTCTGGAACTGGGCTCGGAGGGTGTGGGGGTCCTCATTGTCCTCCATGTATTCCTCCATCAATAGGTCAGCAAACTCAGCAGGCAGCATCTAGCCCAGGGGATCAGGAAGAGTCAGGTTAGACAGACTCCCATGTAGGAGGCAGCACCTAGAGGTGGGGAGATGGGGCCTGGTGTGGGGTAGGGAAAGGTGGGAAGCCGTCAAGTTCTAGGGTGACCCCACCCACCCACGCATAGTTCAGCCTTTGTTGCTGGGGTGCTGCAAGGGCAGGACATCTGGGGGTGTGCTTTTCTACCCCAGGAGTCTCACCATCTGTGCTGCCCTTCTCTGCAACACTGCCTGTACAGTTCCTCTGTCTATTTCCTTCTGGGGGTCAACGGTGCCCATGCTCTGGGTGGCAGAAGCAGAGTTTAGATTGCAGTTCAGATTGGCTTGGAACTATGGGAAGTGCTTCCCAGATACCCAGGGGCTTGGAGCTGGGCCTCACCGAGGGAAGGATCCAGCCATACTCATCACTGTTGATACCAATGATGCTGGGGACAGGTTGGAAATCTGCAGAAGCCAGCAGTTCCTGGGGGTGCTTGGGCAAGAAGGCTCCGTCCACAATGCCGGGGATGATCTTGAAGGCCTGAGGGGGCATTCAGTATCAGGGAGCAAGGTCAGGTCCTAGAAAATATTTCATGCCTTCTGAGTGCCTTCTATATCTGTTTGGCTCATCCCAGGATGCTCAATCCTCCTGGAGATCCTACTCTTGACTTAGACAATCCTGGCTTCATTTTCCATTCAGAATTTTGGGGCACCAGAAGATGGTTATGAATGAATCATTTCAGAGTTGCCAGAGCACCCAGATCTGCCTGCCTCAGTAAGTACCAACCCCACCTTCCTCCAATCTGGGACCACTCGGCCCGACCTCGGTGATAGCCAGCATTTCCTCTTCACTCTTGCCCCGCAGGCAGCCCACGAAGGCCTCGGAGTCCACCTGCTCACAGCCAGACAGGTTGGCCACCATCTGAAAAGGGCAGGCAGGGGCTGGATCTCCCTCCAGGCAGCGAGAGGGGTTTGTCCAGCACCCCAGTTGGGTGTAGATGCCCCCAAAGCTCAAAGCATCCTGTGTGTAGATGGCTGCAGGTGTGAAATTGTCCCACCTTTGGTGATCCTTGGAAGCCTCAGCCACAGGGTCATCCCACCCACTTACATGGTTCTGTCCTCCATGGGCCCCCAGGGTGCAGCTGTGCAGGCCCCAGAACAAACTCCACCACCAGGATCCAGAGGTGTGTGGATTCTGACCTGGAACCCCTCAGCAATTTCTCTATAGGGAGTAATTCCCAAATTAAATGGACTGTCCTTGTCCCTACCACAGACCAGCAGAGGCTCTAGGCTGAGGGGGAGGCAGCGGGCTGGACTCGGCTGGTTAAGGACACTCACTGTGGAGACGGACTCAGATGAGACTACAATGAGGCTGGGAATCAGGGCCACCCCACTCTCCATGATGGCAGCCTGGAAGAGTCCTCGGGCCATGGGGGACACCACAAGTAAGGACACGCTAACGCCACCTGCAGACTCCCCAAAAATGGTGACGCGGTTGGGGTTGCCTCCAAAGTGGGCGATGTTCTGCTGGACCCAGCGCAGGGCGGCCACTTGGTCCAGGAAGCCCCAGTTGCCGGTGGCGTGCTGGTCCCCAGTGCTGAGAAGTGGCAGGGACAGGGTCACTGGGTGCTCTGGCTCTTCCCAGCGCCCAGTGACCAGAGCAGCTCTAGGCTCACCTGAAGAAGCCCGGGACACCCAGGCGGTACTGGATGGTGACCACCACCACGTCCTCAGTGGCTGCCAGAATGGAACCATCAAACATGGAAGCCATGCCTATAACTAGTGCACCACCGTGAATCCATACCATCACCTGGGGAAGTCAAGAGATGTTTCATGTGACTCCTACCAGCCCAAACTCTACCTGGAATCCACACTAGGCCAAACATTATGCATACAGATGGAATTCCAGTAGAACCCTATGACTTGGACCATGAGTGAGGGGCATAAGTTCAATAAGGATGACCAGGCCTCCCATAGTTTGGGTCTACTCCATGTATCAAAGCCTGGATCTATTACTTTACTTTCTGAGTCTTCTATGAAACCATAAGAAAGAAGAATCTCCCTGATATCCCCAAATATATTAGTCAAAAGTATTCTTCAAAGCCAGGGTGGTGTCACACACTTGTAATCCCAGCATTTGGGAGGCTGAGAGGAAGATCGCACTCAGTTTGTGGATAACCTCAGCTACTTAGTGAGGTCCTTTGCAACTCAGTGAGACCCTGTCTAAAAATAAAGAATAGAAAATAGAGCTGGGGGTGTAGCTCGGAGGTAGAATGCCCCTGGGTTCAATAAAAAAAAAAAAAAAGTATCCTTCAAACTCATGAGCTGAAAGATAATTCATGGCTGGAATCTTTGGTGACCTAAAAATTTAGCCTTTGGGTACCATAGTGGATTGCCTGGGCACAAGTTGGTTGAATGACCCTATGTCCATCCAAGAGCCATAGCCTTTGACCTCTGGGAGCAACCAGGGCTTTTTGACCCTCTGTTCAGATCAGGAGCCCAGTTAGGTAAGAGATATTTTGGGATCAGATAGTGAAGGCTTCTTATCAGGGTCCAAACTGCAGTTGGGCCCAGATAAACTTGTCTCTGATATATCCTTGCTGAAGAAATGTCCCTCTGCTCCCCATCTGACCATGGTCCAACACTCACAGGAAGGTTAGAGCCCTCCTGGGCATGGGCTGGTGTGTAGATGTTGAGGTACAGGCAGTCCTCGGACATGGGAAGGGGAGGCAGGGTCACATTCAACAGCTTCAAAGCCTGGGTGTTCATTGCTTCCGCATTTTGCTGACACCTGGTGGCCAACCATGGGAGACAGTCCACCGAGTGTCTATGCAGCTGTCAAAAGCGGAGCCTGGGGCCGGGTATGCGCCCAGCCCCTCCCCCACCCCTGATGCCCTGCTCTAGGATCCTTCTCTCCAGCCCTCCCCATCAAGTTTCAGGACACAGGCTCTGGGAGGCTGGGAAGGAGCACAGACCAGCAGGGGGGCCTCAAGGTCAGTGAGGCCTGGATCCCCCTCCTCCTGAGGCTGGGGTTCAAAGACTCTATGGGAACCATTGTCTGCACGTGTTGACACGCACCATTTACCCCTCACCCATTCAGGCCTGGAGGAGGGTATGTGCTCCACAGGTGCTGCAGGAATGAGCAGAGCTTCGTTCCCCATAGAAGGGCAGTGAGACCCCACATCCCAAATCTGGACTCTCAGGAATCTCATCCGTCCCAGAGTCCAGCTGTAAGCATGCACACGTGTTCCTTGAAGAAGGGCACCTGGCCCCGTGTGTGGACACAGTGACGGGGAGGGCGGGCCCCCAGGAGCCACCTCTGCTGCCCTCCTCAGTGGTCTCCAGCATCTGTGCTAAGTCTGGGGCTTCAATGGTTCATAGAGCCAATGTGAACCTTTCCCAAAGACAGCTGACCTGGTGGCAGAGAAAACTGGACATAACTAGAAATGGGGGACAAATGTGTCTCTGCTTCTCTTTTAGCATCAGGTTTTTTGTGTGTGGTACTGGAGGTGGAACCCAGAGGCTCCGGGCTATACTCCCAGACCTAGTTTATATTTTATTTGGAAACAGGGTCTCACTAAGTTGCTGAGAGCCTCCCTAAGTAGCTGAGGCTGGCTTTGAACCTGTGCAATCCTCCTGTCTCAGCCTCCCAAGCGCGGGGATTACAAGTGTGTGCCACCACGCCCGGCTAGCATCTGGTTCTAATACCTCTGGATGCCAAGGCCTGAGCCAGGCACCTGGCAAGTTCCTGCACCCCCCAGAGCCTCCGGATACTCACAGATAAGGGAATATCCCCAATGTGAAGAGAAAACCGCATGTGGCATTTCCCCTTAAGTGTTTGTTTTTTTAGGGCTGGGGATCAAGCTTTAAGGTTGCTAACCACGCTCAACCTCTGACCTACACCCCCAGCCCTTGCAGAGGGGTTTTGGTGAAAGAACCACTGAACCTGGCCCCAATCTCAGAGCACCCCCAACCTCAGCCCAGGAGATTTCTGGGCACCCATGAGATCTTACATGGCTGGGTGGGTAGTCCCATCCCTCACTCCACTCCAAGGCTGAGGGTGCTCAGGGGGTGCAAACCGCAGCGGTCCTAGAGGTGGCTTGGCAAAGGGAATTCCCAGGAAGGTGTGCACCCCCACACCGGTGCCCTCCACGTGGACGAGGCTGCCACGCACCTGCCCAGTGTACGTGTTCCGGATGGGGCTGGCCGAGTCCTGGCCTGCGGGAGAGAGATGCACTTGGGGCTGGGGTCTGCCCAGTGGCCGTCCTCCACACTGTGGGAGCTGCTGCCTCCTTAGGCTCCTCAGCTGGGCCTTGTGGGGGACCCTGGCCTGCAACGATGGCCTCTCACTCTCCCTGCTGTCACCCTCTCCCTCCTCCACCACCGCCTTCAGTGCCCTGCTGTCCTGGCCACTGCCTGGAGGCCTGGGGTCCTTAAGAGCCTGGGTAAGGTAGGCCAGGGAGGAGCCTGGCAGGGTGGGCTCTGGAGGAGGGGAGTGTGGAGTCCTGCTGGGAGATGAGGTTGGGGCAGGGTGGCTGGTGTTCAGGTTCCTCCCTAGGATCCTGTGGGCTGAGAGGAGTCAAGGGCTGCAGACACAGCCCAGCCTGGCGCTCCCTGGGAAGGTTCCTCAGCCTCCTGGCAGCACAGAGCACCATCACCTTTGCCCTAATGCCAAGTCATGCCTGTGCCCCAGCTGGGGTGTGGGGTGAGGGGCCCAGCAGGCTCTCAGCTGAGCTTTGGGAAGTGGTGCTGGTGGCTCTGTATCTTCCAGGGTCAGTACCTTGCCAGGGTCCTTTGGGAAAGTGTCAATGGCTTCTCTGGACCTAGGAGTCACACTCAGAGACAAAGGACAAAGGGCAGGTTTATGATTATTCTTGTTATTACCTGAGGCTTGGTAGCAGCTACAGGAAGCCTCACACACTGGAGGGAAGTGTCACCAGTCCCTGCTCCTCTGCCGGGAGGGTGCCACTGCCCATCCATGTTCCTCAGAGCCCCTCCCACGCCGATCACACCCCTGTGGAATGACTGCACTGACTCTCGCTGGAATCCGGGGGCCTCTCTCCACTTTTGCTGGGGCACATTTTCCGGCTGTCTTTGTCATCTCCACTAGCTTCTCCCTGGTGCCTCCTCTCTCCCAGTCACAGGAGCTGGATCCCACCCTGGCCCCTTCCCCCTCCCACCCTGCGGGAGCCTCACCCTGAGCCTGGCTGAGGAGTAGCAGGAGACCCCAAGATGCTGCGCTAAGCGCCTCCGGCCGCATGGCTGCCTTGCAGGTTTGTTTCTGTGGCGCCGTGGAGAGCCACTCTTCACCGAGAGGTTGCTTTGGAGCTGAGTTTTGCCCAGACCAGAGTTTGGATCTTTCAGGGAGTAGGTGGGGCGGAGTTTGGTGCTGGGCCAGATGAGTGCTGCTGGAGAGCTGCCCTAACTGAGCAGGCAGAGGTCAGGAGAGTCCGTGGGCAGAAGGAGGGGCAGGGTACTTCTCTGTCAGCTCTTCACCCTCTTCCCAAGGACCACGCAGCCCCCGCAGTCCCTCTGAGAATCTCGGAAACCTCTCCTCAAACTTAGACTCACTGAGTGAGTGACCTGTAGACGCCCCCATAGCGGGTTGGGGTTCAGAGAGGGAGCAGAGGGCTGCAGCTAGAGAAATCAGGAGGACTCCTGAGGAGGCGCAGGGGGAAGGTCTCCACAGGCGGAGGAATGGGAAGCCCTCTGAGGGGGCGAAGGAACTGCTTGGACGAAGCAGGGAGGTGTCTGTGCCCTTCATCCAGAATGCTCTTCCCCCACTTTTTTTTTTGTGTAGAAGGATATTATTACAGAATTGTTTATAATTACAAAAGTTATTTAAAATGAGGCAATGGCTTCTCAAGTGTCTTCCTGAGAGGGCCACATCTTTGAAGTATTTGGCATGAGGGAGCTGTAAGAGCTGTAGAAAAATTGGGTCAGTGCCTGCTTGTAAGCCCCAGGGGTGTTTTTAGGTAAGAAAACCCACCATTTTGGCATTTATGTATTTATGTATATGTATATATATATATATATATATATATATATATATATATATATATAATTTGGTACTATGTACCAAACCCACCCAGATCATTCTACTTCTGAATTATACCTCCAGTCCTATTTTTTAAAATTGATTTTGAAACAGAGTCTCACTAAATTGCTGAGGGCCTCACTGGGTTGCTAAGGCTTACTTTAAATTTGTCATCTTCCTGTCTCAGCCTCCCAAGAACTGCTATTACGGATGTGCAACATCACATCCAGATTTTTGACATCTATGTTTTTCCTCTTTTCTTTTTTTAAAATTTTGTGGCACTAGGAATTGAACCCAGAGGCATTTTACCCCCAAGTTATGCCCCCATGCCTACTTTATTGTTTCTTTGTAAAGAGTGTCTTACCAGGTTGCAGAGGGCCTCACTAAGTTGCAGAGGTTGGTCAGGGCACTATGATCCTCCTGCCTCAGCCTTCCAAGAACTGGGATGACAAGTGTGGGCCACCTTGCTGGCTCCAAATCTTGATGTCATAGTGGTTGCATGTTTTACACATTTACTCAGAATTTTTAAGCTGTTAACCTAAAAGAGATTAATTTTACAGTGTGTAAACCATGGAGACGAATCTACACTGGATGGAGTGCAGCTCCATAGTTTACACACAGTAAAATTAATCTCTTTTAGGCTACCATGCAGTTCTCAGCACACAGATAACACAAAAACAATCCTCACTAACGCTGTTAAAAATTAAGATGACTATGACATCTAAACAATTTTTTGGAGTCCACTTTGGAGAAACATAGTGAATATCCTCAGAACTGAAAAACAGAGGGATGCTTGCAGCCGGAACTCAAGGAATGGTTTAAAGATACAGCTTTAAGCTGGGCGTGGTGACGCACGCTTGTAATCCCTGCGCTTTGGGAGGCTGAGACAGGAGGATTGTGCAGGTTTAAAGCCAGCCTCAGCTGGCTTAAGAGACCCTGTTTCCAAATAAAATATAAAATAGGTCTGGGAGTGTAGCCCAGAGGTAGAAGGCTCCTGGGTTCCATCCCCAGTATCACACACACAAAAAAAAAAAAAAAAAAAAAGAAAAAGAAAAAAGAAAAAAAAAAGATACAGCTTTAAAGGGAAGCTGGGCGTGGTGGTGCAAGCCTGAAATCCCATCCTTGAGAGGCTGAGACAAGAATAACAGGTTAGAAGGCAGCTGCAGCAATTTAGTGGAGTTCTGAGTAACTTAGTGAGTCCCAGTTTCCAAATAAAAAATAGAATAGGCTGGGGTTATAGCTCAGAGGTAACAGGCCCCTGGGTTCAATCCCAAATCTCTCTCTCTCTCTCTCTCTCTCTCTCTCTCTCTCTCTCTCTCTCTCTCTCTCTCTCTCTCTCTCTCCGGGGAAAATATCCACTAAGAAGTGTTCCTGACAGGAAACTCTTTCTGTGTCAATTCAAGTCAGGCCAGGCTCATGCACCAGCCAGTGAGCTAAAAGGAGCATCTCTTTCTGAAATCCCGTCAGCCTAGCAGAATGTCGTTTTTGTCTGCACCTTGGTGTCCAGCGCGGGCAAGGCAATCTTCATTTTTTCCCCCAAAGGTCATTATGTCCTTACATTCACTGGATGAAAGAACAGGGACTTCTCCCCGGGTGACCCACATGGCATGTTGGTCAGAGGTGGGGGTACAGGGGAGACCCAGAGTCCATGGAATGGGCAATACAGCCACTTTGTCACAGAGAGAAAATGCACCAGGGCACAGAGGCAGATTGGACACAATCAGAACAAAATGAGATAAAAAGGAAATTTAATCATGTGGGCACCCATAGCGCGTGGGGGATGGTCAGGGGGTTTCAAGATATTCTGAAAGCGGGAGACAAATCCCTGGCTGGAGAGACCCTCAGGGAGCCAGGGACAGGAATCTCTTCTGCCACTCACCTCTGGACCTCCCCAGTCCCACTTCTAGGACACACCCCACAGATGGTCATCTTCACAGATGTGGTGTGATGAGGTGTGTGGGGCTCACGCTGTCTGCAGAGCCGTGGAGAGTTAGAGGAAGCTCCAGGAACCCACCCGGCCCTCCTGCACCCCCAGCTGGCCCAGGCTCCAGGGGCCAATGAACATGCCCAGTCCTGCTGCTCAAAACATGGGGACAGTCACCTCTTTGGGACAGAAATAAATGAGTGGTATAGCTTGGGGTGGGGGAAAGGGGTGGTCCATGCCGATAGTACTGGTCTTGAGAGTCGGAGACAGGAGGATCTCAGGTTTGTGGACAGTCTCAGCAACATAGCAAAACCCTCAGCAACCTTGTGAGACTCAGTTTCAAAATAAAAAAGAAAAATGGCTGAGGTATAGCTTGAAGATAGAATGTCCCTAGGTTAAATTCCTAGTACCACAAACAGACAAAGAAATAAATTAAAAAGTGACTGTATGGCTTTGTGAATGAAGGCCAGCCCTGCTCCTGGGTGGGCGTGCGTGGGGCCCTGGTCTACCCCACCTGCTCTCAGCCCACCCTCCCTCCCCGACACAGGAGCTACAGCTCCGTGTGATTCTCCTTGGTCCCGCGTAGCTCCCGGATCTTCTGGGGCAGGGTCTTGGTCCAGAACTGCAGTCTGTGGGCCTTCAGGGCCCGGCCCACGGCAGGATGGATGTCCAGCTGCAGGTACTGCTCGTCCTGGTCGAACACGGGCCAGTGGGGCAGGCCCTCGCTGTTGGGGTTCCTGTGCACATGCCCCCAGAGGGGTAGGGCAGGGTCACTCTGAGCCCTGCTGAGCCCAGACCTGAGTCCCCTGCCCTCCAAATTTGGGTCATGCCAGGGGGCTGGGGTTGTGGGGATAAAGGGTGGTTTGCTGGTGTGGAAAACAATGGTCTCCCCTCATGATCCATGGGGTCAGGGCAACCTGGCCTGTTCTGTCCTCCCTCTCTGGCTCTGAGGGCGGCTCAGCACTGTGGCCCACCCTCCAGGGCACTGGAGAAGGAAGCCGTGACCGGCACCCAAGAGGGGCACTGTGTCTGAGAGGGCCCGGCTGGGGACACTGCCATCGTGTGACGGGGCCCACAGGAAGGCCAGAGGCCACCGGAGACAAGGAGCATGGCGGGGACCGCGGCTGGGGAGGCTGAGCGGGGCGTCCTCTCACCCAGCTCTGGCAAAGTTGGCCCAGTACTTCATCATCCTCCTGCTCAGCAGCTGCTCCTCCTCAGTGAGCTCAACTGCAGGGAGGAGGGGAGCAAGGTCCAGGCCTGGCCAGCCACCAGCTGCCCAGTCATGCCCACACTCGCCACCTGTGCAGGCTGACCCTAGAGCCCAGACCTGGTTCCCTTCCCTCCTTACAGCACGGAGTGTCAGGCCCTCCCCTGCCCAAGCTGCCTTCCTCATCCCAGCCTCTAAGTGGGCTCATTTCTTTTTCTTTTCTTTTCTTTTTTTTTTCTTTTGGGTACTGGGAATTAAACTCAGAGGGACTCAACCTCCAACATATACTCCTATACTCCTGGCCTCCTCTTTCTCTGTGGTATTGGGGATTAAATTCAAGGCCATTCTACCTCGACCTACATTCCCATTCTCATATATATATATATATATACATATATATATATATATATTTGGATACAGGGTCTCACTTGGTGACTGAGAGACTTGCTAAGTTGCTGAGGCTGGCTTTAAACCTGCAATCCTGCTGTCTCATCTTCCCAAGTACTAGGATTACACCACACCAGGCTTAAAAAATTTTTTTTTCAAATGGGAATTGAACCCAGGGGCATTCTACCTCTGAGTTACATACCAGAACTTTTTATTTATTATTTTGAAATGGAGTCTGGCTAGACTCCACTAGCAACTGCTAAGTTGCTAATTCTGGTCTTAAACATGTGATCCTTCTGTCTCAGGCTCCCAAGTTCTAGGATTCTAGGTGTGTGCCAACATGCTAGAGTACAGTTGTTGTTTTTTTTAATTTTGAAACAGGGTCATGTGAAGCTTGGCTTCAAACCAAACTTAGTTTGCCTTAGTTTCCCTAGTATTGGGGTTCTAGGCATGTACCACCGTGCCCAGCACCATTATGTCTTTAATACATCCTCCTTAGGCTTGTCTGTGGCCTATGTCTGAAGCCTCGTACTTGGGAGGCTGAGGGAGAAGGCTCACAAGCCCAAGACCAGCCTCAGCAACTCAGCAAGAGCTCTGGAAACCTAGTGAGACTCTGGAAACAATAACACAAAACCAAGGGGCTAGGGATGTAGCTCAGGTGGAACTCCCTTGGGTTAAATTCAGTACCAGAAAATAAACAAACAAACAGTTAAAAGGGCGTGGGTGTAGTTTGGAGGTAGAATGCTCCTGGATTCATTCCCAGTACAAAAAAAAAAAAAGAATAAAAACCACCCTCATCTGCACCCATGCTGGACACCATGACTGGGCTGTGAGTAGATGGAGGGAGCTGATTTCTAAGCCAGGCACAGTCTTTTGAATTATAAGCTACTGATAACCAGATCATGCCATCTCTGAGCCTGTCTCCTCATCTGGACACAGGGCACATTTAGAAGCTCCTGGGCAAAAAGGGATACTCACTTTTGTTGCCATGGAAAAAGGATCCAAAGATCAGGAAAACCTCATCGCCATGGTCGGCCCTCACGTTGGGCGGCCTCATGCTCTTGATGAAGTTGGGCCCATGCTGGAACTCGTAGAAGTAGACGGGGCCACGGGATCCTGGGTTGGACAGGCAGGGACGTGGTGGCCCCTCCACTGCAGCTCTACTGTCCCACCCTTGTGCTAAGACACTAAGGACACAGGCTGGCTGGAATCTAGACAGGGGTGGAAGCCCAGGCTGGAGCAGGGTCAGGGAGGCTTTGGCAAAACCATGACCTTGAACTTCCTTGCTGTGAGGTCAGATGCAAGTCACTAAGTGTCACTAACTCAGTTTCCTCATCTGCCAAATAGGAATGATGTCTGTCTCTTACACTGTCCATGAGGATTTACTGGGATCTTCAAAGGCCAAGTGTCTACACCTGAGGCCTGATAAAGACATAGGTCAGGACCTGGATACCACAGACCTGGCCTGGGACCGCAGCCCTGAGCTGCCCCTAGACAGTCAGGACACAGGGACAGATGTACTCACGCTGCAAATGTGCTACATGGAGAGCAGGCATCACAAACAGAAAGTCCCCCATCAGCTCCTGGTACCCAGCTTTCAGGGTGTGGGGGTCCTCACTGTCCCCCATGTACTCCTCCATGAACAGGTCGCCCACCTCAGCAGGCAGCATCTAGCCCAGGGGACCAAGGAGAATAGGTGAGGCAGCTCCAGGGCAGGAGCCAGTGGCCTCAGGGTGGGACAGGGTTCTGGGATGGGACAGGGATGGAGGGAGCTGTTCAGCTGTGGGGTGACCCCTCCCACAAACACACATAGAGTAGCTCTTTGCCCTGGGGCTGGTGCAGGGCAGGGTAGCTGGCTGGGCTCTCTCTGCTGCAGGACCCCAGGAGTCTCACCATCTGTGTTAACAGTTTTTGCAGAATAGCCTGCACGGTCTCTCGGTCCATTTCTTTACTGGTTTCAGCAGAGCCCATATACTGGGTGGCGGAGAGAGAGTCACAAGTTATGGGTAGGAAGGACGAGGCTTGAGGCTTGAGGCCCATCAGACCCACTGCCCAACTTTCACGGGGCTGTAACCAGGTCTAACCGAGGGGAGGATCCAGCTATACTCATCATTGTTGACACCGATGATGCTGGGCACAGGCTTAAAATCAGAAGAGGCCAGCAGCTCCTGGGGGTGCCTGGGCAGGAAGACTCCGTCCACCACACCGGGAGTGACCTTGAGGAGCTGAGGGGCATCAGGGCAGTGGTCAACATAAGGTCCAGGCTTCTTCTCATGTCCCTGCGTCACTTCCTAATGTATTCACATCCCATGATGCTCACACCAACATTAAGAGACCCTATACCTGGTGAAACATATCACTGTCTCCATTTGCATGGAGGGTTATGTTGATATGAGAACGCCAAGCCTTAGAATGAGATAATTGGTTCGGAGCAGTAGAACTTGCTGCCCCTCCCACTATGACCCCTCTTCCTCCACACCTGGGATCACTCAGCCCGACCTTGGTGATAGCCAGCATTTCCTCTTCACTCTTGCCCCGCAGGCAGCCCACGAAGGCCTCGGAGTCCACCTGCTCACAGCCAGACAGGTTGGCCACCATCTGAAAAGGGACCGGGCAAGAGCTGGATGTTCTTTCAGCCAGAGAGAGTGGTTTGTTCAGTACCTTAGCTGGGTGCAGGTAGTCCCAAATTTTTGTGTGTAGATGGGTGCAGGTTTGAAATTAATTGTCCCCCCTTCCCCGATGCTCAGAGGTTTCAAGAGAGGGTTCATTCCACCTGTTTACATGGTTTTCCCATGATGAGCCCCCAGGGTGCAGCTTTGAAGGCTACAGAACACACTCCACCACCATAAGTAAGAGGTAGATTTTGACCTTAGCCCTTCAGTAATTCCTCTGTAGGTAGGCATTCCCAAATCAAAAGGACTGTCCTTGTCCCCATCACAGACCAGCAGAGGGTCTAGGCTGAGGGGACAGGCAGCGGGCTGGACTTGGCTGGTTAAGGACACTCACTGTGGAGACGGACTCAGATGAGACTATAACGAAGCCGGGAACCAGGGCCACCCCACTCTCCATGATGGCAGCCTGGAAGAGTCCTCGGGCCATGGGGGACACCACAAGTGAGGACACGCTAATGCCACCTGCAGACTCCCCAAAAATGGTGACACGGTTGGGGTTGCCTCCAAAGTGGGCGATGTTCTGCTGGACCCAGCGCAGGGCGGCCACTTGGTCCAGGAAGCCCCAGTTGCCGGTGGCGTGCTGGTCCCCAGTGCTGAGAAGTGGCGGGGACAGGGTCACTGGGGGCTCTGGCTCTGCTCAGCGCCCAGCGACCAGAGCAGCTGTAGGCTCACCTGAAGAAGCCCAGGACACCCAGGCGGTACTGGATGGTGACCACCACCACGTCCTGGGTGGCTGCCAGAATGGAGCCATCGTACATGGAAGCCGAGCCTACAACCAAGCCGCCACCATGGATCCACACCATCACCTGGAGAAACCAAGAGAAGTGGCACATTTCTCCTGCCATTCAAACACTCCTAACTATGATGCTCCTAGAATAAACAGCTCTTTTGCTTTTGCAACTAGCCACATAAACCATACTCCATTAGAACCTTATGAGCTGGGACAAAGGTCAGGGGCCATGTTTAATCTGAAATAGCAGGCCTCCCCAACTGGGATCCAACAAACAGCCCATGCCTGGGCCCAATATTCTCAGAACACCTTTTTATTTATAGTACCAAGACTGAGCTCAGGCATGTTCTGCCTAAAAGCTACATCCCCAGCTCAATTTTTATTTTTTATTTTGAAACAGAGCTGAGGCTGGATGTAAACCTGTGATCTTCCTGTCTTAGCCTCCCAAGTGCTGGGATTACAAGTGTGCACCACCATGCCTGGCTAAGAACACCTTGAAAAGAAAAGAAAAGGCATGTTTCCCTGAATGTCCCGTCTGAATATTAATTAATAATATCATCTAATTTCTACGTCCAAATAATCCATCCCAGGGGCTTGAGTCACCTCCTTTGCTCCGTTGGGCACCCGCCTGGGTCTCTAGAGTGAGACCTGCATTAGCATTGGCCAATGACCTATGCTCTCTGGGAGCAGCCAGGGCTCTGTGACCCCTTGCCCAGGGGTCAGCTGCTCGTCTGGATAGGAGGCCTCTTGGACGGGTAATAGAGGCCTCTCTAGAGTCCTCACTGTGGCGGGGCCTGGCTGGACTGTCCCTGTCAGGCTTGCTGTGTCATTATTCTAGTGATCAGAGCCAAGCCTCATAATGGTTGGCAAGCATCCTAGCACTGAGAGATGTCCCTGACCCCTTTCTGAGGTTCCAAAAGAAATGTCCTCCCACATTGGACAGACCATGACCTGACACTCACAGGAAGACTGGAGCCCTCCTGGGCATGGGCTGGTGTGTAGATGTTGAGGTACAGACAGTCCTCGGACATAGAGATGGGAGGTATTTGCATATTCATTTTCTTGAGACCTTCTCCAATCATTTTGTCAGCGTTTTGCAGACACCTGGTCACAGTGGAAGACAGTTATTGCAGGCCTGTACAGCTGTCAGAGGCAGAGCCTGGGGCCAGGTGTGCTCCCAGCCCCTCCCACATCCCCATGATGCTCTGCTCTAGGATCCTTCTCTCCAGCCCTCCATCAAGTTCCAGGACACAGGCTCTGGGAGACTGGGATGGAGCATAGACCACCAGGGAGGCCACAAGGTCGGTGAGGCCTGGATCCCCCTCCTCCTGAGGCTGGGGTTCAGAGACTCTATGGGAACCATTGTCTGCACGTGTTGACATGCACCATTTACCCCTCACCCATTCAGGCCTGGAGCAGGGTATGTGCCCCACAGGAGCTGCAGGAATGAACAGAGCTTCGTTCCCCATAGAAGAGCAGTGAGACCCCACATCCCAAATCTGGACTCTCAGGAACCTCATCCATCCCAGAGTCCAGCTGTAAGCATGCACACGTGTTTCTCGAAGAAGGGCACCTGGCCCTATGTGTGGACAACAGTGACGGGGAGGGCGGGGCCTCAGAAGCCACCTCTGCTGCCCTCCTCAGGGGTCTCCAGCATCTGTGCTAAGTCTGGGGCTTCAATGGTTCATAGAGCCAGTGTGAACCTTTCCCAAAGATAGCTGTCCTGGTGGCAGAGAACACTTGCATAACTTGAAACTCAGGAAAAGTATGTCTCTGATCCCCTCTTCTGTACCTGGAGCTAATTCTTCTGGACACCAGTCCCTGAGCTAGAAGCCTGGCAAGTTACTGCACCCTCCTGAGCCTCAGGAGGCTCATGGATGTGAGACTCTCCCTAACATGAAAGGAAAACACTGTGGCATTTCTCTATAAATATTTGTTTGCTTGTTCATGTGCCAGAGATCAAGCTTCAGGGTTGCTAAACACACACTTACCTAGCTGGGTAGGAGGTCCCATCCCTCACTCCACTCCAAGGCTGAGGGTGCTCAGGGGGTGCAAACCGCAGCGGTCCTAGAGGTGGCTTGGCAAAGGGAATTCCCAGGAAGGTGTGCACCCCCACACCGGTGCCCTCCACGTGGATGAGGCTGCCCCGCACCTGCCCAGTGTACGTGTTCCGGATGGGGCTGGCCGAGTCCTGGCCTGCGGGAGAGAGATGCACTTGGGGCTGGGGTCTGCCCAGTGGCCGTCCTCCACACCGTGGGAGCTGCTGCCTCCTTAGGCTCCTCAGCTGGGCCTTGTGGGGGACCCTGGCCTGCAACGATGGCCTCACACTCTCCCTGCTGTCACCCTCTCCCTCCTCCACCACCGCCTTCAGTGCCCTGCTGTCCTGGCCACTGCCTGGAGGGTCTGGGGTCCTCAAGAGCCTGGGTAATGTAGGCCAGGGAGGAGCCTGGCAGGGTGGGCTCTGGAGGAGGGGAGTGTGGGGTCCTGCTGGGAGATGAGGTTGGGGCAGGGTGGCTGGTGTTCAGGTTCCTCCCTAGGATCCTGTGGGCTGAGAGGAGTCAAGGGCTGCAGACACAGCCCAGCCTGGTGCTCCCTGGGAAGGTTCCTCAGCCTCCTGGCAGCACAGAGCACCATCACCTTTGCCCTAATGCCAAGTCATGCCTGTGCCCCAGCTGGGGTGCGGGGTGAGGGGCCCAGTGGGCTTTGAGCTCAGCTTTGGGAAGTAGTGCTGGTGGCTCTGTATCCCCAGAACCAGTAACTTTGTTTGTGTCCTTTGGAAATCATCTGTGGCTTTTCTGGATAAATAGGGTCACACGAGAGCCAAATGGCAGCAGGAAGCTATTACTGTTGCTGTAATTAACCCAGGGTGGTAGCAGCTATAGTCCCAGTCACAGCCTCACACACAGGAGGGAAATGTCCCCAACTCCTGCCCCTCTGCCAGGAGGGGCTGACCTTCCCGTCCACGATCCTCAGAGCCCCTGCACGCAGCTCACCCCTGGGTGTTGCATGTCCCCCGGGGCCCTGCTTCTCTCTGGAATCTTGGGGCCTCTTCCTACATTTTGGGGCGTGTCATCTGTCTTCTTTACCATGTTCTCTCTTCCTGGTTCCCTCTCTCTCTTAGTCTGACAAACTGGAAGATTCCACCCTGGTCCCCAACTCTTCCCACCCCCGCAGGAGCCTCACCCTGGGCCTGGATGAGAAGAAGCAGGAGCCCCCAAAATGCTGCACGAAGCAGGTCATGATGCTGGCCTGGTCGCATGGCTGCCTTGCAGGTTTGTTTCCACGGCAGTCCACACTCCAAGAGGTGCTTCAGAACATAGTGTCTCCCGGGCTGGAGTTTGGACCTGGTAGGGGGTAGGCGGGGCGCAGCCTGGGGACTGGCCCCATAAATGTTGCTGGAGAGCTGCCCTGAACTGAGCAGGCAGAAGTGTCCAGAGCCAGTGGACTGCAGGAGTGGCAGGGCCACCTCCCCTGAGCCAGCACCTCAGCCTCCTCCCACCCTGGCCTCTTCCTGCCGCAGTCTCAGCCTCTGTCTCTGCACAGGTTGGCCGGTGTATCCCTGGTCCTATTACCCATGCCGCAGAGTTCAGATGCATGGGGATTGCAGGGCTGCACAGTCACCTCAGGGACATGTTGCTGGCACTCTGCAGTAGAGGGGGGTGGCTGGAGTTTGGACCCAGCATGGAGTGGGCGGGGCATACTTTGGGGCGGGGCCAGGTGCCACTTGGCAAGGGGAGGGCTCCTCTGAGGAGGTGCCTTGGAGATCTCCATGGATGGAGAAATGGGAAGCCCTCTGCTGGGGTGATGTGAACTGCTTGAGCAACGGCGGGGAGGTGTGTTTGGCCTTCGTCCTAAACCCTCCTCCTTTTTTTTTCTTTTTTAATGGAGAAGGATACTTTTTGCAGAGTTGTTTATAATTACAAGAGTTGTTTAAAACAAGGCAATAGCTTCTTTCCCTCTCCTGAGAGAGCTGCGTCTTTCTTTGAGAGTTTGGCATGAGGGAGCTGTAAGAGCCGGGCAGGGTGGTGCCCAGGCAAGCCCCAGGTGTGTTTACAGGGAAGAATATCACTATTTTTGGCACCTTCTTCCACCCCCACCCCAGATATTGAACTTGAACCCAGAGGCATTCTACTTCTGAGCTATACCCACAGTCCTGCTAAATTGCTGGGGCTAGCTTTGAACTTCAGATCCTCTTGTCCCAGCCTCTCAAGAACTGAGATTACGGGCATGCACCACCACATTTATCTTACACACACACACACACACACACACATATTTGGTGGTGGTAGAATTGGGAGATTAAACTCAGAGGCATTCTACCTCTGAGCTATATCCCCAGGCCTTTTTTTTTTTTAAAACAGGATTTTACTACATTGTGGAGAGCCTCACTAAGTTGCTTGGCTGGCCAGGAATCTGATCCTCCTGTCTTAGCCTTCCAAGAACTGTGATTCAGGTGATTCAGACCTGGCCACCACGCCCAGCTTTTTGGCGCCTATTCTGACACAGTGTCCTTAAGTATTCTGGTGAAGCAAGAGCCCTACCCGAACACCCCTGTAGCATTCTGAGAAGTGATCTTGTAAAAAAAAAAAAAAAAAAAAACCCCAAAACAAACAAACCAAAGAGGTAGATGAGCTCTCCTGGATGTATGTGTGTGTGTGTGTGTGTGTGTGTGTGTGTGTGTGTGTACACACACTTACAAACAGAAGTGTTGAAACCAAGCCAGGACGCAGATACGTGTAGTCAGTTCACGTTTCTTGTTACATTTCCACGATTTTGAGAAGCCGGATCAATTCTGCAAGTATCCTTGCATTTCAACTCAACCAAGACAGCCTTTACCATGCCTCTTAATGTGCCTGTAGAAAAGATGAACGAATATTTAAAGGCTGCAAAAGACAGAGAACAGAATCAGATTAAGCCAGTTCTCCAGCCACGCCATTTGGTATTTTATATGATACACGTCTTTCAAACAACAAAGAAGGTATGATTAGTCTAGAGAGAGAAACTGTTGGGATTTCCAATGCAGCATAAAGAGATGACAGACTCATACCAGTGAAGGAATCCTTTGAGATTCTGAATCCTTTGAGGTACTTGGAATGTATAGTAGAATTCCACTACAAAGTAGGAGAAGCCGCCATAGCTGTCTGTTTGCTCACACAGCTGTGCAGACTCACAATAAACTGAGTGCCCTTCAACAGCCCCTCACCTCTGACAGACCCAAGGGCTTTCCCTAATTGGTATGGCACACACGCACGTGTTGGTGCAGTGCTGCAGGACCCCGTGCCCCACGACCAGGATGGAGTTCACAGTCACTTACCCACTGGAGAAGCAGGAGCCAGTGGCTGCAGGTCCAGCACCAGGAACTTGTCAGGGAAGTCCCAGCCTTCTGTGTCTCGGGGCAGCCAGGATCTTGTCTGGGAGGTTCTGAAACACCCAGAGCCCTGTGTGATGGAGGAGAGCCCGCCTGGGTGTGGGAATACCCAGCCAGCCTGACGTCCTGCAAGAAGGGGTGCAGAGCTCAGCTGAGACAGCCTAAGGTGCCTGGAAACCGGCCTTGCTCTCTGTGCTCCAGCCCCACAGGCTCTCAGCCCAGCGCTGTCTGGCTGGCTTCCCCGGGGCTTCAGGGAGCAGTCAGTGTTTACCTGGGTCTGAGGAGCCGCCATGTCAAGTGAGAGCCTCCTCTCCTTGGTCTCCACCTGGTCGGCAAGGCCAGTGTCGAGTTGCGTCTCTCATCCTAGACTGGCCCCAGCCGTTGCCCAGCCCTGCCTGCACGCATGCTCTTAGGCTTATTCCCCACACCTCACTAACAGCTGGGCCGTGGGCAGGAGACCCCGGCTCCTCTCAGCTCAGGTGATGCTACCAGCTCCCTTATGTCGGCTGGACACACAGAGCTGCTCCTGAGGTGGAGGCTGTCATCCACCACTACTGGGGTGACTGCTGCTCACTGCCAAAGGAATACTACACACACAGAAAGAAGAAAAGAAGGCTCTCAGGAGCATGTGATGCACGTTCGTGTTTGGGGGAAAGAGTTCCTGGTATGCTGGGATGCCTGTGGATACAGAGTTCCAGGAAACATCTGCAATGACATTACGCTATACATCCACTCAGCGTAATCAGTTTTAAGACCTGGAAGACCCAGTGTGGTGAGATGTGGAGCCACTGCGCCCCTCATAGACGGCTGGTGGCGCAGGACGGCATAGGCATTTTGGAAGACTCTTTGGCAATTTCCTTAAAAGCTCTCCATTTGGCCCAGGCAATTCCACCATCAGCCATTCATAGGAGAGAAATGAAAACATATTTCCACACAAATTCATTTCTAAAAATGTCTAAAGAGTTTTATTAAAAATAGCTATAAAAATAAATAAGTAAAAATAGCCATAAAATGGAAGTCACGCAGATATGCACCAACTAGTGAATACATAAGGTGTCATGTATCCACACGTGGAATGCCGTTCCCAGCAGTAGGAAAGGACTACTACTGAATCGGAAGACTGTCGGGTGAAGTGGCAGAGACCACACCAGATCTCATTCACATCCTGTCCAGCACAAGGCAGCCTGTAGAAGAGAAGGCGGTTTCCAGGAGCAGAGGCCAGGGCAGCGGAGGGCGAAGGGGTGGGAGGGAAGACTTGGAGTGAGAGAAACATTCCCATCTTGATGTCACAGTAGCTGTGGGTCTCACACGCTCCCTCAGTTATTAAGCTGTAAACCTAAAAGAGATTAATTTATCTGCATGTGAACGATTCCACACTGGATGGGGATGCAGCTCAGTGGTACTTGCCTAGCATGCATGAGGCCCCAGGTTTCAGTCCTCTGCAGGGGCGCGCATGCGCACACACACACACACACACACACACACACACACACTCACACACTCACACACAAACACACACAGTAAAGCTGTTAAAATCAATGTAACTAAACGCTTTTTGGAGCCCACTTAAGGAAAAATAAGTGAGCATCCTCAGAACTGGAAAACAGAGGCATGCTTGCAGCAGGAACTCAGTGAATGCTTTGAAGATACAGGGAAGCTGGGCATGGCGGTGCAAGCCTGTAAGCCCAGTCCTTGGGAGGCTGAGACAGGAGGAGCACAGGTTTGAAGCCAGCCTCAGCAATTTAGTGGGGCTCTGAGTGACTTAGTGAGGCCCTATGTCCAACTTAAAAATAAAATGGGGTTGGTGGTGTAGCTCAGAGATACAATGCCCCTGAGTTCAATCCCTAGCACCACAAAACAAAAGATAATAAGATTCGGGGGGATATGTACCAGAAAGGGTTCCCTGAAAGGAAAGTCTTCCTGTGCCCAAGTCAGGCCAGGCTCGTGCACCAGCCAGTGAGCACTGGAAGAGTATCTCTTTCTTTCTGGAATCCTGTCACCAGGCAGAGCCTTATCCTTGTCTGCTCATTGCTGTCCAGAGTGGGCAAGGCGAGAATCTTCATCTTTCCCCCAAGGTCATCATTTCCTGTGGTTGACTTACATTCACTGGATGAAGAAACAGAGACTTCCCCCTGGGGCAATGGAGGCCCCAGGGTGGCAAGTTGGTCCAAGGTGATGGTGTAGGGGAGACCCAGAGTTTATGGAATGAGAGACACAGCCACTTAGTCACAGAGAGAAAATGCTTCAAGGGGACAGAGAGGCAGATGGAACACTTTCAAACCTTTGCGAGGTAGGACACCCAGTCAGGGCCTTAGAAATATTGGCAGGAGTTTAAACCCAAGATAGGAAAGAGTAAGAGTTCCCCAACACCTCCCCCTAGTGGCCCATGAGCAAGTGAACAGACACTTCCAAAAGATAAGGGTTCTTTAGGGAACCCAGGGTCAAGATCCGGGAGCTTTTCCTAATGTAAACGAGAGCGAGCCAGTTAAAAGACTGGAGAGGGCTGCCATGGTATGTAACTTAACCATCTTGCTAAGTATAATAAATTTCAAACTTACTCCTCCCCTCTCCAAAGTGAGAGAACAGGGTATACAAATCATGTGATTCCTTTGTTCAAGGCTCAGTGGAGTGAGTTTGTCCATTGAGCCATTTACCAGTAAATAAATAAAGAAACCTATCTCTGATTTCAGCCTCTGGAAATTCTGTCTCGGAAATTAGGGGGAAGCTGAAGAAGGGGAGATGGAGTCTCCTGCAACATTTATACAATGAGGAAAGATACATTTATTTATTTATTTATTTATTTATTTATTTATTTATTTATTTTAAGGCCATGAAATAAAAGTTTAAATAAAATGAGTTGAGAAGGAAATCTAATTATGTAAACACTCGTAGTGAGTCGGGCATGGTCAAAGGGTTTCAAGGAATTCTGAAAAGCCAGAGGAGCTGGGTGTGGTGGCACACGCTTATAAACTCAGCATTCGGGAGGCTGAGACAGGAGGATTGCTATTGGCGGTCAGCTTCGCTACTTAGTGAGGCCCTTAGCAACTCAGTGAGACCCGGTTTCAAAATAAAGAATAAAAAATAGGACTGTGGGTATAGCTCAGAGGTAGAATGCTTCTGGGTTCCATCCCCAGTGCCACAAAAAACAAGAACAAAAACCAAACCAAACCAAACCAAAAAATCCCAAGAGAACAAATCCCTGCCTAGAAAAGCCCTCAGGGAGCCAGGGGACAGGAAAAATACCTTTTTTTTTTTTTTTTTTGGTGGTACTGGAGACTGAACCCAGGGGCACTCCACCTTTGAGCTATACCCTTAGACATTTAATTTTTATTTTAAAACAGGGTCTTGCTGAGACTATCCTGGAACCTGCAATCCTCCTGTTTCATCCTCCCAAGTACTGGGATTACCAGTGTGCACCACCACCCCTGGCAACAGGAATCTCCTCTGCTACATAAGCCTGGACCTCCCCAGTCCCACTTCTAGGACACACTCCATAGATGTGGCATGATCAGGTGTGTGAGGAGAGCTCACACTGTCTGCAGAGGCACAGAGTTACTAAGAGAAAGCTCCAGGAGACAGGACCAAGGAAACTGCCTGGCTCCCCAGCTGGCCCAGGCTCCAGGACCAATGGACATGCCCGGTCCTACTTCTTCAAAAAATGGTACCAGTTAGTTCTTTGGGATAGAAATAGATACATGGTGAGCCAGGGGGTGAGGGAGTAGCCCATGGCTGTAGTGCCAGGCATGGAAGTCTGAGACAGGAGGATCACAGTTTTATGGATAACCTCAGCAACATAGCCAGATTCTCAGAAGCATAGCAAGACTCAGTTTCAAAACAAAAAGGAAAAAGGGCTGGGTGTAGCTCAGAATGCCCAAGGTTCAATCTCTAGTACCACAAAAAAACAAACACACTTAAAAAGTTGCTGTATGGCTTTGTGAATGAAGGTCAGCCCTGTTCCTGGGTGGGCGTGTGGGGCCCTGGTCTACCCCACCTGCTCTCATCCCACCCTCCCTTCCCCGACACAGGGGCTACAGCTCCGTGTGATTCTCCTTGGTCCCACGTAGCTCCTGGATCTTCTGGGGCAGGGTCTTGGTCCAGAACTGCAGCCTGTGGGCCTTCAGGGCCCGGCCCATGGCAGGATGGATGTCCAGCTGCAGGTACTGCTCGTCCTGGTCGAACACGGGCCAGTGGGGCAGGCCCTCACTGTTGGGGTTCCTGTGCACATGCCCCCAGCGGGGCAGGGCAGGGTCACTTTGAGCCCTGCTGAGCACAGACCTGAGTCCCCTGCCCTCCAAATTTGGGTCATGCCAGGGGGCTGGGGTTGTGGGGATAAAGGGTGGTTTGCTGGTGTATGAAAACAATGGTCTCCCCTCATGATCCATGGGGTCAGGGCAACCTGGCCTGTTCTGTTCTCCCTCTCTGGCTCTGAGGGCGGCACAGCACTGTGGCCCACCCTCCAGGGCACTGGAGAAGGAAGCCGTGACCAGCACCCAAGAGGGGCACTGTGTCTGAGAGGTCCTGGTGGGGACACTGCCATCGTATGACGAGGCCCACAGGAAGCCAAGAGGCCACCGGAGACAAGGAGCATGGCGGGGACCGTGGCTGGGGAGGCTGAGCGGGGCGTCCTCTCACCCAGCTCTGGCAAAGTTGGCCCAGTACTTCATCATCCTCCTGCTCAGCAGCTGCTCCTCCTCAGTGAGTTCAACTGCAGGGAGGAGGGGAGCAAGGTCCAGGCCTGGCCAGCCACCAGCTGCCCAGTCACGCCCACACTCTCCACCTGTGCAGGCTGACCCTAGAGCCCAGACCTGGTTCCCTTCCCTCCTTACAGCACGGAGTGCCAGGCCCTCCCCTGCCCAAGCTGCCTTCCTCATCCCAGCCTCTAGCTGAATGGACCTGGGCTCATCCCTGGGTTTTAGACACACACACATACACACTCAGGATTGAACCCAGAGGGCTTCTACATCCATGACATACTCCTGATTCCCCTTTTTGGTGGTGCTGGGATTTTAATTCAGGGACATTCTGCCTCTGAGCTATACTCCCAGCCCTATTTTACTTTTTATTTGGAAACAGAGTCTCACTAAGTGACTAAGAGTCTCACTAAGTTGTAGAGGCTGATATTAAACCTACAATCCTAACCCAGTGTCCAAAAATGTGATACAAGTGTGTGCCACCATGAATTCCCAACTTTTTAATATTTTTTGTGGTATTGAGAATTGAGCCCAGGGGCATTCTATTTCCCCTCCTCTTCCTCCTCTTCTTCTTCCTCCTTTTCCTTCTCTTCCTCCTCCTTCTTTTTGTACTTGGGATTGAACCCAGAGGCATTTTCCCTTCAAGCTACACCCCAGCCCCATTTTTATTTATTATTTTGGAAACAGGGTCTCACTAAATTGCTGAGAACTTCGCTATGTTACCAAGGCTGGCTTTGAACCTGTGATCCTCCTGTCTCAGTCTCCTAAGTACTGGGATTACAAGCAGGTGCCACCACGCCCAGCTCCAGGGGCATTGTGCTTCTGATCTACATCCCCAGCCCTATTTTAATTTTTGAAACAGAGTCTCAAAGTTTTAGAGGGCCTCACTGATCTGGTGAGGCTGTCCTCAAACCTTCACTCCTCATGTCTCGACCTGGCAAGTACTGGGATTACAACCATGTACCAACAGGTCCGGCTGGCCCAGCCCTTAAAATTATTTATGTATTTATTTATGTGTGTATTTATATATTTATGTATTTATTTATTTCTGTGGTACTGGTGATTGAACCCAAGAGCATTATACCTCTGAAGTACACACAAGCCCTATGTATAGACATAGTTTTTAGTTTTATTTATTTACTTACTTAATTAATTTATTTTTGGTGGTACTGAGGTTCCTGGAAGCCCTTCTACCTCTGGGCTACACTCCCAGACCTATTTTTACATTTTTATTTGGAAACAGGGTCTCCTAAGCCAGCGTACACGGCTGGTTTCGAACCTGCGTGATCCTCCTGTCTCTGCCTCCTGAGCGCGGGGATTACAAGTGTGCGCCACCACGCCCGGCTTTTAGTTTTATTTTGAAACAGGGTCTCAAGGTGGATGGGAAGCTTACTATGTGAATAGATTGTACTTGAACCTGGGATCCTTCTGTCTCAGATTCCCAAGTACAGGAATTACAAACATGTGCTAACACGCTATGGAACTCTTTTTAAGATTTTGATACAGGGTCACACTAAGTTCATGAGGGTGGCTTCAAGCCTTCAGGCCTCTTGCCTCAGTTTCCCAGAAATTGAAGTTACAGGCATGCACCATCACATTCAGAACAATTGTGCTTTTAGTACATCCTCCAAAGGCTGGTTGGTGGCCCATGCCTGTGATCCCAGTACTCGGGAGGCTGAGATAGGACGAACAAAGGTTCAAGATCAGGCTCAGCAACCTTGTAAGACTCTCAGTAGCCTAGTAAGACCCTGTCTGGAAACAGTAAACAAAAACAAGGGAGGCCAGGGATGTAGTTCAGGTTGAGCTCCCTGCATGACTCCCCAGCCAAACAAAAACGAACACACCAATGAAATAAAAAAGAAAATTCAAAAGGGACTTTGTGTGGAGGTAGAATACCCCTGGATACAATCCCTAGTACAAAAAAGAATATAAATGAATAAAATAGAATATAAATTAAAAAAAAACCACTTTACTCCGCACCCATGGTGGACGCCATGACTGAGCTGTGAACAGATGGAAGCAGCTCAGACTCACTGGGAAGGGACTCGGTCTCTAACTCTATCAGAGCGTTTTATTTTATTTTTATTATTTTGGCACTGGGGATTGAACATACAGGCACTCCATCTCTGAGCTATACTTCAAGCCCTATTTTATTTTTATTTTAACACAATGTCTCAGTTTTATTTTTAAACTAGTAGATGAAAGTCTCACTACTTGGTGAGGCTGTCCTAAAACCTGTGATCCTCTTGTCTCAGCCTCCCAAGTCCTGGGATTATAGGTGTGCACCACCACACCTGGCTGGCTAGTCTTTTGAACTTAAGCTGTAGACCACATGATCATGCCTGTCTCCTGGCCTGTCTCCTCATTTGGCCTGTAAGGGCAATGTCCCCTCCTGTGCCACTATAAACCTCCTGGGCAAAAAGGGAGACTCACCTTTTTTGCCCCAAAAAAAGGATCCAAAGACAAAGAGAACCTCATCGCCATGGTCGGCCTTCACGTTGGGCGGCCTGATGTTCTTGAAGATTCTGGGCCCGTGCTGGAACTCGTAGAAGTAGACGGGGCCACGGGATCCTGGGGGTGGACAGGCAGGGACGTGGTGGCCCCTCCACTGCAGCTCTACTGTACCTCCCTTGTGCTAAGACACTAAGGACACAGGCTGGCTGGAATCTAGACAGGGGTGGAAGCCCAGGCTGGAGCAGGGTCCGGGAGGCTTTGGCAAAACCATGACCTTGAACTTCCTTGCTGTGAGGTCAGATGCAAGTCACTAAGTGTCACTAACTCAGTTTCCCCATCTGCCAAATAGGAATGATGTCTGTCTCTTACACTGTCCATGAGGATTTACTGGGATCTTCAAAGGCCAAGTGTCTGCACCTGAGGCCTGATAAAGACATAGGTCAGGACCTGAATACCACAGACCTGGCCTGGGACCGCAGCCCTGAGCTGCCCCTAGACAGCCAGGACACAGGGACAGATGTACTCACGCTGCAAATGTGCTACACGGAGAGCAGGCATCACGAACAGAAAGTCCCCCATCAGCTCCCGGTACCCAGCTTGGAGGGTGTGGGGGTCCTCACTGTCCCCCATGTACTCCTCCATCAACAGGTCGCCCACCTCAGCAGGCAGCATCTAGCCCAGGGGACCAAGGAGAATAGGTGAGGCAGCTCCAGGGCAGGAGCCAGTGGCCTCAGGGTGGGACAGGGTTCTGGGATGGGACAGGGATGGGGGAAGCTCTCAGTTGTGGGGTGACCCCTCCCACAAACACACATAGAGCAGCTCTTTGCCCTGGGGCTGGTGCAGGGCAGGGTAGCTGGCTGGGCTCTCTCTGCTGCAGGACCCCAGGAGCCTCACCATCTGTGCTGCCATGCTCTGCAGAACAGCCTGTGTGGTCTTTCTGTCCATTTCTTTTATGGTTTCAACAGAGTCAGTAACCTGGGTAGTAAAGAGATCTTGAGTGAGAGATGGGGTGGACCAGGGGCTATGAAGGGTTGAGGGTCCAGGCCCCCAGGACCCACTCCCCAAGTTGCTGGGAGATGGAATTAGGCCTCACCATGGGGATGATCCAGCTATACTCATCATTGTTGACACCAATGATGCTGGGCACAGGCTTAAAATCAGACGAGGCCAGCAGCTCCTGGGGGTGCTTGGGCAGGAAGACTCTGTCCACCATAGCAGGAATGACCTTGAAGGGCTGAGGGGCATCAGGGCAGTGGTCAACATAAGGTCCAGGCTTCTTCTCATGTTCCTGCGTCACTTCCTAACACATCCACAGCCCTTGATGCTCAGAGCAACCTCAAGAGACCCTCTACCTGGTTTAGCATAACACTCTTCCCATTTGACATGGAGGGCTATGCAGATATGTTGACCCCAAGTCTTAGTTTGAGGAAACTGATTTGGATTAGTGAGGAGTGAGGATCTGCTGCTCAACCAGACAACCTGCTTCCCTTCCTCCACACCTGGGACCACTAGGCCTGACCTTGGTGATAGCCAGCATTTCCTCTTCACTCTTGCCCCGCAGGCAGCCCACGAAGGCCTCGGAGTCCACCTGCTCACAGCCAGACAGGTTGGCCACCATCTGAAAAGGACCAGGCAGGAGCTGTCTCACCTACAGCCAGGAAGAGGGGTTTGTCCAGCACCCAGCTGGGTGCAGATGCCCTAAATCTCACAGGGTACTGTTTGTAGATGGTTCCAGGTATAAATTGTCCCACCTTTTACGATGCTATGAGGTTTCAGCCACAGGGTCTTCTCACTGACTTACATGATTTTATCCCAGTAGGGCCTCTAGGGTGCAGCTGTGCAGGCTCCAGAACAAACTCCACCACCAGGATCCAGAGGTGTGTGGATTCTGACCTGGAGCTTCTCATCAATTTCTCTACAGGGAGTATTTCCCAAATCAAATGAACTGTCCTTGTCCCCATCACAGACTAGCAGAGGCTCTAGGCTGAGGGGACAGGCAGTGGGCTGGGCTCGGCTGGTTAAGGACACTCACTGTAGAGACCGCCTCAGATGAGCTCGTGATGAGGTCGGGCAGCAGGGCCACCCCACTCTCCATGATGGCAGCCTGGAAGAGTCCTCGGGCCATGGGGGACACCACAAGTGAGGACACGCTAACGCCACCTGCAGACTCCCCAAAAATGGTGACGCGGTTGGGGTTGCCTCCAAAGTGGGCGATGTTCTGCTGGACCCAGCGCAGGGCGGCCACTTGGTCCAGGTAGCCCCAGTTGCCGGTGGCGTGCTGGTCCCCAGTGCTGAGAAGTGGCAGGGACAGGGTCACTGGGTGCTCTGGCTCTACTCAGCACCCAGTGACCAGAGCAGCTATGGGCTCACCTGAAGAAGCCCGGGACACCCAGGCGGTACTGGATGGTGACCACCACTACGTCCTGGGTGGCTGCCAGAATGGAGCCATCGTACATGGAAGCCATGCCCATGACCAAAGCACCACCATGGATCCACACCATCACCTGGGGAAACCAAGACAGTGCCACAATTATCCTGCCATTCAAACCCTCCTAACTGAGCCAGGCGTGGTGGCGCATGCTTGTAATCCCAGCTTTTGGGAGACAGAAGGATCACGGTTCGATGACAGCCTCAGCTAATACTTAGTGAGGCCCTTTGCAACTCAGTGAGACGCTGTTTCAAAATAAAGAATAAAAAATAGGGCTCGGGTGTACCTTGGAGGTAGAAAGTCACCTGGGTTTCATCCTCACTACAGCAAAACCCCAAACCAAACCCCTCCTAACTGTGATTCTCCTAAACAGTTCTTTGACTTTGCAACTTGCCACATATACTTAGCTCCAGAGCGCCTCATGAAATGGGATATGGGTCAGGGGCTAAGTTCAATCTGAAATAACAGGCCTCCCCAACTGGGGTCAAACAAATGGCCTAAGAAGTATTATCAGGAGTCCTGTACAGTGAACAGAAAGGGTGTATTCCCCTCATTTTTCCAGCAGAGGAGTAATAACGCATGCCATCTGACTTCTATATCTAAATAATTCATTTCCAAGTACGAGAGTGACCTCATTTGCCCCCTTGGGCACCTGAGTGGGTCTCTTGGGCTCATGGAGGTAGAGTGAGATCTGGGTTAGCATTGGCCCATGATCTATCATCTCTGTGAGCAGCCAGGGCTCTGTGACCCCTTGCCCATGGGTCAGCTGCTTGTCTGGATAGGAGGCCTCTTAGATGGGTAATAGAGGCCTCTCTAGAGTCCTCACTGTGGTGGGGCCTGGCTGGACTGTCCCTGTCAGGCTTGCTGTGTCATTATTCTAGTGATCAAAGCTCACACATGCTAGGCAAGCCCTCTATCACTGAGCTATATCCCCAGACTCTCTGAGATCTTCTTCTAAAAGAAATGACCTCCTACCTCCAGCTGACCACAGATTGACACTCACGGGAAGATTGGAGCCCTCCTGGGCATGGGCTGGTGTGTAGATGTTGAGGTACAGACAGTCCTCGGACATAGGGAGAGGAAGCATTTCGATATTCATTTGCTTGATAGCCTCTACATTCATTGCATCTGTGTTTTGCAGACACCTGGTCACAGTGGAAGACAGTTATTGTAGGCCTGTGCAGCTGTCAGAGGCAGAGCCTGGGGCCAGGTGTGCTCCCAGCCCCTCCCCCAGCCCCATGATGCTCTGCTCTAGGATCCTTCTCTCCAGCCCTCCATCAAGTTCCAGGACACAGGCTCTGGGAGGCTGGGAAGGAGCATAGACCACCAGGGAGGCCACAAGGTCGGTGAGGCCTGGATCCCCCTCCTCCTGAGGCTGGGGTTGGTTCAGTGAGTCTATGGGGACCATTGTCTGCATGTGTTGACACACACCATTTACCCCTCACCAATCAGGCCTGGAGCAGGGTATGTGCCCCACAGGAATGAACAGAGCTTCGTTCCCCATAGAAGGGCAGTGAGACCCCACATCCCAAATCTGGACTCTCAGGAACCTCATCCCTCCCAGAGTCTCCAGCTGTAAGCATGCACACATGTTCCTTGAAGACGGGCACCTGGCCCTGTGGGTTGGCTTATTGACTAGGGATTGTGGGGATCTCCAAGGAGCCATCTCTGCTGCCCTCCTCAGGGATCTGTTGCTGGAGTCAAGGTCTAAGGGTTCAGAGCCAAGGTGATCCTCTCCAGAGACAATTAATTGTCCTGGTGGCAGAGAACACTTGGCGTACCTTGAATCTGTGAACATATGTGTCTCTGCTCCCCTATTCTGAACCCAGAGCCAACTTTTCTGGACACCAGGCCCTGAGCTAGAAGCCTGGCAAGATAGTGTACCCTCCTGCCTCAGGATGCTCAGGGATGTGGGAAAACTGTGTGTAGCAATTCTCTCTATTTGTTTGTTTATTTAGGTGCTGGGAATCAAGCTTTAAGGTTGCTAACCACGCTCAACCTCTGACCTACACCCCCAGCCCTTGCAGAGGGGTTTTGGTAAAAGAACCACTGAACCTGGCCCCAATCTCAGAGCACCCCCAACCTCAGCCCAGGAGATTTGCGGGCACCCATGAGATCTTACATGGCTGGGTAGGAGGTCCCATCCCTCACTCCACTCCAAGGCTGAGGGTGCTCAGGGGGTGCAAACCGCAGCGGTCCTAGAGGTGGCTTGGCAAAGGGAATTCCCAGGAAGGTGTGCACCCCCACACCGGTGCCCTCCACGTGGACGAGGCTGCCCCGCACCTGCCCAGTGTACGTGTTCCGGATGGGGCTGGCCGAGTCCTGGCCTGCGGGAGAGAGATGCAGTTGGGGCTGGGGACTGCCCAGTGGCCGTCCTCCACACTGTGGGAGCTGCTGCCTCCTTAGGCTCCTCAGCTGGGCCTTGTGGGGGACCCTGGCCTGCAACGATGGCCTCTCACTTTCCCTGCTGTCACCCTCTCCCTCCTCCACCACTGCCTTCAGTGCCCTGCTGTCCTGGCCACTGCCTGGAGGGTCTTGGGTCCTCAAGAGCCTGGGTAATGTAGGCCAGGGAGGAGCCTGGCAGGGTGGGCTCTGGAGGAGGGGAGTGTGGGGTCCTGCTGGGAGATGAGGTTGGGGCAGGGTGGCTGGTGGTCAGGTTCCTCCCTAGGATCCTGTGGGCTGAGAGGAGTCAAGGGCTGCAGACACAGCCCAGCCTGGTGCTCCCTGGGAATGTTCCTCAGCCTCCTGGCAGCACAGAGCATCATCACCTTTGCCCTAATGCCAAGTCATGCCTGTGCCCCAGCTGGGGTGTGGGTGAGGAGCCCAGCGGGCTTTGAGCTCAGCTTTGGGAAGTGGTGCTGGTGACTCTGTATCCTAGGGCTGGTACCTTCTCTGGGGCTTGTCAGTGGCTGCTCTGGACACAGCGATTACACTCAGAAACAAATGGCAGTGGGATGGTCTTATTATTGCTGGTTTTATTACCAGAGGCTCCGTGGCCATTATAGTTTTAGCCCCAGTCTCACACACTGAAGGGAAATGCCCCCAGCTCCTGCCCCTCTGCCAGGAGGGTGCTGACCTGCCCGCCCACGCTCCTCAGAGCCCCTCTCATGCAGCTCACCCCTTGGTGTTGTATGTCTCCTGGGAGCCGGACTCTTCCTGGAGTCTGGGGTTGGGCTCTCTCTAGGTTTTGGGGGTATGTGGGGTAGGCACACGTTTTCTCTGACATCTCTACTATTTTCTTTCCAGTACCTTCTCTCTCCCACAAGCTGGCAGATCCCACCCTGGTCCCTGCCTCTCAAACCCCACGGGAGCCTCACCCTGGGCCTGGACGAGAAGCAGGAGCCCCCAAGCTGCTGCACAGAGCATCTCACGTCGTAGGTCCAGCCGCACGGTTGCCTCCCAGGTTTGTTTCTGCAGCAAAGTGCTGAGCTTCACCAAGAGGTAGCTTGCAGCAGAGTCTGTCCCAGGCTGGAGTTTGGACCTGGCAGGGAGTAGAGGAGCCGAGGGTGGAGCCTGGCCAGGTATGTGCTGCTGGAGAGCAGCCCAGATCTGGGCAGGCAGAGGGCAGAGCAGTGTGCAGCAGGAAGGGCAGGGTGACTTCCCCTGTGCCCGCCCTCAGCCTCCTCCCAAGGGCCACCAGGCCTCGGCAGCTGCTCCAAGAATCTCAGGAACTGCTCCTCAGTCCTGGAGTCACTAAGTCAGTGACCTGCAGCCAGGCAGCCCAGGAGGGCTCGGGTCCAGAGGAGGCAGCAGAGGCTGCAGCTGGAGAAAGGGGGAGGGCGGCTCAGAGGAGATCCAGGGATGGAGAAATGGAAAGCCCTCTGATGGGTGAAGGCTACTGCTTGAGCATTGGCAGGGAGGTCTCTGTGCCCTTCATCCCCAATTCTGTCTCTCTTTTTTAATATAGAAGGATATTCATTATAGAATCGTTTATAATTTCCAAAAATTTTTTAAATGAGGCAATAGCTGCTCTTCCTCTTCTTGAGAGAGCTGCATCTCTCTCTGCAGTTTCTGGCAAAGGGGATTTGTAATAACTGTAGAAAGGGTGGGTGAGTGTGTGCATGCTTGCAAGCCCCAGGTGTATTTACAGGTAAAAAAAAGATCACTATTTCAGTACTTATTATTATTATTTTTTAAGCTGGGAGTGAACCCAGAGGCATTCTATCTCTGAGCACACCCTCAACCCTGTTTTCTTTATTATAAAACAGGTTCTGACTAAGTTTCACAGAGCCTCACTAAGTTGCTGAGGCTGGCCAGGAAACTGTGATCCTCCTGTCTCTCAGCTTCTAAGAACTCAGAATACAGGTGTGTTCCACCACACCCAGCTTTGTACACCTATTCTCACACCATCTCCTTAAATAATTCTGGTGAAGCAAGAGCCCCACCCCACCCCACCTCCTGTATTATTCTGAGAACTGCTCTAGTAAAACAATAGAAATGTGGATAAGCTCTCCTGGGAATGTGTGGGTGCACAAGCACTCTGTCAGAAGAAGTCCTGACCAAGCCAGGACACAAACACATGGACTTTTCTTGCTACTTTTTCATGTTTTTGAGAAGCTGAATTAATGTTTGCAGGTCTCCTTGAAGTAAACTCAATCAAGATACCTTTTATGATGCCTCTTAATAAGATGAATTAATGTGTAGCATTGAGAAAGTAGAGGGATTGGAGAGACAACAGAAGTCAGAGAAGCCAGTTCTCCAGCCATGCCATTTGGTATTGGATATGGCACACATCTTTCAACTTACAAAGAAGTTATGATTAGTCTAGAGAGAAACTATTGGAATTTCACATGTAAGATAAAGAGAGGACAGACTCTTACCAGTGAAGGAATTCTTTGAGATTCTGAATCCTTGAGGTACTTGGAATGTATAGTAGAATTCCACTACAAAGTAGTAGAAGCCTCCATAGCTGTCCATTTGCTCACACAGCTGTGCAGACTCACAATAAACTGAGTGCCCTTCAACAGCCCCTCACCTCTGACAGACCCAAGGGCTTTCCCTACTTGGTCTGACACGCACTCTGGCACACACACACGTGTTGGTGCAGTGCTGCAGGACCCCGTGCCCCACGACCAGGATGGAGTTCACAGTCACTTACCCACTGGAGAAGCAGGAGCCAGTGGCTGCAGGTCCAGCACCAGAAACTTGTCAGGGAAGTCCCAGCCTTCTGTGCCTCGGGGCAGCCAGGAGCTTGTCTGGGAGGTTCTGAAACACCCAGAGCCCTGTGTGATGGAGGAGAGCCCGCCTGGGTGTGGGAATACCCGGCCAGCCTGACGTCCTGCAGGAAGGGGTGCAGAGCTCAGCTGAGACAGCCTAAGGTGCCTAGAAACCGGCCTTGCTCTCTGCGCTCCAGCCCCACAGGCTCTCAGCCCAGTGCTGTCTGGCTGGCTTCCCCAGGGCTTCAGAGAGCAGTCAGTGTTTACCTGGGTCTGAGGAGCCGCCATGTCAAGTGAGAGCCTCCTCTCCTTGGTCTCCTTCTGGTCGGCAAGGCCAGTGTCAAGTCGCATCTCTCTTCCTAGGATGTGTTCCCAGCTGTTGCCCAGTCCTGTTTGCACACATGCTCTTAGGCTTATTCCCCACACCTCACTAACAGCTGGGCCATGGGCAGGAGACCCCGGCTCCTCTCAGCTCAGGTGATGCTACCAGCTCCCTTATGTCGGCTGGACACACAGCGCTGCTCCTGAGGTGGAGGCTGTCACCACCACTGCTGGGGTGACTGCCGCTCACTGCCAAAGGAATACTACACACACAGAAAGAAGAAAAGAAGGCTCTCAGGAGCATGTGTCTGTGTGTGTTGCACGTTTGTTTATTTGTTTGTAGTGGGGTGCTGGGATGCCTGTGGAAACAGAGTTCCAGGAAACATCTGCAATGACATTCCGCTATACATCCACTCAGCGTAATCAGTTTTAAGACCTGGAAGACCCAGTGTGGTGAGGTTGTGGAGCCAATGCGCCCCTCATAGACGGCTGGTGGCGCAGGACGGCATAGGCGTTTTGGAAGACTCTTTGGCAATTTCCTTAAAAGCTCTCCATCTGGGCACAGAGTCCCTCTGATGGCCATTTGTGTTGGGAGTTGCTAATGCAGAGGAAGTTCTGTCTTGGGCTTAGATTGACTAAAGACGTTTTGGGGAAAAACAACAAATGCATGTCATCAAAAAGGGGCACTCTGCTCGGGAGAATATTCTGACCGGCATTTGTGGCAGTTTTGAAAAGTAAATGTGTTCATGTGTGTTTTTGTAAACATGTCCTTTGAAGTGGGTGGAATCGATCTAGGGAAAATTTGTAATGGAATAGAGTATTTCGATATTGTTCATTCGGAGGGTGATTTGTACATATCTATATTGTGTCTATGTAATGAAAATGCATTGGCTTTTGTGCAAACACAACCTCTTCTTTGTACTGTTGGACAGTCAGCGTTTTAATGTTCCTACACTTTTGCTATTACACGATTTCATATGCTGCTTCTATGAGGAAAGGCACCCATTCTTTGTATGTGTTTAGTGGTGCAGAGAAATATTCCAAGTGTCATTAGGATTGTTTTTACTAGAACTAATATGCATGAATGGGACTTAAAATAAATATGTTAACTCTATTTACCAAAAAATTAAATTAAAAACTGGCATGGTGGCGCATGCTTGTAATCCCAGCATTTGGGAGGCTGAGACAGGAGGATCATGGTTCGTGGACAGCCTCAGCTACTATTTAACTCAGGCCCTTTGTAACTCATGAGACCCTGTTTCAAAATAAAGAATAAAAAATAGGGCTGGGGGTGTGGCTCAAAGGTAGCATGCCCCTGGGTTCCATGCCCAGTACCGCAAAAAACAAAAACAAAACCAAGAAACTCCATTTGGCTCTGGCAATTCCACCTTTAGCATTCAGAGGAGAGAAATGAAAATATATTTCCACACAAACTCATATCTGAAAATGTCTAAAATGCTTTATTTAAAATCACCATAAAGCCCGGTGTGGTGGCCCACTCACTCTTGTAATCCCAGCATTTGGGAGGCGGAGACCAGAGGATAGCGGTTCTCAGAAAGCCTCAGCTACTTAGCAAGGCCCTTCACGACTCAGTAAGATCCTGTTTCAAAAAAATAAAAAGACTAAAAATAGGACTGGGAGTGTAGCTCGGAGGTACAATGCCTCTGGGTTTCATCCCCAGTACTGCAAAATAAATAAATAAATAAAATAAAAATAGCCATAAAATGGAAGTCACGCAGATATGCACCAACTAGTGAATACATAAGGTGTCGTGTATCCACACGTGGAATGCCGTTCCCAGCAGTAGGAAAGGACTACTGTCTGAATCGGAAGACTGTCAGGCGAAGTGGCAGAGACCACACCAGATCTCATTCACAGCCTGTCCAGCACAAGGCAGCCTGTAGAAGAGAAGGCGGTTTCCAGGAGCAGAGGCCAGGGCAGCGGAGGGCGAAGGGGTGGGAGGGAAGACTTGGAGTGAGAGAAACATTCCCATCTTGATGTCACAGTAGCTGTGGGTCTCACACGCTCCCTCAGTTATTAAGCTGTAAACCTAAAAGAGATTAATTTATCTGCATGTGAACGATTCCACACTGGAAGGGGATGCAGCTCAGTGGTACTTGCCGAGCATGCACGAGGCCCCAGGTTTTAGTCCTCTGCAGGGGCACGCGCACACACACACACACACACACACACACACACACACACACTCACACACACACACACAGTAAAGCTGTTAAAATCAATGTAACTAAACACTTTTTGGAGCCCACTTAAGGAAAAATAAGTGAGCATCCTCAGAACTGGAAAACAGAGGCATGCTTGCAGCAGGAACTCAGTGAATGCTTTGAAGATACAGGGAAGCTGGGCATGGCGGTGCAAGCCTGTAAGCCCAGTCCTTGGGAGGCTGAGACAGCAGGAGCACAGGTTTGAAGCCAGCCTCAGCAATTTAGTGGGGCTCTGAGTGACTTAGTGAGGCCCTATGTCCAACTTAAAAATAAAATGGGGTTGGTGGTGTAGCTCAGAGATACAATGCCCCTGAGTTCAATCCCTAGCACCACAAAACACAAAACAAAAGATAATAAGACTCAGGGAAATATGCACCAGACAGTGTTCCCTGAAAGTCTTCCTGTGCCCAAGTCAGGCCAGGCTCATGCACCAGCCAGTGAGCACTGGAAGCGCATCCCTTTCTTTCTGGGATCCCATCAGCCAGGAGGAACCTTATCCTTGTCTGCGCTTTGCTATCCGGAGGGGGCGAGGCGGGGATCTTCATCTTGTCCCCAGAGGTCATTATGTCCTTACATCCACTTGATGGAGGAACAGAGACTTCCTCCTGGGGAAATGGGGGAAGGGCACCAGCTGGTCAGAGGTGGGGGCACAGAGGGGACCCAGAGTCTATGGAATGAGCAATACAGCAACAGAGTCACAGAGCAAACACTTCCAGGGAACAGGGAGGCAGATTGAACACACTTTCAAACCTTTATACAATGAGGGAAAAATAAAAGCGAGGGCATTTATTTATTTACTTATTTATTTTGAGGATGAGGAAGAAAAGTTTAGGAACAAAATGACTTGAGGAGGAAATCTAATCATGTGAACAATCGTAGTGAATGTGGCATGGGTCAAGGGGTTTCTAGGAATTCTGAAAAGCAGGAGAACAGATCATTGGCTGGAGGGGTGCTCAGGGAGACAGGGAAATGGAATACCTATTTTTTTGTGTGGTACTAGTGTGGACCTCCTCAGTCTCACTTCTAGGACACAACCCACAGATGTTCATCTTTACAGATGTGACATGATCGGGTGTGTGGGGCTCACACTGTCTGTAGAGGCCCAGAGAGTAAGAGCAAGCTCCAGGAGACAGGAATTGAGGAACCTACCTGGCTCCCCTGTACCCCCACTAGCCCAGGCTCCAGGGCCAGTGGACATGGCCAGTCCTGCTTCTCCAAATAATGCGGCCAGTTACCTCTTGGGATAGAAATCGATACGTGGTGAGCCAGGAGTGAGCGAGTGGTCCATGGCTGTAGACCCAGGCTTGGAAGTTAGAGACAAGGATCGCAGTTTTGTGTATAGCTTCAGCAACACAGAGAGTCTCAGCAACATAGTGAGACCCAGTTTCAAAAGAAAAAAGAAAAAGGGCTGAGTGTAGCTCAGAGATAGAATGCCCGAGGTTCAATCTCTAGTACCACATGCAAACAAACACACCTAAAAAGTTGCTGTATGGCTTTATGAATGAAGGTCAGCCCTGCTCCTGGGTGGGCGTGTGTGGGGCCCTGGTCTACCCCACCTGCTCTCAGCCCACCCTCCCTCCCCAGCACAGGGGCTACAGCTCTGCGTGATTCTCCTTGGTCCCCCGTAGCTCCCGGATCTTCTGGGGCAGGGTCTTGGTCCAGAACTGCAGCCTGTGGGCCTTCAGGGCCCGGCCCACGGCAGGATGGATGTCCAGCTGCAGGTACTGCTCGTCCTGGTCGAACACGGGCCAGTGGGGCAGGCCCTCGCTGTTGGGGTTCCTGTGCACATGCCCCCAGCGGGGCAGGGCAGGGTCACTCTGAGCCCTGATGAGCCCAGACCTGAGTCCCCTGCCCTCCAAATGTGGGTCATGCCAGGGGGCTGGGGTTGTGGGATAAAGGGTGGTTTGCTGGTGTAGGAAAACAATGGTCTCCCCTCATGATCCATGGGGTCAGGGCAACCTGGCCTGTTCTGTCCTCCCTCCCTGGCTCTGAGGACGGCACAGCACTGTGGTCCACCCTCCACGTCACTGTGGAAGGAAGCTGTGACCAGCACCCAAATGGGGCACTGTGTCTGAGAGGTCCTGGTGGGGACACTGCCATCATGTGACAAGGCCCACAGGAAGCCAAGAGGCCACTGGAGACAAGGAGCATGGCGGGGACCGCGGCTGGGGAGGCTGAGCGGGGCGTCCTCTCACCCAGCTCTGGCAAAGTTGGCCCAGTACTTCATCATCCTCCTGCTCAGCAGCTGCTCCTCCTCAGTGAGCTCAACTGCAGGGAGGAGGGGAGCAAGGTCCAGGCCTGGCCAGCCACCAGCTGCCCAGTCACGCCCACACTCGCCACCTGTGCAGGCTGACCCTAGAGCCCAGACCTGGTTCCCTTCCCTCCTTACAGCACGGAGTGCCAGGCCCTCCCCTGCCCAAGCTGCCTTCCTCATCCCAGCCTCTAGCTGAATGGACCTGGGCTCATCCCTGGGTTTTAGACACACACACATATACACTCAGGATTGAACCCAGAGGGATTCTACATCCATGACATACTCCTGAGTCCCCTTTTTGGTGGTGCTGGGATCTTAATTCAGGGACATTCTGCCTCTGAGCTATACTCTCAGCCCTATTTTACTTTTTATTCGGAAACAGAGTCTCACTAAGTGACTAAGAGTCTCACTAAGTTGCAGAGGCTGACATTAATCCTCCTGATCCAGCTTCCCAAACTGGGATACAAGCGTTGCCACCATAAACCCTATTTTATTTATTTATTGTTGTTCTTGTATGGGAATGCAGCCCAGGGACACTCAGCTCTTTCTTATTTATTTATTTATTTATTTATTTGGTACTTGGGATTGAACTCAGAGGCATTCTCCCTCCAAGCTCCACTCCAGCCTCATTTTTATTTATTATTTTAGAAATAGGGTCTGACTAGGTTGCTGAGAGCCTCACCAAGTTGCCAAGGCTGGCTTTGAACCTGTGATCCTCCTATCTCCAGCTGCCAAGTACTGAGATTACAAGCGTGTGCCACCACGCCTGGCAACATGGGCATTCTGCTTCTGATCTACATCCCCAGCTCTTTTTTAATTTTTGAAACAGAGTCTCATACATTTTCAGAGGGCCTCACTGAGATGGTAAGGCCTCCATCAGCTCAATCCTTCACTCCTCCTGTCTCAGCCTCCCAAGGACTGGGATTACAACTGTGGGCCACTATGCCCGGCTTTAGGTATATTTTGAAACAGGGTATCTTTAGCTAGGTGATAGTCTCACTACATGATAAGTTTGTCCTTGAACCTTCAATCCTTCTGTCTCAGCTTCCCAAGTGTAGGCATTACAAGTGTGTGCCAACATACTAGGAAAGTTTTTTTTTTAAAATTATGATATAAAAGTTTACTCTAAGTTCCTGAGGCTGTTTTCAAACCTGCAGCCACCCAGTTTTCCAAATATTGAAGTTATTGGCATGTACCATCACATGCAGAACAATTATGCTTTCAATACATTCCTAAGGCTGATTGGTGGCCAATGCCTGTAATCTCAGTTCTTGGGAGGCTGAGATAGGAAGATCACAGCTTCAATACCAGGCTCAGCAACCTAGCAAGAATCTAAGTCACCTAGTGAGACCGTGTTTGGAAACAGTAAATAAAAACAGGGGAGACTGTAGGTGTAGTTCAGGTTGGGCTTCCCTGAATTAACTCCCAACCCCCAAACAAACAAACAAATAAAATTAAAAAATTCAAAACAGGCTTGGCATGTATTTTGGAGGTAGACTGTCCCTAGACTCAATCCCTAGTACAAAAAGGAATTTGAATAAATGAATAAAAACCACCCTCATCTGTACCCATGCTGGTCGCCAAGACTGAGCTGTGAACAGAGGGAGGGAGGTCAGACTCGTTGTGAAGGGGCTGGGTCTCTAACTCTATCATAGCATTTTATTATTTTTTGGAACTGGGGATAGAACACAGAAGCATTCCATCTCTGAGCTATATTTCCAGCCCTACATTTTTTGAAACAATGCCTTGTTTGATTTTGAAAGAGGTAGATGAAAGTCTCACTACTTGTTGAGGCTGTCCTCAAACCTGTGATTTTCTTGTCTCAGGCTCCCAAGCCCTGGGATTATAGGTGTGCACCACCACACCTGGCTGGCTAGTCTTTTGAACTTAAGCTATAGGGTATGTGATCATGCATTCTCTCTGAGCCTGTTTCCTCATCTGGACTGTGAGGGCAACACCCTTCCTGTGCCCATGAGGAAGGTCCTGGAAAAAGGGAGACTCACCTTTTCTGCCCCTCAAAAGGGATCCAAAGACGAAGAGAACCTCATCGCCATGGTCGGCCTTCACGTTGGGCGGCCTGATGTTCCTGAAGATGCTGGGCCCGTGCTGGAACTCGTAGAAGTAGACGGGGCTACGGGATCCTGGGGGTGGACAGGCAGGGACAGGTGGCCCCTCCGCTGCATCTCTACTGTACCTCCCTTGTGCTAAGACACTAAGGACACAGGCTGGCTGGAATCTAGACAGGGGTGGGAATCCCAGGCTGGAGCAGGGTCCGGGAGGCTTTGGCCAAATCATGACCTTGAACTTCCTCGCCCAGCCAGGACGCAGGGACAGATGTACTCACGCTGCAAATGTGCTACACGGAGAGCAGGCATCACGAACAGAAAGTCCCCCATCAGCTCCCGGTACCCAGCTTGCAGGGTGTGGGGGTCCTCACTGTCCCCCATGTACTCCTCCATCAACAGGTCGCCCACCTCAGCAGGCAGCATCTAGCCCAGGGGACCAAGGAGAAGAGGTGAGGCAGCTCCAGGGCAGGAGCCAGTGGCCTCAGGGTGGGACAGGGTTCTGGGATGGGACAGGGATGGGGGACGCTGTCAGCTGTGGGGTGACCCCTCCCACAAACACACATAGAGCAGCTCTTTGCCCTGGGGCTGGTGCAGGGCAGGGTAGCTGGCTGGGCTCTCTCTGTTGCAGGACCCCAGGAGCCTCACCATCTGTGCTGCCATGCTCTGCAGAACAGCCGGCATGGTCATTCTGTCCATTTCTTTTATGGTTTCAGCAGAGCCCATGATCTGATGGTAAAAAGATCATTTTTAATTAGATATTGGTTGGAGCAGGAGCTATGAGCCTTGAGGGTCCAGGCCCCCAGAACCCACTCCCCAACTTGTTAGGGGATGGAATTAGGCCTCACCATGGAGAGGATCCAGCCATACTCATCATTGTTGACACCAATGATGCTGGGCACAGGTTTAAAATCAGACGAGGCCAGCAGCTCCTGGGGGTGCCTGGGCAGGAAGATTCCGTCCACCACAGCAGGAATGACCTTGAAGGGCTGAGGGGCATCAGGGCAGTGGTCAACATAAGGTCCAGGCTTCTTCTCATGCCCCTGCGTCACTTCCTAACACATCCACAGCCCTTGATGCTCACAGCAACATCAAGAGACCCTCTACCTGGTTTAGCACAACACCCTCATTTTGACATGGAGGACTATGCAGATATGTTGACCCCAAGTCTTAGTTTGAGGCAACCGGTCTGGACCAGTAAGTATCTGCTGCTCAGCCAGACAACCCGCTTCCCTTCCTCCACACCCGGGACCACTCGGCCTGACCTTGGTGATAGCCAGCATTTCCTCTTCACTCTTGCCCCGCAGGCAGCCCACGAAGGCCTCGGAGTCCACCTGCTCACAGCCAGACAGCTTGGCCACCATCTGAAAAGGACCAGGTGGGAGAGGAGTTTGTCCAGCAACATAGCTGGGTACAGATGCTATAAAACTCACATAGATGGCTGCAGGTGTGAAAATGTCCCACCTTCTCTGATGCTTTGAAGCCTCAGCCACAGGGTCATCCCACCCACTTACATGGTTCTGTCCTCCATGGGGCCCCCAGGGTGCAGCTGTGCAGGCCCCAGAACAAACTTCATCACTGGGACCCAGAGGTGTGTAGATTTTGACTTGGAGTCCCTCAGCAATTACACTACAGGGAGTAATTCCCAAATCAAATGGACTGTCCTTGTCTCACCACAGACTAGCAGAGGGTCTAGGCTGAGAGGACAGGCAGCAGGCTGGAATCAGGTGGTTAAGGACACTCACTGTGGAGATGGACTCAGATGAGCTGGTGATGAGGTCAGGCAGCAGGGCCACTCCACTCTCCATGATGGCACCCTGGAAGAGTCCTCGGGCCATGGGGGACACCACAAGTGAGGACACGCTAACACCACCTGCAGACTCCCCAAAAACGGTGACGCGGTCGGGGTTGCCTCCAAAGTGGGCGATGTTCTGCTGGACCCAGCGCAGGGCGGCCACTTGGTCCAGGTAGCCCCAGTTGCCGGTGGCGTGCTGGTCCCCAGTGCTGAGAAGTGCAGGACACAGGATCACTGGGGGCTCTGGCTTTGCTCAGCACCCAGAGACCAGAGCAGCTCTAGGCTCACCTGAAGAAGCCCGGGACACCCAGGCGGTACTGGATGGTGACCACCACCACGTCCTCGATGGCTGCCAGAACAGAGCCATTGTAAATGGAAGCCATACCCTTGACCAAAGCACCACCATGGATCCACACCATCACCTGGGGAAACCAAGACAATGCCACAATTATCCTGCCATTCAAACCCTCCTAACTTTGATGCTTTTAGCAGAGACAGATCTTTGGCTATTGCAACTAGCCACATAGACCTAACTCCACACAGAACCTCGTGAATTGGGACATGGGTCAGGCGCCAAGTTCAACCTGCAATAGCAGGCCTCCCCACCTGGAGTCTAAGAAATGGCCTAAGAATATTCTTAGAAGTCCCATGACGTGAACAGAAAAGGGATATTCCCCTCATTTTTCCAGCAGAATAGTAATAACTCATGTCATTTTATTTTTATGTCCATATAATACATCCCAGGTGTGAGAGTACCTCCTTTGCCTGCACCTTAGTGGGTCCTTGGGCTCACAGAAGTAGAGTGAGACCTGGGTTCTCAATGGCCCATGATCTATCATCTCTGGGAGTAGCCAAGGCTCTGTGACCCCTTGCCCAGGGGTCAGCTGCTGCATCTGGATAGGAGGCCTCTTGGATGGGTAATAGAGGCCTCTCTAGAGTTCTCATTGTGGTGGGGCCTGGCTGGCTGTGTCCCGGCCAGGTTTGCTGTTGTCATTCTTGTGACTAAAGTCAAGCTTCACACATGCTAGGCAAGCCCTCTATCACTGTGCTATAGACCCAGATTCTTTCTGATATTCTTCCAAAAGCAATATCCTCCTTCCTCAAGCTGACCATGGTTAGACACTTACAGGAAGACTGGAGCCCTCCTGGGCATGGGCTGGTGTGTAGATGTTGAGGTACAGACAGTCCTCAGACATAGGGAGGGGAGGAAATTGCATATTCATTTTCTTGAGACCTTCTCTATTCATTACCTCAGTGTTTTGCAGACACCTGGTCACAGTGGAAGACAGTTATTGCAGGCCTGTGCAGCTGTCAGAGGCAGAGCCTGGGGCCAGGTGTGCTCCCAGCCCCTCCCCCAGCCACATGATGCTCTGCTCTAGGATCCTTCTCTCCAGCCCTCCATCAAGTTCCAGGACACAGGCTCTGGGAGGCTGGGAAGGAGCGCAGACCACCAGGGAGGCCGCAAGGTCGGTGAGACCTGGATCCCCCTCCTCCTGAGGCTGGGGTTCAGTGACTCTATGGGAACCATATTCTGCACGTGTTGACACGCACCATTTACCCCTCACCAATCAGGCCTGGAGCAGGGTATGTGCCCCACAGGAATGAAAAGAGCTTCGTTCCCCATAAAAGGGTAGTGAGACCCCACATCCCAAATCTGGACTCTCAGGAACCTCATCCCTCCCAGAGTCTCCAGCTGTAAGCATGCACACGTGTTACTGAAGAAGGGCACCTGGCCCTGTGTGTGGACACAGTGACGGGGAGGGTGGGGCCTCAGGAGCCACCTCTGCTGCCCTCTTCAGGGGGTCTCTTGCTGGAGTCAAGGTCTAAGGGTTCAGAGCCAAGGTAATTCTCTCCCAGAGACAATTGTCCTGGTGGTAGAGAACACTTGGCATACCTTGGATCTGTGAACATAGGTGTCTCTGCTCCCCTATTCTGCACCCAGAGCTAATTCTTCTGGACACGTGGCCCTGAGCTAGAAGCCTGGCAAGATAGTGCACCCTCCTGCCTCAGGATGCATAGGGATGTGGGAAACCTGTGTGTGACAATTCTCTCTCTACGTTTGTTTATTTGTTTAGGTTCTAGGAATCAAGTTTCAAGGTTGCTAAGCACACATTCAAACACTGAGCTATACCCCCAGCTCTTGCAGAGAGGTTTTGGTGAAAGAACCACTGAACCTGGCCCCAATCTCAGAGCACCCCCAACCTCAGCCCAGGAGATTTCCGGGCACCCGTGAGATCTTACATGGCCGGGTGGGTGGTCCCATCCCTCACTCCACTCCAAGGCTGAGGGTGCTCAGGGGGTGCAAACCGCAGCGGTCCTAGAGGTGGCTTGGCAAAGGGAATTCCCAGGAAGGTGTGCACCCCCACACCGGTGCCCTTCACGTGGACGAGGCTGCCCCGCACCTGCCCAGTGTATGTGGTCCGGATGGGGCTGGCCGAGTCCTGGCCTGCGGGAGAGAGATGCACTTGGGGCTGGGGTCTGCCCAGTGGCCGTCCTCCACACTGTGGGAGCTGCTGCCTCCTTAGGCTCCTCAGCTGGTCCTTGTGGGGGACCCTGGCCTGCAACGATGGCCTCTCACTCTCCCTGCTGTCACCCTCTCCCTCCTCCACCACCGCCTTCAGTGCCCTGCTGTCCTGGCCACTGCCTGGAGGGTCTGGGGTCCTCAAGAGCCTGGGTAAGGTAGGCCAGGGAGGAGCCTGGCAGGGTGGGCTCTGGAGGAGGGGAGTGTGGAGTCCTGCTGGCAGATGAGGTTGGGGCAGGGTGGCTGGTGGTCAGGTTCCTCCCTAGGATCCTGTGGGCTGAGAGGAACCTTTTCCTTAATGCCAAGTCATGCCTGTGCCCCAGCTGGGGTGTGGGGTGAAGGGCCCAGCCGGCTCTCAGCTCAGCTTCGGGAAGTGGTGCTGGTGGCTCTGTATCCTAGGGCTGGTACCTTCCCTGGGGCTTGTCAGTGGCTGCTCTGGACTAAGCAGTCACATTGAGAGACAAATGGCAGTGGGCTGGTCTTATTATTGCTGAGCTGGTGTAGTTCAGTGGCAGCTACAATTCTATTTACAGCCTCACACACTTGAGGGAAATGCCCCCAGCTCCTGCCCCTCTGCCAGGAGGGTGCTGACCTGCATGTCCACGTTCCTCAGAGCCCCTGCACACAGCTCACCCCTCGGTATTGTATGTGTTGGCCTGACTCTCCCTGGAATCTGGGGTTGGGCTCTCTCCAGGTTTTGTTACCTTCTCTCTCCCAGTCTCACAAGCTGGCAGATCCCACCCTCGTCCATGTCCCCTTGTAGCCCCACAGGAGCCTCACCCTGGGCCTGGACGAGGAGAAGCAGGAGCCCCCAGGCCGCTGCGCACAGCATCTCACGTCGTAGGTCCAGCCACACGGTTGCCTCCCAGGTTTGTTTCTGCAGCAAAGTGCTGAGCTTCACCAAGAGGTAGCTTGCAGCAGAGTCTGTCCCAGGCTGGAGTTTGGACCTGGCAGGGAGTAGAGGAGCAGAGGGTGGAGCCTGGCCAGGTATGTGCTGCTGGAGAGCCGCTCTGATCTGGGCAGGCAGAGGGCAGAGCAGTGTGCAGCAGGAAGGACAGGTGACTTCCCCTGTGCCCGCCCTCAGCCTCCTCCCAAGGGCCACCAGGCCTCAGCAGCTGCTCCAAGAATCTCAGGAACTGCTCCTCAGTCCTGGAGTCACTAAATCAGTGACCTGCAGCCAGGAAGCCCAGGAGGGCTCGGGTCCAGAGGAGACAGCAGAGGCTGCAGCTGGAGAGAGCGGGAGGGCGGCTCAGAGGAGATCCAGGGATGGAGAAATGGGAAGCCCTCTGATGGGTGAAGGCTACTGCTTGAGCATTGGCAGGGAGGTCTCTGTGCCCTTCATCCCGTTTCTCTCTTTCTCTCTCTCTCTCTTTCTCTCTCTCTTAAATTTAGAAAGAAACTTAATGAAGAATAGTTTATAATTACAAAAGTTCTTTAAAATGAGGTAATAGGTTACTTTCCTGAGAGAGTTGCATCTGTCTACAGTTTTGTCATAGGAGAACTATAAAAACTGTAGAAAGGGTGGGTAGGTGCCTGCTTGTAAGCCCTAGCTGTATTTACAGGTAAAAAATAATCACTATTTCAGCACTTCTTCCTTTTGTAAACTGGGAGTGAACCCAGAGGCATTCTGTCTCTAAGAGACACTCTCAGACCTGTTTTGTGTATTTGAAACAGGTTCTCACTAAGTTTCATAGAGCCTCACTAAATTGCTGAGGCTGGTCAGGAACCTGTGATCCTCCTGTCTCTGCTTCCCAAGAACTCAGAATACACGTGTGCTCCACCATGCCCAGCTTTTGTACACCTATTCTGACACAGTCTCCTTAAGTAATCCTGGTGAAACAAGAGCCCCACCCCAACGCCACCTCCTGTATTATTCTGAGAAGTGATGTAGTAAAACAACAGGAGAGGTGGATAAGCTTTCCTGGGCATGTAAGGCTGTACAATCACTTATAGACAGAAGTCCTGACCAAGCCAGGACACAAACACATGAACTTTTCTTGTTACTTTTCCATGGTTTTGAGAAACTAAACCAATGTTTGCAGGTCCTTGTGTTTCGATGTGACCCATGAAGACATGTCAGGTTCCTAGGTGCCACTGGCTGGCAAGCAGCATTTAAGAATACTGCTGGGCTGGACCTTTGGTTTTGCAGAGTCTTTTATAGGCCAGAAAGGGAAGGACCTCAGTTCAGCAACAAAGCAGGCTGTTTACGGAAGCAAAACTTTAGCAGTTGTGGCCTTGCTGCAACCTTGCAAAACAGGCACTTATGGAACATTTCCTGGTTCTTCCTTGAACAGTGAGTATGAGTCACACAGGAGGGCTGCAGTCCCCAGTTCTGGCGAGAGGCTGTCCAGGAGTCAGCGGACTCAACTTACCCCACGGTCTCACTTGCATTTAAACTCAGCCAAGATACGCTTTACAATGCCTCTTAATGTGCCTGTTGAGAAGATGAATGAATGTTTAGGGACTGAGAGAGTAGAGGGATTGGAGAGACAACAGAAGTCAGAGAAGCCAGTTCTCCAGCCATGCCATTTGGTATTGGATGTGGCACACATCTTTCAATTTACAAAGAAGTTATGATTAGTCTAGAGAGAAAAACTATTGAAGTTCCAAATGGAAGATAAAGAGAGGAAAGAATCTTACCAGTGAAATACCTTAGCAGCCTCGGAATCCTTTGAGGTACTTGGAATGTATAGTAGAATTCCACTACAAAGTAGTAGAAGCCTCCATAGTTGTCTGTTTGCTCACATAGCTGTGCAGACTCACAATAAACTGAGTGCCCTTCAACAGCCCCTCACCTCTGACAGACCCAAGGGCTTTTCCTACTTGGTCTGGCACGCACTCTGGCACACACACGTGTTGGTGCAGTGCTGCAGGACCCCGTGCCCCACGACCAGGATGGAGTTCACAGTCACTTACCCACTGGAGAAGCAGGAGCCAGTGGCTGCAGGTCCAGCACCAGGAACTTGTCAGGGAAATCCCAGCCTTCAATGCCTTGGGGCAGCCAGGAGCTTGTCTGGGAGGTTCTGAAACACCCAGAGCCCTGTGTGATGGAGGAGAGCCCGCCTGGGTGTGGGAATACGCGGCCAGCCTGACGTCCTGCAGAGCTCAGCTGAGACAGCCTAAGGTGCCTGGAAACTGGCCTTGCTCTCTGTGCTCCAGCCTCACAGGCTCTCAGCCCAGCGCTATCTGTCTGGCTTCCCCAGGGCTTCAGGGAGCAGTCAGTGTTTACCTGGGTCTGAGGAGCCGCCATGTCAAGTGAGAGCCTCCTCTCCTTGGTCTCCTCCAGGTCTCCACAAGTGCTCTTGCCCTTATTCCCCACACCTCACTAACAGCTGGGCTGTGGATGGGAGACCCCGGCTCCTCTCAGCTCAAGTAATGCTACCAGCTCCCTTATGTTGACCAGACAACATGGTGCCGCTTCCTGAAGCGGAGGCTGTTGTCCACCACTGCTGGGGTGAGTCCTCACGTGACCTGCCACTCAGTACCAAAGAAATATCACACACACGGGAAGAAAAAAAGAAAGCTCTCTGGAGCACGTCTCTGTGTGAGTGCATGTTTGTGTGTTTGGGGGGAAGTTAGTGGAGTTCTGGGATGCCTGTGGAAACAGAGTCCCAGGCAACATTTACAATGACATTCCGCTATACATCCACTCAACATAATCAGTTTTAAGACCCAGGAGACCAAGTGTGGTGAGGATGTGGTGAGTCAGAGCCTTAGAAATATTGTCAGGAGTTTAAACCTAACATGGGAAAGAGTAAGAGAGCTCCAGCCCCTCCCTCTGGCTGCTCAGGAGCAAGTGAGCAGACACTTCTGAAAATAAGCGAGCTCCAGGGAGCTGTTCCTTAGGCAGCCCAGAGTCATGGTCCTAATGTAAACAAGATAGAGCCCGTTAAAAGACTGGGAAGAGCTGGGGGATGGTATGTAACTTAAGCGCTCTGCTAGATATAATAAATTTCAAATTGACTCCCCCTTTCTCCAAAGTTAGAGGCTGAGGGTATAAGAATCATGTGAGCCCTTTGTCTGAGACTCAGTTCTGTGAGTTTGTCAACTGAGCCATTTACTGGTAAATAAGTAAAGGAACTTGTCTCTGATTTTGGCCTCTGGAAATCCTGTCTTAGGGACCAGGGGGAAATTGAAGGGGAGAGACTGAGTCTCCTGCAACAATGGAGAAAACAGAACCCTCATAGACGGCTGGTGGGACGGGATGGCATAGGCATTTTGGAAGACTCTTTGGTGTTTTCCTTAAAAGTTCTCCATTTGAGCTGGGCATGGTGGTGCATACTTGTAATCCCAGCATTTGGGAGGCTGAAACAGGAAGGTCATGGTTCGCGGACAGCCTCAGCTATTTATGCCCTCTGCAACTCAGTCAGACCCTGTTTCAAAATAAAGAATACAAAAATAGGGCCGAGGGTGTAGCTCGGAGGTAGAATGCCCCTGGATTCCATCCCCAGTACCACAAAAAATAAATAAATAAAATAAAAGAGGGATGGGAGTGTATAGCTTGAAGATAGAATGCCCTTGGGTTCCATCCCAGTAACACACACACACACACACACACACACACACACACACACACACATATCTCCATTTGGCCCGGCAGTTCTACCATCAGGCATTCACAGAAGAGAAATGAAAACATATTTCCACACAAACTCATTTCTGAAAATGTCTATAACAGCTTTATTAAAAAACAGCCATCACAACTTAGCGAGACCCTGTTTCCAAAAAAAATATAAAAAAGGTCTGGGAGTATAGCCCAGAGGTAGAAAGCCTCTGGGTTCCACCCCCAGTACCACCAAAAACAAAAAAACAAAACAAAAAAAGCCATCAGCCGGGTGTGGTGGCACATTCTTGTAATCTCAGCATTCAGGAGGCTGAGACAGGAGGATCGTGGTTCTCAGACAGCCTCAGCTGCTTAGCGAGACCCTTCGCAACTCAAAGTGAGACCCTGTTTCAAAATAAAGAATAAAAAATAGGGTTGGGGGTGTAGCTTGGAGGCAGAAAGGCCATGAGTTCCATCCCCAGTACTGCAAAAATCAAACAAACAAACAAACAAAAAACAGCCATAAAATGGAAGTCACAAAGATGCACCTCAACTAGCGAATACATAAGGTGTCATGTATCCACACGTGTGCCGTTCCCAGCAGTAGGAAAGGACTACTGTCTGAATCGGAAGACTGTCAGGCGAAGTGGCAGAGACCACACCAGATCTCATTCACAGCCTGTCCAGCACAAGGCAGCCTGTAGAAGAGAAGGCGGTTTCCAGGAGCAGAGGCCAGGGCAGCGGAGGGCGAAGGGGTGGGAGGGAAGACTTGGAGTGAGAGAAACATTCCCATCTTGATGTCACAGTAGCTGTGGGTCTCACACGCTCCCTCAGTTATTAAGCTGTAAATCTAAAAGAGATTAGTTTATCTGCATGTGAACGATTCCACACTGGATGGGGATGCAGCTCAGTGGTACTTGCCTAGCATGCACGAGGCCCCAGGTTTCAGTCCTCTGCAGGGGCACGCGCGCACACACACACACACGCACACACACACATGCGTGCACACGCGCACGCGCAAATACACAGTAAAGTTGTTAATATAGCTATAAAATTTAAACAATTGTTCGAGCCCACATTGTAGAAATTTAGTGGGCATCTCAGGAACTGGAAAACAGAGGCATGCTTGCAGCAGGAACACAATGCATGTTTTAAAGAGGCAGGGAAACCAGGCCTGACAGTGCATGCTTATAATCCCAGTCCTTGGAAGGCTGAGACAGGAGGAGCACAGGTTTGAAGCCAGCCTCAGCAATTTAGTGGGGCTCTGAGTGCCTTAGTGAGGCCCTATGTCCAACTTAAAAATAAAATAGGGTTGGTGGTATAGCTCAGAGATATAATGCCCCTGAGTTCAATCCCCATACCACAAAAACAAAAGAAAGCAAGACTCGGGGGAAAATATGCACCAGGTAGTGTTCCCTGAAAGGAAAGTCTTCCTGTGCCCAGGTCAGGCCAGGCTTGTGCACCAGCCAGTGAGCTCTGGAAGAGCATCTCTTTCTTTTTGGAATCCCATCAGCCAGGTGGAACCTTATTCTTGACTGTGCCTTGTCCAGAATGGGCAAGGCAGGAATCTTCATCTTTCCCCCAAAAGGCAATTATGTCCTGTGGTAGCCTTACATTCACTGGAAAAAGAAACAGGGATTTCCCCTCTGGAAAACTGGGGGCCCCAGGACAGCAAGTTGTTCAGAGGTGGGGATATAGGAGAGTCCCAAAGTCTACGGAATAACGGACATAGTTACTTAGTCACAGAGAGAAAATGCTTTAGAGAACAGAGAGGCAGATTGAACACAATTTCAAACCTTTGTACAACGAGGGAAAAAACAAGAAAAAGTATTTATTTATTCACTTAATTATTTATTTTTGGAAAGGAAGAAGGAAAGCATAGGAATAAAATTAGTTGAGAAGGAAATCTAATCACGCGACACGCATAGCGAGTGAGGCGTGGTCAAGGAGTTTCTAGGAATTCTGAAAAGTAGGAGGTCAAAACCCTGGGGTACAGCACTCTCTTCTGCCATACAAGTCTGGACCTCCCCAGCTCCACTTCTAGGACACACCCCGCAGGTGATCACCTTCACAGATGTGGCATGACCAGGTGTGTGGGGCTCATGCTGGCAGAGAGTAAGAGCAAGCTCCAGGACACAGGACCCGAGGAACCTGCCTGGCTCCGAGCTGGCCCAGGCTCCAGGACCAATGGACATGCCCAGTCCTACTTCTCCAAAGAGTGGGACCAGTTACCTCTTTGGGATAGAAATAGATACATGGTGAGCCAGGGGGTGAGGGAGTAGCCCATGGCTGTAGTGCCAGGCATGGAAGTCTGTGGAAGTAGGAGACAGAAGGATCACAGTTTTGTTGGTAGTCTCAACAACACAGTGTGACCCAGTTTTAAAACAAAAAAGAAAAAGGGCTCAGAGATAGAATGCCCAAGATTCAATCTCTAGTACCACAAACAAGCAAACAAACAGAATTAAAAAATTCCATTATGGCTTTGTGAATGAAGGTCAGCCCTGCTCTGGGTGGGCGTGTGTGGGCCCCTGGTCTACCCCATCTGCTGTCAGCCCACCGCCCTCCCTGACACAAGGGTGGCTACAGCTCCGCGTGATTCTCCTTGGTCCCCTGTAGCTCCCGGATCTTCTGGGGCAGGGTCTTGGTCCAGAACTGCAGCCTGTGGGCCTTCAGGGCCCGGCCCACGGCAGGATGGATGTCCAGCTGCAGGTACTGCTCGTCCTGGTCGAACACGGGCCAGTGGGGCAGGCCCTCGCTGTTGGGGTTCCTGTGCACATGCCCCCAGTGGGGCAGGGCAGGGTCACTCTGAGCCCTGATGAGCCCAGACCTGAGTCCCCTGCCCTCCAAATTTGGGTCATGCCAGGGGGCTGGGGTTGTGGGGATAAAGGGTGGTTTGCTGGTGTGGAAAACAATGGTCTCCCCTCATGATCCATGGGGTCAGGGCAACCTGGCCTGTTCTGTCCTCCCTCTCTGGCTCTGAGGGCGGCACAGCACTGTGGCCCACCCTCCAGGGCACTGGAGAAGGAAGCCGTGACCGGCACCCAAGAGGGGCACTGTGTCTGAGAGGTCCCGTCTGGGGACACTGCCATCGTGTGAAGAGGCCCACAGGAAGGCCAGAGGCCACCGGAGACAAGGAGTATGGCGGGGACCGCGGCTGGGGAGGCTGAGCGGGGCGTCCTCTCACCCAGCTCTGGCAAAGTTGGCCCAGTACTTCATCATCCTCCTGCTCAGCAGCTGCTCCTCCTCAGTGAGCTCAACTGCAGGGAGGAGGGGAGCAAGGTCCAGGCCTGGCCAGCCACCAGCTGCCCAGTCATGCCCACACTCGCCACCTGTGCAGGCTGACCCTAGAGCCCAGACCTGGTTCCCTTCCCTCCTTACAGCACGGAGTGCCAGGCCCTCCCCTGCCCAAGCTGCCTTCCTCATCCCAGCCTCTAGCTGAATGGACCTGGACTCATCTCTGTTTTTGTTTTTTTTATTTTATTTTTGTTTTTTCTTTTTTTGTACCTGGGATTGAACCCAGAGGGATTCTATCTCCAAGATATACTCCTGACTTCTCTTTTTTTGTGGCGCTGGCATTAAATGCAGGGGCATTCTACCTCTGAGCTATACTCCTAGCACTGTTCTTTCTTTTATTTGGAAACGAGTCTCCTAAGTGGCTCAGAGCCTCATTAAGTTGCAGAGTCTGGCATAGAACCTACAATTCTCCCTACTCAGCCTCCCAAACTGGGATTACAAGCATGGGCCACCATGTCCAGAACCCCAAACCTTTTTTTTTTTTTTTTTTTTTCATTTTTTTGTAGTAGGGGAATTGAGCTCAGGGACATTCTATTTTGATCTACATTCCAGCCTTATTTTGTTTTTTGAAACAAATTCTCATAAAGTTTCAGAGGACCTCACCGAGTCTGTCCTCAAACCTTCCCTCCTCATGTCTCAACCTCCCCAGTACTAAGATTACAAGCATGTGCCAACAGGCCTGGCTCTCCCAGCCCTTTAAAAGTATTATTTATTTATTTATTTCTGTGGTACTGGTGGCTAAACCCAAGGGCATTCTACCTCTGAGTGACACACTAGTCCTATATTTCTTTTAGTTTTATTTTGAAACAGGGTCCTATGTGGTACATAAGAGTCTCAGTACTGGGCAAAGTTGTCCTTGAACCTGTGATCCTTCTGTCTCAGCTTCCCAAGTACTGGAAGTGCTAACACTCTAGGAAACACTTATTTTATTTTATTTATTTATTTTTTGGTGGTACTGGGGTTCCTCGAAGCCCTTCTACCTCCGGGCTACACTCCCAGACCTATTTTTTTATAGTTTTTTATTTGGAAACAGGGTCTCTTAAGCCAGAGAGGCTGGCTCCGAACCAGCACGATCCTCCTGTCTCCGCCTCCCAAGCGCGGGGATTACAAGCGTGCGCCACCACGCCTGGAAAAACACTTATTTTAAATTTTGATAAAGGGTCATGCTAAATTCCTGAGGCTAGCTTCAAACTTACAATCCTCTTGCCTCAGTTTCCCAGGTATTGAGGTTACAGGCATGCACCATCACACACAGAATGACTATGCGTTTAATACATTCTCCCAAGGCTGGTTGGTGGCCCATGCCTGTAATCTCAGAACGTGGGAGGCTGAGATAGGAAGATCACAGTTTTAAGACTAGGCTCAGCAACCTAGCAAGACTCCCTGCTGACTAGAGAGACCCTGTTTGAAAACAATATATAAGAACAAGGGAGGCTGGGGGTGCAGTCCAGGTTGAGCTCCCCTACGTTACATCCCAGCCAAACAAACAAATGAAATACAAAAGAAAATTTAAAAAGGGCTTGGGGTATAGTTTAGAGGAAAAATGCCTCTTGATTCAATTTCTAGTACAGAAAAACAAAATAAATAATGAATAAAAACCAGCCTCTTCTGTATCCAGGCTGGAAGCCATGACTGAGCTGTGGACAGAGGGAGGGAGTTCAGACTTATCGGGAAGGGGCTGGTTTCTAACCCAGGCAGAGTTTGTATTTTATTTTTTTATTTAATTAATTAATTAATTTTATGTGGTGTTCAGGATTGAACTCAGGGGCATTCCACTTCCGAGCTATACCCTCAGCCCCATATTTTATTCTTTGTTTTGAAACAGGGTATTACTAAGTTGCGGAGGCCCTCACTAGGTAGCTGAGGCTGGCCGGGAACCATGATCCTCCTGTCTCAGCCTCCCAAGTACTGGGATTACAAGCGTGCACCACCACGCCCAGGTTTGGAGTTGTTATTTTTATTTTTATGTTTTAGCACTGGGGATTGAACACAGAGGCATTCCATCTCCAAGCTACACCCCTAGATCTATTTTATTTTTATTTTGAAACAGGTTAATGAAAATTTTATTGCTTTTTGAGACTGATTCTCCTATCTCAGCCTCCCAAGTGCTAGGATTAAAGGCATGGGCACACACACCTGTTGGCATAGCATTTTGCATTATAAGGTCCTGACCACCTGATCATGCCCTTTCTCAGGCTGTTTCCTCATCTGGACTGTGAGGGCAAAGTCCCCTCTTGTGCCCACTACAAAGTTCCTGGGCAAAAAAAGAGAACTCACCTTTGTTGCCAAATAAAAAGAGTCCAGAGATGAAGAGAATCTCATCGCCATGGTCGGCCCTCACATTGGGCGGCCTCATGCCCTTGATGAAGTTGGGCCCATGCTGGAACTCGTAGAAGTAGACGGGGCCACGGGATCCTGAGGGTGGACAGGCAGGGATGTGGTGGCCCCTCCGCTGCAGCTCTACTGTACCTCCCTTGTGTTAAGACACTAAGGACACAGGCTGGCTGGAATCTAGACAGGGGTGGAAGCCCAGGCTGGAGCAGGGTCCGGGAGGCTTTGGCCAAATCATGACCTTGAACTTCCTCCCTGTGAGGTCAGAGGCAAATCAATAAGTGTCACTAACTCAGTTTCCTCATCTGCCAAGTAGGGTTGGGGGGTGGGGGGGTCTGTCCCTTACACTGTCCATGAAGATTTACAGGGATCATCGAAGGCCAAGTGTCTGCACCTGAGGCCCGATAAAGACATAGGTCAGGACCTGGACACCACAGACATGGCCTGGGACCGCAGCCCTGAGCTGCCCCTAGACAGCCAGGACACAGGGACAGATGTACTCACGCTGCAAATGTGCTACACGGAGAGCAGGCATCACGAACAGAAAGTCCCCCATCAGCTCCCGGTACCCAGCTTGCAGGGTGTGGGGGTCCTCACTGTCCCCCATGTATTCCTCCATCAACAGGTCGCCCACCTCAGCAGGCAGCATCTAGCCCAGGGGACCAAGGAGAATAGGTGAGGCAGCTCCAGGGCAGGAGCCAGTGGCCTCAGGGTGGGACAGGGTTCTGGGATGGGACAGGGATGGGGGAAGCTCTCAGTTGTGGGGTGACCCCTCCCACAAACACACATAGAGCAGCTCTTTGCCCTGGGGCTGGTGCAGGGCAGGGTAGCTGGCTGGGCTCTCTCTGCTGCAAGACCCCAGGAGCCTCACCATCTGTGCTGCCATGCTCTTCAGAATAGCCTGTGTGGTCTTTCTGTCCATTTCTTTTCTTATTTCAGCAGAGCCCATGACCTGGGTAGTAAAGAGATCATCTTGAGTTATGGAGGGGTGGACCTGGAGCTATGAAGACTCCAGGCCCCCAGGACCCACTCCCCAACTTGTTAGGGGATGGAATTAGGCCTCACCATGGGGAGGATCCAGCCATACTCATCATTGTTGACACCAATGATGCTGGGCACAGGTTTAAAATCAGACGAGGCCAGCAGCTCCTGGGGGTGCTTGGGCAGGAAGACTCCGTCCACCACAGCAGGAATGACCTTGAAGGGCTGAGGGGCATCAGGGCAGTGGTCAACATAAGGTCCAGGCTTCTTCTCATGTCCCTGCGTCACTTCTTAATGTGTCTGTAGCCCTTGATGCTCACACCAACATCAAGAGACACTCTACCTGGTTTAGCATTACACTCTCATTTTGACATGGAGGGATATGCAGATATGTTGACAGTCTTAGTTTTTTTGTTTTTTTGGTTTTTTTTGTGTGGTACTGGAGGTGGAACCCAGAGGCCTTCTACCTCTGGGCTATACTCCCAAACCCATTTTATATTTTATTTGGAAACAGGGTCTCACTAAGTTGCTGAGAGCCTCACTAAGTAGCTGAGGTTGGCTTCGAACCTGCACAATCCTCCTGTCTCAGCCTCCCAAGGGCGGGGATTACAATCGTGCGCCACCACACCCGGCTGCAAGTCTTAGTTTGAGGAAACTGATTTGGTCCAGTGAAGATCTGCTGCCTCACACAGACAACCCGCTTCCCTTCCTCCACACCTGGGACCACTCAGCCCGACCTTGATGATAGCCAGCATTTCCTCTTCACTCTTGCCCCGCAGGCAGCCCACGAAGGCCTCAGAGTCCACCTGCTCACAGCCAGACAGCTTGGCCACCATCTGAAAAGGTCCAGGTGGGAGCTGGGTCACCTTCCAGATGGGGAAAGGAGTTTGTCCAGCAAAAAACTCAGAGTATTTTGTAGATGGCTGCAGATGTAAATTGTCCCACCTTCTCTGATGCTTTGAATCCTCAGCCACAGGGTCATCCTACCCACTTACATGGTTCTGTCCTCTATGGAGCCCCCAGGGTGCAGCTGTGCAGGCCCCAGAACAAACTCCACCACCAGGAACTAGAGGTGTATGGATTCTGACCTGGAGCCTCTCATCAATTTCTATATTGGGAGTAATTCCCAAATCAAATGGATTGTCCTTGTCCCCACCGCAGACTAGCAGAGGCTCTAGGCTGAGGGGACAGGCAGCGGGCTGGGCTCGGCTGGTTAAGGACACTCACTGTGGAGACTGTCTCAGATGAGCTGGTGATGAGGTCGGGCAGCAGGGCCACCCCACTCTCCATGATGGCAGCCTGGAAGAGTCCTCGGGCCATGGGGGACACCACAAGTGAGGACACGCTAGTGCCACCTGCAGACTCCCCAAAAATGGTGACGCGGTTGGGGTTGCCTCCAAAGTGGGCGATGTTTTGCTGGACCCAGCGCAGGGCGGCCACTTGGTCCAGGAAGCCCCAGTTGCCGGTGGCGTGTTGGTCCCCAGTGCTGAGAAGTGGCGGGGACAGTGTCACTGGGGGCTCTGGCTCTACTCAGCACCCAGAGACCAGAGCAGCTATGGGCTCACCTGAAGAAGCCTGGGACACCCAGGCGGTACTGGATGGTGACCACCACCACGTCTTCTGTGGCTGTCAGAACGGAGCCATCGAACATGGGAGCCGAGCCTATGACCAAAGCACCACCATGGATCCACACCATGACCTGGGAAAACCAAGGCAATGCCACAATTATGCTGCCATTCAAACCCTACTAACAGTGATGCTTTTTAGAAGAGACAGATCTTTGACTATTGCAACTAGCCACATAGACCTAACTGCCACCATCTTTTCTCGGCATATACACGTGTGACAAATGCTCGTATGATCGGCAAATGCTTCACGGAAACAAGCCCTGAGAAAGAAGCGTCATCTCTGGCAAAAATACTCCGTACTCTTAGAATTCTATACTAATAGCTCCAATGATGTAAAACGGGATCCCAAGAATTAGGACTGTGGAAGAAGTTGAGTCCGTGAAAGATAAATTTCCTAGTAAAATGTCTGAGCCCTCAGACTTTCTCTGCCTTACTTTAAGTTGTAATCTAGGAACTGTGAAAGAATTTAGGTAGGGGAGGGGATGCTATGTTCCTCCCTATCTTTGACCTTCATTCTAATCATCTTGACCTTTGCACCTAGTAATAGCACTGCCTGGAGACAGGGCGACACCACCTGGTTAAAATAGTTATGACAGAACAAAAGACAAATATAATAAAAACTTCATGTTGTTTTTTGGGCCTTGTCTGCTAAAATATATTTTAAGTGTTTAATAGGATGAAGTGTTCAGACAGCAGATGGTATTGCAGACAAAATCCGGCAGACATTCATCGAAATCCTCTAAATCATCATAAATGTACACGACACGGATTTCCCTATGCCAACTACATGTATGAAAGCTGGAATCTACGACTTCGTCCCCATTCAGCTCAAAGGAGGTTGCTAGATAGAGAAGGACATTGGACTAAGCCCTAGGAATAAAAGGTTCTGAAAGGGTTAAAGAAAACTCTTAAAAACTGAATTCTTCAAGTGATTTTGGGTGTGACTTTTATTCTTCTGGAATTTGCCTACTAAAAGCCTCTGCAGCTGCAAGGCCAAGGCAAGGCCAAAGGGGCTGACTTAAAGCACAAGACCCATCTGCAGGGTCATGGGAATGATTTCAATCACAAAGACCTGTGATGTCACAGGCCTTACTTTTGTCTTGTTTAGGGTTGGTAATTTACATGTATATTTCACTATTGTTTTTTGATGTTTATACTTTTCTACTAGGGAATCACTGGAAAATAGGGAAATATAAAAAAAATCGTGTGTCTAAAATAAAGTGGTCAGTTGCACGCGAGAGGAGGCAATTGTCCATGTCAGTCATTTCAGATTTTTCCCGGAGAGGAATCCCCACTTTTAGCGCCGTAAACAGAAACTTAAAGGAGTTTATTTCATAAAAAGGGGGAAATCACTGTAGAGAAGTCTCTGCAGAACTACAACCGAAGCCTTTGCCCACCTTTCTGAGAATCTCGGTCCTGAGAGGACTCAATGCCTGGATTTATTGTGCCCAGAACTGAGGAGCCTGTAGCACCTAACTCCACAGAACCTCATGAACTGGGACATGGGTCAGGTGCCAACTTCAACCTGCAATAGCAGGCCTCCCCACCTGGAGTCTAAGAAATGGCCTAAGAATATTCTTAGAAGTCCCATGAAGTGAACAGAAAAGAGATATTTTCCTCATTGTTCCAGCAGAATAGTAATAATTTGTGTCATTTGATTTCTATGTTCAAATAATTCATTTTCAGGCATGTGAGTCACCTCTATTGTCCCTTGGGCACCTGAGTGGGTCTCTTAAGCTCATGGAGGTAGAGTGAGACCTGGGTTAGCAATGGCCAATGACCTATGATCTCTGGGAGCAGCCAGGGCTCTGTGACCCCTTGCCCAGGGGTCAGCTGCTCGTCTGGATAGGAGGCCTCTTGGACGGGTAATAGAGGCCTCTCTAGAGTCCTCACTGTGGTGGGGCCTGGCTGGACTGTCCCTGTCAGGCTTGCTGTGTCATTATTCTAGTGATCAAAGTTCACACATGCTAGGCAAGCCCTCTATCACTGAGCTATATCCCCAGACTCTTTGAGATCTACTTCTAAAAGAAATGATTTCTACTTCCAGCTGATTACAGATTGACACTCACAGGAAGACTGGAGCCCTCCTGGGCATGGGCTGGTGTGTAGATGTTGAGGTACAGACAGTCCTCAGACATAGAGATGGCAGGTATTTGCATATTCATTATCTTGAAACCTTCTCCAATCATTGTGTCAGTGTTTTGCAGACACCTGGTCACAGTGGAAGACAGTTATTGCAGGCCTGTGCAGCTGTCAGAGGCAGAGCCTGGGGCCAGGTGTGCTCCCAGCCCCTCCCCCAGCCCCATGATGCTCTGCTCTAGGATCCTTCTCTCCAGCCCTCCATCAAGTTCCAGGACACAGGCTCTGGGAGGCTGGGATGGAGCGCAGACCACCAGGGAGGCCACAAGGTCGGTGAGGCCTGGATCCCCCTCCTCCTGAGGCTGGGGTTCAGAGACTCTATGGGAACCATATTCTGCATGTGTTGACATGCACCATTTACCCCTCACCAATCAGGCCTGGGGCAGGGTATGTGCCCCACAGGTGCTGCAGGAATGAACAGAGCTTCGTTCCCATTAGAAGGGTAGTGAGACCCCACATCCCGAATCTGGACTCTCAGGAACCTCATCCCTCCCAGAGTCTCCAGCTGTAAGTATGCACACGTTTTCCTCGAAGAAGGGCACCTGGCCCTGTGTGTGGACACAGTGACGGGGAGGGTGGGGCCCCAGGAGCCACCTCTGCTGCCCTCCTCAGGGGTCTCTTGCTGGAGTCAAGGTCTAAGGGTTCAGAGCCAAGGTGATCCTCTCCCAAAGACAATTGTCCTGGTGGCAGAGAATACTTGGCGTACCTTGAATCTGTGAACATAGGTGTCTCTGCTCCCCTATTCTGAACCCAGAGCTAATTCTTCTGGACACGTGGTGCTGAGCTAGAAGCCTCGCAAGATAGTGCACCCTCCTGCCTCAGGATGCTCAGGGATGTAGGAAAACTGTGTGTAGCAATTCTCTTTACATATTTATTTCTTTATTTAGGTTCTAGGAATCAAGTTTCAAGGTTGCTAACCACACACTCAAACACTGAGCCACACCTCAGACCTTGCAGAGGGGTTCTGGTGAAAGAGACACTGAACCTGGCCCCAATCTCAGAGCACCCCTCAAACTCAGCTCAGGAGATTTCTGGGCACCTGTGAGATCTTACATGGCCTGGTGGGTGGTCCCATCCCTCACTCCACTCCAAGGCTGAGGGTGCTCAGGGGGTGCAAACCGCAGCGGTCCTAGAGGTGGCTTGGCAAAGGGAATTCCCAGGAAGGTGTGCACCCCCACACCGGTGCCCTCCACGTGGACGAGGCTGCCACGCACCTGCCCAGTGTACGTGTTCCGGATGGGGCTGGCCGAGTCCTGGCCTGCGGGAGAGAGATGCAGTTGGGGCTGGGGTGTGTCCAGTGGCCGTCCTCCACACCGTGGGAGCTGCTGCCTCCTTAGGCTCCTCAGCTGGGCCTTGTGGGGGACCCTGGCCTGCAACGATGGCCTCACACTCTCCCTGCTGTCGCCCTCTCCCTCCTCCACCACCGCCTCCAGTGCCCTGCTGTCCTTCCTGGCCACTGCCTGGTGGGTCTTGGGTCCTCAAGAGCCTGGGCAAGGTAAGCCAGGGAGGAGCCTGGCAGGGTGATCTCTCGAAGGAGGGGAGTGTGGAGTCCTTCTGGGGAGATGAGGTTGGGACCGGGTGGCTGGTGTTCAGGTTCCTCCCTAGGATCTTGTGGGCTGAGAGGAATCAAGGGCTGCAGACACACCTCAGCCTGGCGCACCCTGGGAAGGTTCCTCAGCCTCCTTGCAGCACAGAGCACTATCACCTTTGCCCTAATGCCAAGTCATGCCTGTGCCCCAGCTGGGGTGTGGGGTGAGGGGCCCAGCGGGCTCTCAGCTCAGCTTTGGGAAGTGGTGCTGGTGGCTCTGTATCCTAGAGCTGGTACCTTCCCTGGGGCTTGTCAATGGCTGCTCTGTACAAAATGGTCATAGTAGGAGACAAATGGCAGTGGGATGGTCCTATTTGAATCCTCATACACAAGGGAAATGTCCCAGCTCCTGCCCCTCTGCCAGGAGGGTGCTGACCTGCCCGTCCACGCTCCTCAGAGCCCCTCACATGCAGCTCGCCCCTCGGTGTTGTATGTCTCCTGGGAGCCGAACTCTTCCTGGAGTCTGGGGTTGAGCTCTTTCTAGGTTTGAGGGTATGTGGGGTGGGCACACGTTTTCTCTGACATCTCTACCATTTTCTCTCTCTCTCTGTTACCTTCTCTCTCCCAGTCTCACAAGCTTGCAGATCCCACCCTCGTCCATGTCCCCTTGTAGCCCCACGGGAGCCTCACCCTGGGCCTGGACGAGGAGAAGCAGGAGCCCCCAGGCCGCTGCGCACAGCATCTCACGTCGTAGGTCCAGCTGCATGGTTGCCTCGCAGGTTTGTTTCTGCAGCAAAGTGCTGAGCTTCACCAAGAAGTAGCTTGCAGCAGAGTCTGTCCCAGGCTGGAGTTTGGACCTGGCAGGGAGTAGAGGAGCAGAGGGTGGAGCCTGGCCAGGTATGTGCTGCTGGAGAGCAGCCCAGATCTGGGCAGGCAGAGGGCAGAGCAGTGTGCAGCAGGAAGGGCAGGGTGACTTCCCCTGTGCCCGCCCTCAGCTCCTCCCAAGGGCCACCAGGCCTCAGCAGCTGCTCCAAGAATCTCAGGAACTGCTCCTCAGTTCTGGAGTCACTAAGTCAGTGACCTGCAGCCAGGAAGCCCAGGAGGGCTCAGGTCCAGAGGAGGCAGCAGAGGCTGCAGCTGGAGAAAGGGGGAGGGCGGCTCAGAGGAGATCCAGGGATGGAGAAATGGAAAGCCCTCTGATGGGTGAAGGCTACTGCTTGAGCATCGGCAGGGAGGTCTCTGTACCCTTCATCCCGTCTCTCTCTTCCTCTTTCTGTCTGTCTCTCTTCCTCTCCCTGAGATAACTGCATCTCTCTTTGTAGTTTTTGGCAAGGGGTGCTGTAAGAACTGTAGAAAGGGTAAGTGTGTGCCTGCTTTCAAGCCCCAAGTGTGTTTACAAGTAAAAACATTACTATTTCAGCACTTATTATTTTTTAAAACTGGTTGTGAACCCAGAGGCATTCTATGTCTGAGACACACTCAGCCCTGTTTTGTGTATTATGAAACAGATTCTTACTAAGTTTCCTAGAGCCTCACAAAGTTTCTGAGTGATCCTCTTGTCTCAGTTCTTGAGTTCTTGGGAAACAGAATACAGGTGTGCACCCACCACCATCTCCAGTTTTTGTACACCTATACTGACATAGTCTCCTTAAATAATTCTGGTGAAGCAAGAGGCCCATCCCTACCCCACCTCCTGTATTATTCTGAGAAGTACTCTAGTAAAACAACAGAAAAGGTGGATGAGCTCTCCTGTCAGTGTGTGGGTATACAACCACTTGGTCAGACAGAAGTCATGACCAAGCCAGGACACAAACACAATGGACTTTTCTTCATACTTTTCCATTAATTTGAGAAGCTGAATCAATATTTACAGGCCTCCTTGCACTTAAACTCAGCCAAGATATCCTTTACTATGCCTCTTAATGTGCCTGTTGAAAAGATGAATGGATGTTTAGGGATTGAAACAATACAGGAAAAGACAGAACAGAAGTCAGATAAGCCAATTCTCCAGCCATGCCATTTTGTACTGTATATGGTACACAACTTTGAACCAACAAAGAAGTTATGATTAGTCTAGAGAGAAAAACTATTTTAGTTCCAAATGTAAGATACAGAGAGGACAAAATCTTACCTGTGAAATACCTTAGCAGTCTCTGAATCCTTTGAGGTACTTGGAATGTATAGTAGAATTCCACTACAAAGTAGTGGAAGCCGCCATAGCTGTCCATTTGCTCACATAGCTGTGCAGACTCACAATAAACTGAGTGCCCTTCAACAGCCCTTTACCTCTAATAGCCCATGTTCTCAGAGCCTCTCAGGGACTCTCACTACTCCACCTGGCTGTTCTTCTGCAAGGCACATGTGATGGTGGTGGTGCTACAGATCTCAATCCCCTCCAAGACCAAGATCGAGTTCATAGTCACTTAGCCACTGTGAACTGTGATAGGAGGCCAGTGGCTGTAGGTCCAGCACCAGGAACTTGGCAGTGAAGTCCCAGCCTTCGTTGCCTCAGGGCAGCCAGGAGCTTCTCTGGGAGGTTCTGAAACATCTTGTTAGAAATAATTTTTCATGGTATTATGAAAAGACAAGTCGTTGAAATTTGCTTGGCAAGGTGATTTTACTTTTTTGCAAAAAAGGGTGCTCCCAGCTATGCAACTTGTGGGTTATTGGCTTCCATGGTGAAAAGACTTTCAATACACACCAGAGTTAAAGACAGAGGTCTTAATTCAAGTAAGATACACATTCAGAGGGAACGCAGGCCATCCTGAAAGCATGAGATCCGTGCAGGAGAGGCCCAAGAGGTGCAAACGCTGTTCCAGAGCTGGCCCAAAATGGCTCAAAATGAAAAGTGAAAATAAAAATTATTTCTAAAAAGAAAAATGGCTCCAAAATAGAAAAATGGCACAAATGATTCAAAGTGGCCAAAAGAAAACAAAACAAAAATATAAAGCTTCCTGGTTCACAAAAGGTGAGAATTCATTTTGCGTAGAATTCCAGGGAGGAGACACATGAAGCCTGGGTATGCGACTCTTTTAACAAAAAGTATAACCTTATTGAGGATATCCCTCCAGGTGAGCAGAACTTTCACAAAAGGTGAAGTTCAGGTTTAACCACCTCAGGAATTTCCTCAGCCAGTCCATTTTGATTTAAAATTGTGGGCCTGGCTTTTTAAGACTAACCAAGCTCTACTGAAGATTTCACATTTTAAAACCCTATCTTCCTTCCTTTCCCAATGCATCTTCTTTCTAGCTAAAATTTTATTTCTTTTATTCCACCTCATCACTATCAGATTACAAACTGGTGGTTCAAGTTTAAACTACTCATTTGACCGAAAAGACACAAATAGGCTCGCTCTCTTTCTGCCGCCATCTTGGTCCTGCGATCTCTGCTCGAAATGCCCTGTGAAGCCACGGAAACCGTCCCTGCTACAGAGCGGGAGCTGCCACAGCCCCAGGCTAAGACAGGGTCCGGAACAGAATCTGACAGTGATGAATCAGTACCAGAGCCTTAGGAACAAGATTCCACCCAAACAGCCTTACAACAAGCTCAGCTGGCAGCAGCAGCTGAAATCGATGAAGAACCAGTCAGTGAAGCAAAACAGAGTAGGAGTGAAGGCACAAAAGGCCCTGTCAAAACTGGGTCTTCAACAGGTTATAGGGGTCACTGGAGTCACTATCCGGAAATCTAAGAATATCCTGTTTGTCATCACAAGATCAGATATCTACTGTACCAGTATTGGGAAGAGGTTTCAAAATGTATTAATGCACCAGTATTGGGAAAGATTTCTAATTTTAGAAATATATCTTCGGTAGTGAAGAAAGCCAGGAGCTGTGGGGAGAGGGCTAGCAGATTTCTCCATGGATAATTAGCAAAAGAATAGAAGAAGCCTAGGGTCTTTTTACATTTCTAAAGGGAGGCAAGGTTCCTCAAGGATGGGAGAAAATCCCAGATTCCAGAGAAGCAACTTAACACATTTTGGAACATAACAAAAGGTGTGGGTGTCTGTGCAGGAGACAGAGCTGCCCGTTCCTGCCTCAGAGGGGGCGGATCTGGCTGGGATGGAGACAAAGCAGATACCTGGGCTAGAGATAGGGCAGCACATCCACACATCAAAGGACCTGCCCAGATCTGGTCAGGTGGCCTATAAAAAAGCTCCACATGTTGTCTTGGTGAATTCATTCGAACCACCCCCTCATGTTACCCTTGGGTACATGAGGCTGTAACTGTCTTCTGAATTTCTATCTTTTTAATAAACTTCTTTAAATCTTCAGCAAGAGTCCAGGCTAATGTGTATTTACCGTTAGCTCAGGACCCTTGGTTTTTCTGTTTTGGTTTGTGTGTGTGTGTGTGTGTGTTTTGAGGGAAATTGTGTCCGGAACCCTAAACGGGGTCCTCGGGGACAGTTTCCCCAAAATCTCAAACCGTAACATCTACAAGTGCCCAGCTTCAGATACTTACACCGTTTTGGGGGAAGCCAAGATTGAGGATTTGTCTCAGCAAGCACAATTAGCAGCTGCTGAGAAATTCAAAGTTCAAGGTGAAGCTGTCTCAAACATTCAGGAAAACACACAGACTCCAACAGTACAAAAGGTGAGTGAAGAGGAAGAGGTTGAAAAAACAGGTGTGGAAGTTAAGGACATAGAACAGGTTATGTCACAAGCAAATGTGTCCAGAGCAAAGGCTTCCGAGCCCTGAAGAACAACAGTAATGATATTGTAAATGCTATTCTGGAATTAACAATGTAACCATCTGAAAGCAAGGACCGACCTTTTTTTGGTGTTTGAAAAGGGTAACTGAAGCTTGCTTTGAAATTTGTACTGTTTCTATCATTAATAAAGTTATGGCTTCTTGTTGGTTTTTTTTTTAAATGACACAAATATATTCTCCCAATCCTCCCCCCCATTTTATTATACACTATTACTCTTATCTTCAAATTCTACTAACATATGGTGACTCTTACTCTCAAAGGTGTTTGGTTAGAACTGTCTCTGTCTGTCTAGGGAGGATGTCTCTAATACAGAGGATTCTACCACATCCTAGTAGGATCATTATTCCAAATACTATCAGAAATATTATGACCGGAGTGATTATTTCTCCTTGTTTTCCAAACCATAGTTCCATCCGGCTGGAGAAAGGATCATCTATCCTTGAGCTTTTGACCAGCTCAGCTGCTAATGCAGACAAACTTCACAGGCTTCTGTTACAGTGCCATCTGTTGCCAGGCGTGGTGGCCCATGCTTGCAATCCCAGCATTTGATGTTACGGTGCCCAGAACTGTCATGGGAGGCCCTGTTGGGCTCCCAAACTGTAACAGTGAGAGATGTAGCTGCGGGTTCTTGTTCTGAACTATCTTAGAAAAGAATAGCCTGAACTCTGTTTGCTGCAGGCTTAAGCAATTTTATTATTACAAAAATGGAAAGATAGGACATAACTTAGATTAAAGCAGTACACCATAGACAGTGACATAGTGGGCTGACTTGAAAAGAAGTCACCGGAGGATTTGGACACAGAATAGCTTTATACCAAGTCTTCTGACCTGACTAGATCTGCCCCTTCTCCAGGGCAGGTCTTTTGATGTGAGGATTCCTTCCTGTAGGTCTGCCCTGTCTCCTGTACAGACCCCAAGCCTTTGAGTACACCCCAAAATGTGTTAATTGATGATCTGAGTCTGGGATCTCTTGGAGGTTCATGGCATCCCCCTACATCCTTGGGAAATCTTAGCTTATCTTAGAAACATAAAAGACCCTGGGCTTCCTCTATTCTCTTGCTAATCACCCTTGGAACTCTGCAGGGTCCATTCCCGAACCTTCTGGCTTTCAATATCAAAGTTATTTTCAAAAACATTTTGAAGCCCTTTCTCAATACTAGCACATTAATATATTTTAAATACATTCTGAAGCCATTTCCCAATACTGGTACATTTGGGAGGCTGAGACAGGAGAATCATGGTTCATGGACAGCCTCAACTACTTAGTGAGGCCTTCTGCAACTTAGTGAGATCTTGTTTCAAAATAAAGAATTAAAAATTGGGTATGGGGGTGTAGCTCAGAGGTAGAATATCCTTGGGTTCCAATATGTATATTGCCATCTGTTGCAATATTGTTTGGGATATAAGTGTAACATTGATTGCCTCTTTATGGCCCATAACTTTTTTTTCCCCTACGATCATATTTAAGGCTAGTCTATTTTCTCCAATTATTTTGTTAGTAGCATCTAACTGTTTATTTCTTGTACGACATCTAGGGTGTGGTTGACAAACCTCGTTTGATTGTAATATATCATTCATCCAGTCTACCTCTTTATTAGTGGTGAACCTCCAAAGTAATATTGGTGTAAACCACGTAGCGAATTGATTTTTAGCCTTAAGTTGGTACCTCCCTTTGAAAACCCAATCAAATCAACATAAATGCAGGAGTCTAATGACTCACGTGGAATTTGAAATGCCAGGGTGAAAGGGATTGCCAACTGTACTAGAGTGTAAATTCCACTCCAATTGATTGATAAAATCGTGAGTAACAGTCTCCACAATACCAGAGATCACCTATTGGTTAGCTTGTATGTAGATAAAAATTGATATACTTTTAAGTTATAAGCTTTTTATAAAACATTTAGATGAACCTGAATCCACGGCATATTTAGCTTTCAGATATGTACACATCTATGGTCATAGTTGTTAGGTCAGAGGGTACATGGGGCCCTGGTGGGTTTCACAACTACAGCTATGTGGGTCTCATAAGCACGGCTGCACCATGATAATGCAGGTCAGTCTGTCTCAGTCTAAGTAGCAGTTACCAAACATAAGAAAAAATCACAAGGGGGTAATATTCCAACCCTGACCACCAAGGCCAGCACCCACCACCCATGAGCAACTGAGTCTGGCTGTTCCTAGAACCAGGCACTACGCCCTCCCTCGCTCTCTCTGATATAAGTTTCTTTCTTCCCCCTAGTGCTGCTTTTCTCCTGCAAGATGTTACGGTTCTGGACTGTTATGGTTTGGGAAACTGTCCCCAGGGACCTTTGTTAGACCCCTGGGAATAATTCCCCCCCCAAAATACAAAAACCACAGGTTCTTGTCCTGAGCTACAGATAAATATACAATGGCCCGGACTCTTGATGAAGATGTAAAGAAGTTTATTAAAAAGATAGAAATACAGAAGATATTTACAGCCTCATGTTATCCAAGGGTAACATGAGGGGGTGCTTCGAACGAAATCACCGAAATACAAAACACGGAACAGACTTTTTATATATGTGATATCCTCCATCTTGTTTCACGTAACAAGTCCCTGTAAAGCTCCTCCCCGTACTTTTCCTGCTGACCTGAGTCTACGCCCATTTTTCTCCTTTCCCAAAGGTCGACCCCCTCCTCCCATTCAAACTAGATTATCCAATTACCATGTAGATATGTTTTTAGAGAGAGGAAGTCCTAGCTCCCCTCTCCTATCAACTTGCTAATTACTTTTAGCTAAGTCAATTTAAGTTTCAATAGCTGTTTGCTTTCTGACAGAAACCAAAACCAAGTCTTTCCCCAGGTCTGCCATTTTATACAATTATTTTTGAAATATATTTATTAATAATCAGAGCTTTCTCAAATCTTCCTAAGCCATTCCCAATACTGGCACACAAGAGACAACCCAACAGCTAACCTCACCTGCAATAAACTTTCCCTAATGGACCGACCTCTGGGTCTCTTGTCTCTTGGGTTATGCTGATCATTTTACATCTGGTGCTGAATCCCAGGAGGAGGATCTTTCCCTCCCTGAGACCCCTGTGGCTCCTTAGTGAACCATCCCACCAGGTCCCTGAGGGGAGCCCTCCTCTCTACTTCCCGGAACCTAAACTCTCCAAACCTTGATTGGACCGACGACTCTCGGACAGGTGAGTTCCCTACCCTTCCTCTGGTTGCACAATGGTAGACTGAAGAGTGCTGCATCTCCGGCTACAAAATTGGACTCTAAATTTTATGTCATAAGTGCTTTAAGACTGACTTTATTAATGCTATTTATGATGATCTTAATTTCAACATTTATGTACACTTAAGCCCCCTCCTTTCTAAGCTCCTTCAAACTCATGTATGGGCACCCCCTTTCTTCTTGGAAACTTCCCCATCAGAGCCAATCTCTCATAACTGGATATCTGCTCACCTTCACGCTCTTTAGAGAATTGAACATGCAGACTGTGTCCTCCCACAGCCTGACCCTGGTCCTATTGCTGGCTCCCTCCCCCTAAAGCCCGCAAAAAAACATATCACTCTCCCTGTTTGCATGGAGGGCTAATGCAGATATGAAGACACCAAACCTTAGAATAAGTTCACAGCAGTAGAACTTGTTTTCCCTCCCACTGAGATCCCCCTTCCTCCACACCTGGGACCATTCAGCCGGATCTTGGGGGTAGCCAGTATTTCCTCTTTACTCTTGCCCCACAGGCAGCCCACCAGGGCCTTGGAGTCCACCACCATGGATCTACACCATCACCTGGAGAAACAAAGACAAGTGCCACATTTCCTCTGGCAGCCCAAACCCTACTAGACTGGGATGCTCCTGGAATACACAGCTTTTTGGCTTTTGCAACTAGCCACATGGACCTCACTCCATTTGAACCTTATGAGCTGGGACATGAATCAGAGGCCTTCACATGGGGCGCCCTGAAGTCCTTGAAGATGCTGGGCCCATGCTGGAACTCAGAGAAGTAGACAGAGACATAAGATCTTGGGGGATGGGTAATTAGTAGCCCGGTGGCCCCTGACATCATACTGCAGCCCTGTTCTGTCCCATACTTGGTGATAAGACACTTAGGACCACAGCTGGCTGGAATCTGAGCTGGGAAGCCCAGGCTGAAACAGGACAGGAGGAAGGCTCTTGGTGAATTCATGACCTTGAACTTCCTAGCTGTATGGTCATTGCCAAGTCACTAATTGTTACTAACTCAGTAGCCTTATCTGCAAAATGGGGACGGGGGTAGCCATATGTGATTGGGCATATTTGTAATCCCAGTATGTGAGAGGCTGAGACAGGAGGATTGTAGGTTCAAGACCAGCCTCAGGAACTTTGTGAGACTCTCCGCAACTTAGTGAGACCCTGTTTCAAAACAAAAATTAAAAAGGTACTGGGGGTAGCTCAGAGGTAAACATCCCTATGCTCAATCACCAGTACCAAAAACACATACACACACAATGGGATGAAGGGGGTGGTTCTGTGTCTTACACTGTCCATGAGAATTTACTAGGAGGGAGGCCAAGTGTCTGCACCTGAGGCCTGATAAAGACGTGGGTCAGGACCTGGACACCATAGACTTTGCCTGGGACCGCAGCTCCGAGCTGCCCCTAGATAGTCAGGATGCAGAGACAGATGTACTCACACTGTCAATGTGCTACCTGGAGAGCACCATCACCTGGGGAAACCAGAACAGATGTGTTGGGAGAGTCAAAGCATAGTGTTCATTACTATTCCTAGCCTCCTGATACAGGCTGCGGTTATATCAAAACTAAGCATGTCCCTGAAGCCATATTGCCTTCTGTAACTCTGTGGCTGGGCTAGCTACCACCATTGTTAACCCTGTGCCCTGGTAAGCTGCCACCTTCCTCCTGCTTTGACCTATATAATGGACAGAGACGTATTGCGGCACAGAAGTCTTGTAGGGAAGTCTCTTATGGAGCACGCTTGTACTCAGCTGGCTGCCACTGAGTAGTGGAAGCAGAGGTCTTCTATTTCAGCACACTGCTGCTGAAACAAAGGCATGTCTCATCCCCCACCCCCTCGGCACCTCACTTTTTTTCCTGACTGGCTAAATCCCCAGTCTCATTAGTTGCAGAATGGATGTCACACTTCTTCCTCCCAGCCTGCACCCTCCTGGACTGGGATGCTCCTGGAATAAACACCTCTTTGGCTTTTACAGCTACCTACACAGAAAGAACTCTATAAGGACCTTCTGAACTGGGACATGGGAGAGGGACCCAAATTCAACCTGAAAGAGCAGACCTCTCAAACTTTGGTGCCTACCCAATGAATCCAGACCTGAACCCAGTATTTTCAGCACTGCCTTGAAGTGAAAGAAAAGAGATGTCTCCCTGAATGTTTGCCTGAATATTTTTATTTTTATTTTTTTGTGGTACTAGCATGGTAGTGCATGCTTGTAATCCCAGTACTTGGGAGGCTAAGATGGGAGGATTGTAGGTGCACAGCTACCCTCAGCAAGTTATCAAGGCCCTTTGTCACTTAGTGAGACCCTGTTTCAAAAGTAAAAAACAAGCTGGATGACGTGGTGGCGCACACTTGTCCCCACATTTGGGAGGCTGAGACCAGAGGATTGCAGTTCAAGGACAGCCTCAGCTAGGTAGTGAGGCCCTTTGCAACTCAATGAGACCCTGTTTCAAACTAAAGAATTAAAAAATAGGGCCGGGGGTATAGCTCAGAGGTAGAATGCTCCTGGATTCCATCCCTGGTACTGCAAAAAAAAAAAAAAAAAAAAAAAGTAAAAAACAAAATAGGGCTGAGGTGTAGCTCAGAGGTAGAGTGCCCCTGGGATCAATCCCCAGGACCATAAATAAATACATAAATAAATAGAAATAAATTTAAAAAATAAAATAGGATTGGGAATGGAGCTTGGAGGTAGAATGCCCTTGAGTTCAATCCACAGAACCCTTCCCACCAAGTCCTCCCACAAACAGACAAACAAACAAACAAATCATTAGGACAGATATTCTCCCCCCTTTCTGCTTCCTTTGATGTCCTGCTGACACACGATCCCTCTCTGCTTCCCAATAAGTTCCAGATCACAGGCTCTAGGGAAGCCTGGATGGAGCAGAGACTTGGATTCCACTTCTCCCAAGTTCTGGGGCTGGGGTTTAGTGACTCCAGGGAGGACCTGTAGGGATCCATTGGCTGCATGTGTTGACACGCGCCATTTACCCCTGTACCTATTCAGGCCTGAAACAGGATATGTGTCCCACACAGGTGCTGCAGGATTGAACAGAGCTTAGTTCCCCCACAGAAGAGGAGTATACGTAAAAGAACATACCTGTGTTTCTGGACCTGTGGCACTGGGGAGGGGAGGGTCTCCAAAGAGCCGCCACCGCTGCCCTCCTCAGGGCTCCACAGTATCTATGCTGAAGTCAGGGGCTTCACAGTTCCTAGAGCCAAGCTGAAACTCTACCAGGGACAGAGGCAGCAGAGGACACTGGAATAACTGGAATCTGGGGACAAATGTCTCTGCAGTACCTGGAGCTAACATCTCCAGTTGCCAAGCCCTGAGCCTGGAGCCTGGCAAGCTACTCCACCCTCCAGAGCCTCAGGATGTTCCTGAATGTGGGAATCTCCCAGCATCAAGGGAAAACTGCTCCTGGCATATCTATCATCTATCCATCCCTCTCCTCCTCTCCTCCTCTCCTCTCCTCTCCTCTCCTCTCCTCTCCTCTCCTCTCCTCTCCTCTCCTCTCCTCTCCTCCCTCTCCCTCTCCCTCTCCCTCTCCCTCTTCCTCTCCCTCTCCCTCTCCCCCGCCACTGTCTCTCTGGATTGAATCCAGAGGCATTCTACCTCTGAGCTACACCTCCAGCCCTTTTTGTACCAGTATTGGGAAGAGGCATCAAAATGTATTAAGGTGCTGGTATTGGAAAATTGCTTTGATAATTTCCAAAATGTAAAATATAGTCATAGCTTAGGTGCTGTGTAAGCACTCAGGCAGGGAGGGGGCTGCAGCGGTTACAATGCAGAGTTCCTCTCCATCTTTGCCCTTCATTCTAATCATTAATCTATAGTACAAGCCTTAGAGTCAACTGAAGCCTTTAGCTCTAAAACTACAATAGAGGCAACCGGTGCCTCTGTTTACCTCCTCTCCTCTGGATCCGACCTGGGCATAGGAAAGGTAAACTTGGTGTGCGGCAATATTGATGAGCAACCAATACTGCCCAATACAATAATGCCGAGGGCCAGGCAGATTCTTGACCCCTGCACTTAGTAAGTGCACTGTCCGGAGACAAAGAGGCACCACCTGGCTAAGGAATAAGTAACTAGCCCATTGCCTTGGTAACGCTGATGAGAAAGATACCAATACAAAATCTTTTTAAAGGTCGGGGTCCCCAAAAGGGGCCAGAGTTCCATTTTCAGGCTCTCAGCATGCGGGTCAACAGGCTGCTTTTTCCTTCTCTTCTCTATTTCCTACTAATTTTATAATAAAGATTTGTTAAAGCTGCACTGAGCTGCCTGTTAATTTTTCTATTCAACCAACCTCAGTTGAATAAGAAAAAGAACTCTCACCATTCAAACCGTAACACTTTTTATTTTTGTTTTGAAACAGGATCTCACTAGGTTGCTGTGTTCTTACTGAATTGAGGAGGCTGTTGTCGAAACTGAGATTCCCCCGTCTCAGCTTCCCAAACATTGAGATAACAGGTGTGTGCCACCATGCCCAGATTGGCATTCCTTTTATATATTTGTTTGCTTATTTAGGTACTAGGGATCACACCTCAAGGTTTCTAACCACACACTCAACCACTGAGCTGCACCCCCAGCTCTTGCAGTGAGGTTTTAGTGAAAGAGCCTTGGCAGCCTGGCCCCAAGCTCAGAGCACCTACTCATGCTGCAGCCCCTGATGTTTCTCAGCTTTTGGGAGATCTTACATGGCTGGTGGAGGTCCCCTCCCTCACTCCACTCCAAGGTTAAAGCTGCTCAGTGAGCACAAACCGCAGCGGTCCTAGAGGTGGCTTGGCAAAGGGAATTCCCAGGAAGGTGTGCACCCCCACACTGGTGCCCTCCACGTGGACAAGGCTGCCCCGCACCTGCCCAGTGTACGTGGTCCGGATGGGGTTGGTCAAGTTCTGGCCTGCGGGAGAGAGATGCACTTGGGGCTGGGGTCTGCCCAGTGGTCAAGGCAGGCCAGGGAGGAGCCTGGCAGGGTGGGCTCTGGAGGAGGGGAGTGTGGGGTCCTGCTGGGAGATGAGGTTGGGGCAGGGTGGCTGGTGGTCAGGTTCCTCCCTAGGATCCTGTGGGCTGAGAGGAGTCAAGGGCTGCAGACACAGCCCAGCCTGGCGCTCCCTGGGAAGGCTTTATCAGCCTCCTGGCAGCACAGAGCACCATCACCTTTGCCCTAATGCCAAGTCATGCCTGTGCCCCAGCTGGGGTGTGGGGTGAGGGGCCCAGCGGGCTCTCAGCTCAGCTTTGGGAAGTGGTGCTGGTGGCTCTGTATCCTAGGGCTGGTACCTTCCCTGAGGCTTGTCAGTGGCTGCTCTGGACAAAGCGGTCACATTAGGAGACAAATGGCTGCAGGAAGCTATTATTATTGTTGCTTTTATTACCCGAGGGACAGTAATAGCAACTCTGGTGTCCATAGCCTCACACACAGGAGGGAAACTCCCCCAGCTCCTGCCCCTCTGCCAGGAGGATGCTGACCTTCCCGTCCACGCTCCTCAGAGCCCCTGCACGCAGCTCACCCCTGGGTATTGCATGTCCCTAGGGAGCAGTGAGTCTTTGTATCAGGATGGGCTCTGGGGGAGGGGAGTGTGGGGTCCTGCTGGGGAGATGAGGTTGGGGCAGGGTGGGCAAACATTTTCTGTCATCTTTTATTTCCATCAGCAACTTCCCTCCAGCAGAGTCAGGCTCTGCCTCTGCACAAGGCAGCAGATCCAGCCCTGCTTCCTGCCACCATCATCCCTCCAGCCCCCTGCAAAGCAGGAGCCTCACCCTGGGCCTGGAGAAGGAGAAACAGGAGCTCCAAGCTGAGGTGCTCAGCTGCACAGGAAATTGCTCTGGTTGCCCAGTTGTTCACCTGGCGGGTTCGTTTCTAGGTGAAAAGGTGCAACCTTCACTTAGAGGTTGCCTCTGAGCAGAGTATCACCCAGGTTGGAGTTTGGAGTCAGCAGAGTGTAGGTGGGGCTCAAGTTGGGGCAGGGCCAGGTGAGTGTTGTCAGAGAGTTGCCCTGAGCTGAGTGGGCAGAGGTGGCCAGAGCCAGTCGGATGCAGGAAGGGCAGGGTCGCCTCCCCTCTGCTAGTTCTTCTAAGAGCCTCTGCAGCCCCTCTGAGATCCCCAGAAACCTCCCCTCAAACCTGGAGTCACTAACTCAGTGTCTTATAGAGGAGGGGGTGGGCGGTCCAGAGCAGGGAGCAGAGGGCTGCAACTGAAGAAGTCAGGAGGGCTCCTTTGAAGAGGTGCAGCACTCAGCCTTGAGCTACACCCCCAGCCCTTGCAGTGGGCTTTTGGTAAAAGAACTTTTGCAGCTTGACCCAGAGTTCAGAGCACCCACCCATCTCCCAGCCTCAGGTTTCCCACAGATAGAGAAGCAAGCAGCCCTCTGATGGGCTGAAGGGGCTTGCTTGAGCAACAGCAGGGAAGTGGTCCTTCATCCTGAAGCTCCTTCTTGTTTGGAAGACTCACAATTTATTTTGAATGTGCAAGGATATTTATTGCAGAATTGTTTATTTATTTATTTTTCCTTTAAAATTTTTTATTGGTGCATTATATTCAAACATCATATTGGGGTAAAAAACTTGTGTGTACAGACATGTACACATCGCTGATTTAACCCCTACCCAATTCCCACCCCATTCCCTCCCCGTCCCTCCTTCCCTTGCTTGGCTTAGTGATTGACTTCGATATGTTTAAGTACATTGTGTGTTTTAGAGATTTTCCTCTTCCCCCCTCTTTTCCCCTCCTTTAGATTGTCTTGTTTGCTCCTCTATAGGATTTCCTTTTTCAAGAGTTCCTCCTATGACCCATTTTTCCCTAACTCTCACATATTAGGGAAAGCATCTGATTTCTTATTTTTTGTGACTGACTAATCTCACTTAGCATAATGTCCTCCAGTTCCATCCATTTCCCTGCAAATGATGTAATTGAGTTTTTTTTTTTTTTTTTTTTGATGGCTGAGTAAAATTCCATTGTGTACATATCCCACAGTTTTGTAATCCATTCATCTGTTGATGGACATCTTGGCTGGTTCCATAGTTTGGCTATGGTGAATTGTGCAGCTATGAACATAGATACACATGCATTAGTTTGGTAGTTTGGCTTCCTATCTTTTGGGTAGATACCCAGAAGTGGTATTACTGGATCAAATGGTAGATTTGTTCCCATTCTTCTGAGGATTCTCCATACTATTTTCCAAAGTGGTTGCACTAATTTGCAATCCCACCAACAATGTCTTAGAGTTCCCACTTCTCCACATCCTCGCCAGCATCTGTTGTTGTGTTTTGAATGATTGCCATTCTAGTTGGAGTTAGGTGAAATCTTAGGGTAGTTTTGATTTGCATCTCTCTGATTGCCAGTGATGTTGAGCATTTTTTCATGCATTGGCCATTTGAATTTCTTCTTTTGTGAAGTTTCTATTTAGTTCATTTGCCCATTTTGTTGTTGGATGCTTTGTTTTCTTAGTGTTGAGTTTCTTGAGTTCTCTGTATATTCTAGATAATAGTCCTCTATCGGTGGTGTAGGTAGCAAAAATCTTCTCCCATTCTGTTAGCTCTCGATTGAGGTTCTTGATAGTTTCCTTTGCTGAACAGAGGCTCTTCAGTTTCATGCAATCCCATGTATTGATTCTCCTTTTAATTTGTTGTGCCTTTGGGGTCTTGTTGAGGAAATGTTTATCTGTGCCCATGTGTTGCAGTATTGGACCTATGCCCTCTTCAAGGAGCTTCAAGGTCTCTGGTTTAATTTCCAAGTCTTTGATCCATCATGAGTTGACTTTTGTACAGGGTGAAAAAGTGGGATTAATTTCCAGTTTTCTGCATATGGTTAACCAATTTTGCCAACACCATTTGTTGAAGAGGCTATCTTTTTTCCAGTGTATGTTTTTGGCCCCTTTGTCAAAAATCAATTGGCTGAAAGTGTGTGGACTTGTTTCTGGGTCTTCTATTCTGCTCCATTGGTCTATATATCAGTTCTTTTGCCAGTACCATGCTGTTTTTATTACAATGGCTTTGTAGTATAGTTTAAAGTCAGGTATTGTGATTCCTCCTGCGTGGTTTTTTTTGCTGAGAACTACCTTGGCTATTCTGGGCTTTTTGTTATTCCAGATAAATTTAAGGACTGATTTTTCTATGTCTGTGAGGAGCAGAATTGTTTATAACTACAAAAGTTGGAAAGAACTCAACTTTTACAGTGGGATAGGTAGCCATAGGTTCTTGTTCTGAGCTAGAAAACAATAGCCCGAACTCTGTAAACTTAAGCAATTTTATTATTACAAAGATGGAAAGATAGAACATAGCTTATGTTACAGTGTGGAAATGTTATGGTTTTGAGGAAACTGTCCCTGAGGACCCGTGTTAGGGTTCCGAACATAATTTCCCTCAGCACACATAAAAAAACCCAAAACAGAAAAACCATGGGTTCTTGTCCTGAGCAAAGGGTAAATACACATTAGCCCGGACACTTGTTGAAGATTTAAAGAAGTTTATTAAAAAGATAGAAATACATAGCCGGGCGTGGTGGCGCACGCTTATAATCCCCACGCTTGGGAGGCAGAGACCAGGAGGATTGCGCAGGTTCGAAGCCAGCCGTGCTGGTGTAAGATACCCTGTTTCAAAAATATAAAATAGGTCTGGGAGTGTAGCCCGGAAGTAGAAGGGCTTCCAGGAACCCCAGTACCACCAAAAAAAAAAAAAAAAAGAAAGAAAGAAAGAAAGAAAGAAAGACAGAAGACAGCCAGGCATGGTAGCGCACACTGTAATCCCAGCATTCAGGAGGCTGAGACCCAGAGTGTTGCAGGGGATATGTTGTGGGGTGGGGGGGGAGGTGCGTGGTGTGTGTGTGGAGAAGTAACCCCCCCCCACATACAGACAGACAGACAAACAGAAAAAACCGTGGATTCTTGTCCTAAGCTAAGAATAAGTATTCATCGCTTGGACAGCTGCTGAAGATTTAAAGAAGTCTATTAGAAAGATAGAAATACAGAAAATAGAAATACAGCCCCATACCAAGATGGCATGAGGGGATTGTAAGATTGATGGGCGTGTGTGTCCCCCAGTCGCATAGAGACACGCAGAGATCCATAGAAGATATATGGATGCCTTTATTCGTGGGAGATCGGCCTCCAGCCCCCGCGTAGTCGCGGGGGCTGGTGGCGGGGGAGAGCGTGCGTCCCTCCCTCTCGGGCTCCTCTCTGAACTCTGCACACACTTCTTCCGGCCTGGTTCCCTCCCGGAATCGCAGAGCTCCACCTCCTAGCTTCCGGCCCTGCCCCCTGTGGGCCAGGGGGCGACTTAAACCTTACAGGGATGACTCGAATGAGTACACCAAAGGGCTTACTCGTGGACTTGGCCTTTTTATACCCATGATCTCCATCTTGTTTGCGTGACTCTGACGTGAACATCCCTGTAAGGTACCTCCCCTAGCAAGGTGGGGTAAGGTGTCTCCTTTCATAAAGGGCAAAGTCAAACCCTGCCCCGTCCCCCTTAGATCATGTAGATCTGTCTTTAGAAAGAGGAAGCCCTAGCTCTCCTCTTTTGACTTGTTAAGTACTTCGAGCTAGGTTGATTTACACTGGAATAGCTGCCTATTGTTAGGCCGAAACCAAGTCCTTTCTTTATCCATGTCTGCCTCCATTTTGACACAACTATTTTGAAATATACCAATTATTTTCTTTTGAAATATATTAATAATCAGAGCTTTCCCAAATCTTTCTAGGTCATTCCCCATACTGGCACACAGAGGATCGCGGTTCGTGGACAGCCTCAGCTACTTAGTGAGCCCTCTGCAACTCAGTGAGACCTGGTTTCAAAATAAAGAATAAAAAATAGGGCAGGGTGTGTAGCTTGAAGGTCGAATGCCTCTGGGTTCCATCTCCAGACCCGAAAAAAAAAAAAAAAAAAAGAAAGAAATACAGAAGACAGTTAAAGTCCCATGCCATCGGACTCCTGGCTTTCTTTACTACCAAAGATATATTTTTAAAATTGGAAATCTTTCCCAATACTGGTACATTAATACATTTTGAAACCTCTAAGCTGTACCCAATACTGGTATAGCTTAGAGTAAAGCACTATGCCATAAAGGGTGACATAGTGGGGTGACTTGAAGTCACCAAAGTCTTTCAGACACAGAGTAGCTTTATGACCAGTCTTCTGCCTCGACTAGATCCACCCTTTCTCCGGGGCAGATCTTTTGATGTGGGGATTCCTTCTTGTAGACCTGCCCACTGCAAGGGCTGGGGATGTAGCTCAAGGGTTGAGACCCCCAAAATGTTTTAGTTGATTCTGAGTCCGGGGTCTCTTGGAGGCTCATGGCATCACCCACATCCTTTCTTTTATCTTTAAAATGTAAATGACCCTGGGCTTCTTCCTCAGCCATCCCCCTCCCACATCCTTAGGGAAGTCTGCTTCTCTTAGAAATGTAAAAGACCCTGGGCTTCTGGGCTTCCTCTTATTCTCTTGCTAATTACCCGTGGTGCCTGAAATTCTGCAGCCTTTCCCTGAAGCTTCTGGCTTTTGTAATACCGAAGTTATTTTCAGATACATTTTGAAAATATTTCCCAATACGGGCACATTCATACATTTTAAAGCCCTTTTCCAGTACTGGCACATTGATAAATTTTGAAGCCCTTTCCCAATACTGGTACATCAACCATATATTAGTTAAGTAACATACGGTATAATCACATAAAGGCATATTATGCAGCTGGCATGTTGGCCCATGCCTGTATTCCCAGTATTTGGGAGGCTGAGACAGGAGGATTGTCAGCCTAAGCGATTTAGTCGGATCCTCAGCAGCTTAGTGAGACCTTATTTCAAAATAAAAAAATGAAAAGTGCTTGGGTGTAGCTGGTGGTAGAAGTCTCCTGAATTAATTAAAAAAAATTTTTTAAAGGAATGTTATGCACTATTAATGATGATGCAGTAGATACTTTTTACTCAAATGGATAGGTTTTTATGATCTGTTTTTAAGTTAAAAAGACAATTTTTTATAAAAAACATATATTACTATGCTAAGAAAGATTTCTCTTTATGTCTATATCACATTCTCTGTGTACATGTGTGTATATAACATACATTGTCAATAAATTATACAAAGTTTAGATGGTGGCATTGTGAAGAATTATAATAATATATGTAGTAGTATTGGGAATGGCCTGGGAAGATTTGAGAAAGCTCTGATTATTAATAGATCTATTTCAAAAATAATTGTGTCAAAATGGCAGACCTGGGGAAAGGAAGACTTGGTCTTGGTTTCAGTCTGGAAGCAAACAGCTATTGAAACTTAGATTGACTTAGCTAAAAGTAATTAGCAAATCCATAGGAGAGGGGAGCTAGGACTTCCTCTTTCTTTTTTTTGTTTTTTTGGTGGTACTGGGGTTCCTGGAAGCCCTTCTACCTCCCGTGCTACACTCCCAGACCTATTTTTACATTTTTATTTGGAAACAGGGTCTCCTAAGCCAGCACGTGCGGCTGGCTTTGAACCTGCAGGATCCTCCTGTCTCTGCCTCCCAAGCGCGGGAGATTACAAGTGTGCGCCACCACACCCGGCTAGGACTTCCTCTTTCTAAAGACAGATCAATATAATAATCTAGCTAGCATGAGAGGAGGGGGTCGACCTTTGACCTTCAGGAAAGGAGACACCTTGGTGGGTGTAAAGTAACCTGCGAGTCTACCACAGCACAAAGCACAGGAGAGATCCAGTATGCATGATATCAGCCTTTAATGGTACAGCTCTCCCGGGAAAGGAGCTGGGCAGTTCTGGGGAACCGTGCCTCTCCCAGGCTAGAAGGACAGGGCCCTTCTTTTAAGGTATGCATCTCAGGAGGTGGGGTTTACTCGAGGGAACAAAAGATTCTCCTGAGATACTTCTTGGGAGGCAGACTTTCTGCCTCTGGGCTTCTGGCCCCTCCCCCTGCCCGAGCAAAGGGGACCTCAACTCACCAGTGGGGGAGGAAACTTACAGGGTTTTTACTACGTCAGAATTACGTGAAAGATGGAGGGTGTCGTGTATATAAAAAAGTCCGGTCCACGTGTTGTATCTTTGGTGAATTCGCTCAAATCGCCCCCCCCCATGCCATTTCTGAATGGCATGGGGCTTTAACTGTCTTCTGTATTTCTATTTTTTTAATAAACTTCTTTAAATCTTCAGCAAGAGTCCAGGCTATTGTATACTTACCCTTAGCTCAGGACAAGAACCCGTGGTGTTTTTCTGTTTGGGTTTTTTTTGTGTGTTTTGAGGGAAATTGTATCCGGAACCCTAACAGGGGTCCTCGGGGACAGTTTCCCCAAAACCATATCTCAAACTGTAAAAATATCTTTACTTTATATTTTATTTATTATTGGAAATAAACACGACTAGCTTGTGTGGTGATCATAATGATGGTGACAAGGAGAAGCAGTACTCTGTCACCATCAGGTCTGCTAGGGTTCTACTGATCTCCTAGGCCCTGAAAACTGGTTGTTCTTATGATCTCACTTCATTCTAGTTTAAAACTTTGAGCCCTTCTAATTTAAAATGAGGCAATAGCTTCTTTCCCTCTCCTCAAGAGAACTACATTTCGTTTGTGGGTTTTTGGCATGAGGAAGCTGTAAGAGCTGTAGAAAGGGAGGGTCGGGGCCTCCTGGCATGCCCTGGGGGTGTTTCCAGGTAAGAGCATCACTGTTTTGCCGCCTATTCCAACACAAGACACCGGCTCCTGAAGGAGTGCTGGTGAACTATGACCTCTACCCCCCTGTGTCATTCTGAGAAGTGATCTAGGAAAACAACAGAAGAGGCAGATGAGCTCCTTTGGGAATGTGCGTGTATATACACACACTTTCAGCCAGAAGTCCTGAAACCAAGCCAGTATATACAGGTACATGGACAGACAGACCTCTTTTCTTGCCACTTTTCCATGTATTTGACAAGCCAAATTAATGTCTGCAGTTAGCCTTGCATTTAAACTCAACAAAGACACCCTTTGGGCTATCTTTTTTTTTTTCTTTGAGTGGTAATGGGGATTGAACCCAGAAGCATTCTACCTCCAAGTTACACTCCAAATACTATTTATTTATTTCATTTTTTTAAACAGTCCCTAAATTGCTGAGGCCAATCTTGAACCTATGAATCTCCTGTCTCAGCCTCCCAAGTACTGGAATTACAGGCACGGGCCACCACACCTGGTTTAGTATACCTCTCAATGTGCCCATTGAAGAAGTGAACAAATTGTTCTAGGAAGCTGTGCCAAGCTGGCCCATACCTGTAATTCCAGTACTTGGGAGGCTGAGACAGGAAAATCGCTAGTTTGAGATCGCCCTCAGCCATTTTAGCAAGACTCTCAGCAGCCTAGTAAGACCCTGTTTCAAATAAAAAAAATAACAAGCCGGGCGTGGTGGCGCACGCTTGTAATCCCCGCGCTTGGGAGGCAGAGACAGGAGGATCGCGCAGGTTCGAAGCTAGCCCCGCGCGCTTAGGAGACCCTGTTTCCAAATAAAAATGCAAAAAAATAGGTCTGGGAGTGTAGCCCGGAGGTAGAAGGGCTTCCAGGAACCCCAGTACCACCACCAAAAAAAAAAAAAAAAATAACGAAAGGACTGGGGGTGTAGCTCAAAGTAGAATGCCCCTGGGTTCAATTTAATCCTCAGTGCCAAAACAAAAAACAAAATGGTGCTGGGAGTGTGGAGACTGAGAAAGACAGAAGTACACAATTTAAGCCAGTTCTCCAGCCATGCAATTCGATATTGTACATGGTAGCACATTTTTTAACCAACAAAGAAGTTATGAATAGTCTAGAAAGAGAAACCATTTGAATTTCAAATGTAGGATGCAGGGGGGACAGAATCTTACCAGTGAAATGCCTTAGCTACATTGGAAGATGCATCTACAAGGCTTTTGAAATATAGAGTAGCATTTCAACTACAAAGTAATAGAAGCCGCCATAGCTGTCTGTTTCCTCCTGAAGGTGTGCAGATTCATCATTACCCGGGCTTCCTTCAACAGTCCCTCACCTCTAATAGGTTCTGAGAACCTCTTGGGGTCTCTACTCCGCCTGGCCGTTCTTTCCATCTGACTGTTCTTTTGCAACATACATGTGACGATGCCAGTGCTGCAGGTCCCCATCCCCCCATGACCAAGATCGAGTTCAGTCACTTAACCACTGGAGAAGCAGGAGACCAGTGGCTGCAGGTCCAGCACCAGGAACTTGGCAGTGAAGTCCCAGCCGTTGGTGTTTCAGGGAAGCCAGGAGACTGACTGGGAGGTTCTGAAACATCCTGAGCCCTGTGTGATGGAGGAGAGCCTAACCTTCATGTGTGGCTGGTAGGGATTAAAATGATATAACAATTTCCAAAGACTGTTTGGCATCGTTCTTAAACATTCAGCGCATCTCTCCATATGGCTCAGGTAATTCCACCCTCAGTCATTTACACGAGAAACGAAAACACATTTCCACACAAACTCATTTCTAAATATGTCCGTAACTGCTTTACTAAGAATAGCCGAGCTGGAAGAGATAGTGCATGTCTGTAATCCAAGTTCTCGGGAGACTGAGACAGAAGTTATCACAGGTTTGCAGCCAACCTCAGAAGCTTAGTAAGTGTCTAGCAATTTAATGAAACCCTGTTTAAAATAACTAAAATAGGGCTGGAGGTGTAGCTCAGAAGCAGAATTCCCTGGGTTCAATTCCCAGTAACACACACACACACACACACACACACTGAAAAGACATAAAATGGTAGTCACTCAGATGAGCATCCGCTAGTGATAAGGTGTCGTGTATCCATATGTGGAATTATCTCATGAATCCGAAAAACAACATGTGAAGTGACAGAGACAGGCATAAAATATTCCATTTATATTCTATTCTATTCAGGACAACACACACTATAGCAACAGAAAGGTGGTTGCCAGGGAGCAGAGTTCGGGGATGTGGTAAAAGGGGCAGGAGGGAAGTTTTTAGAGTGAAAGAAACATTCCAGATCTTGATTTCACAGTAGTTGTGTGTCTTACACATTTACTCAGTTATTAAATTGTAAACCTAAGCCGGGCATGGTGGCGCACGCTTGTAATCCCAGTATTTGGGAGGCAGAGACCGGAGCATTGCGGTTTGCAGACAGCCTCAGCTACTTAGCGAGGCCCTTCGCAACTCAGTGAGACCCTATTTCAAAAAGTAAAAGAATACTTTTGGAGGGAGGTCTGTGGATGGAACCCAGTGGCATTTAACCTACGAGATACACCCTTTGCCCTATTCTTTATTCTTTATTTTGAAACAGGGTCTCACTAAGTTGCGGAAGGCCTAAGTAGCTGAGGTTGTCCGTAAACTGTGATCCTCCAGTCTCAGCCTCCCGAATGCTGGGATTACAAGCGTGAGCCACACTTTTAAAATATGATTGAATGGGCAGGATGACATTTTACCATATTTTCTAGTGAAGGCAACAATGGCAGTCCGTTTGAAATCCCATGTCTCCATAAAACTTCAGTTCTTGCTTCTGCATGATGTGAGGAAATTTAATTGTCGGCACAAACTTTCACTATGAAGTCTCAAATCACGGAGATTGGATTTGGAGCATGGGACCCGTGTTTGCCCTCTTGAACCTTCCATAGCTCCCACTTGCTTCAGAAGAAATGAAGACTATCTCACTAGCCTAGTGGCAGGGTTGAGAAGGCAGCTGCCTGTTTGCTGCCGATCTGAGCACAACCCAGATCACCCTAACTGGGGTGAAGGGACCTTGGAGCTCATTTGTCTACAAAGCAGGATGTGCTTCCACACAGGGGAAGGCATAAAGAGCCACCGATACACAGGAGGACAATTCTAGAAACCCTAGGGATACTTATTTGTATCACATCCTTCCAAAATAATGCAATTTTGGTGTGCTTCTTACTAAGAAAATCACATATTAATACAGTGCTACCACTATATAGTTTGTGCATGAATATATGAAAATATACAGGAGTCATATGTTCCAAAAAAAAAAAAAAGTAAAAGAATAAAAAACAAGGCTAGGAGTGTAACTTGGAGGTAGAGTGCCCCTGGGCTCTGTCCCCAGTAGTGAAAAAAAATGTAAACCTAAAAGAGACAAAGTTAACTGCATGTGAACTATTCCACACTGGATAGGGATGTAACTCAGTGGTATGGTGCTGGCCTAACATGCTTGAGGCCCTAGGTTCAGGCTTCAGCACACACACACACACACACACACACACACACACACACACACACAGAGAGAGAGAGAGGGGGGGGGGGCTGGGCGTGATGGTGCACGTTGTAATCCCAGTACTTGGAAGGCTGAAACAGGATGATTTCCCAGGAAAAGAAAAATCCACACTAAACTTGTTAAAAATTGGGAAGCAGGGCATGGCAATTCTAGTATTTGGGAGGCTGGCAGAGGAAGATCTCAAGTTTGTGGCCAGCCTCAGCAACTTAGTGAGGCCCATAGCAATTTAGTGAGGCCTTGTTTCAAATTAAAATAGGGTTGGGGATATATGGCTTGGAGGTAGAACAATCCCTGGGTTCAATCTCCAGTACCAAAAGAAAAAAAATTAAGGTAACTATGACATCTAAACAATTTTTGAGAACTCACTTTAAGGAAACAGTAAGCATCCCCAGAACTAAAAAATAGAGGCATGCTTGCAGCAGGAACTCAAAGAATACTTTAATGATACAGGGAAGCTGGATGTAGTGACGCATGCTTGTAATCCCAGTCCTTGGGAGGCTGAGACAGGAGACAGGAGGATTGCGGGTCCAGGCCTCAGCAACTTAGTGAGGCTATGAGCAACTTAGTGAAGCCCAGTTTCCAAACAAAAGATAAAATAGGGCTGGGGGTGTCACTCAGAAGTGGAATGCTACTGGGTTTAATTCCCAGCAACAAACAGACAGACACACACACACACACACACCCTGATGCAGGGGGGAAATATGCACCAGGCAGTGTTCCCTGAAAGGAAAGTTTTCCTGTGCCCAAGTCAGGCCAGGCTTGAGCACCAGCCAGTGAGCATGGAAAGAGCATCTCTTTCTGGAATCTCATCAGCCAGGAGGAACCTTATCCTTGTCCAGAGTGGGCAAGGCAGGAATTTTCATCCCCCCCCCACCCAAGGCCATCATGTCCTGTGGTTGCTTTACATTCACTGGATGAAGGAACAGGGATTTCTCCCCTGGGAAAATGGAGGCCCCAGGGTGGAAGTTGGTGAGAGGTGGGGGAATAGGGGAATTCCGAAAGGGGAATTCTGGCCCGGGCTACCGGGGCCAATAGACATGCCCAGTCACCTCTCTGGTACAGAAATAGATGAGTGTCATCAATAATAGATGCCATTTGATCACTGGGGACAATAGGGAGAGGGAATTTCAGTAGTTGGCTATCTCAGGTGGCTTATATGCAATGAGGTCTATGCAATGAGGAATATAGCTAAGTAGTCACAGAGAGAAAAATGCTTACAGGAAACAGAAAGGCAGATCGAACACAATTTCAAACCTTTGTATAATGAGGAAAAAATATCAGAGAGGGCATTTATTTATTTATTTATTTATTTATTTATTTATTTTGGAGGATGAGTAAGAAAAGTTAAGGAACAAAATGAGTTGGGAAGGAACTTTAATCGCATGGACACTGAGAGTGCGTGGGAGATGGCCAGGGGGGTTTCAAGGAATTCTGAAAAAGCAGGAGACAATGTCTGGACCTCCCCAGTCCCACTTCTGGGACACACCCCACAGATGGTCATCTTCACAGATGCGGCATGACTAGGTGTGTGGGGCTCATGCTGTCTGCAGAAGCACGAAGAGTAAAAGTAAGCTCCAGGAGACCTGCCTGGCTTTCCTGACTCTGAGGAGCCCACCCAGCTCTCCTGCCTCCCCGGCTGGCCCGGGCTCCCGGGGCCAATGGACATGCCCAGTCACCTCTTCGGTACAGAAATAGATGAGTGTTATCAATAATAGATGCCATTTGATCACTGGGGACAATAGAGAGAGATATTTTCAGTAGTTGGCTATCTCAGGTGGCTTATATTCATGAGCTCTAGGTCTATGGTCTGAGAGCTTGTGTCCCCCCTCCACCAACTCATGTGTTGAAACCTAATCTCCAATGTGACAGTAATAAGAGTTAGGGCCCTTAACACAGGAGAGTCATGAGATAAGAGTCCTGAGAGCCATGATTGGCCACTTCTACTATGTGGGGACACAGTGAGAACTGCCCTCTAGCATCCAGAGAACAAGTCTTCAACAGACACCTAGACTCCAAAACTGCAAATAAATTATGAGCTACCCCTTGTCTTTTTATTTATTTTGCTACTGGAGATTGAACCTAGGAACATTCTACCTCTGAGTGCACCACTGTGCCCAGCTTAAGCTAACTACTTTCTGATATTTCTGACAGCAATCTGAACATACAGAGATACTAGGGTTTCAGGTAATCAGGCTTTCTGTTGGCCGCTGATAAGTATGAGAGTATGTAAAACTTGCTGAAAGGCAGATGTGGGATTTTTTTTTTCAGATGTGGGATTTGACATTCAAGTGTGGGCTACCCAAAGCACATCCCTCAGCTGGAAAGGGTGAGTGGGCACGGGGAAGGTGGGAGAAGGTGAGATAAGAAAGGAAGGGAGGGACCCAGGCCCAGCGGGATTTGGAAGAAGGTGGGTGTCCACCTGGGTGGCTGTATGACTTTGTGAATGAGGATCATCCCTGCTCCTGGGTAGGCATGTGTGGGCCCCTGGGTGAGACCCTACCTGCACAGCCCACTCTCCTTCCCCGACAAGGGGGCTACAGCTCCGTGTGATTCTCCTTGGTCCCGCGTAGCTCCTGGATCTTCTGGGGCAGGGTCTTGGTCCAGAACTGCAGCCTGTGGGCCTTCAGGGCCCGGCCCACGGCAGGATGGATGTCCAGCTGCAGGTACTGCTCATCCTGGTCGAACACGGGCCAGTGGGGCAGGCCCTCGCTGTTGGGGTTCCTGTGCACATGCCCCCAGTGGGGCAGGGCAGGGTCACTCTGAGCCCTGCTGAGCCCAGACCTGAGTCCCCTGCCCTCCAAATTTGGGTCATGCCAGGGGGCTGGGGTTGTGGGGATAAAGGTTGGTTTGCTGGTGTAGGAAAACAATGGTCTCCCCTCATGATCCATGGGGTCAGGGCAACCTGGCCTGTTCTGTCCTCCCTCTCTGGCTCTGAGGGCGGCACAGCACTGTGGCCCACCCTCCAAGGCACTGGAGAAGGAAGCCGTGACCGGCACCCAAGAGGGGCACTGTGTCTGAGAGGTCCTGGTGGGGACACTGCCATCGTGTGACGAGGCCCACAGGAAGCCAAGAGGCCACCGGAGACAAGGAGCATGGCGGGGACCGCGGCTGGAGAGGCTGAGCGGGGCGTCCTCTCACCCAGCTCTGGCAAAGTTGGCCCAGTACTTCATCATCCTCCTGCTCAGCAGCTGCTCCTCCTCAGTGAGCTCAACTGCAGGGAGGAGGGGAGCAAGGTCCAGGCCTGGCCAGCCACCAGCTGCCCAGTCACGCCCACACTCACCACCTGTGCAGGCTGACCCTAGAGCCCAGACCTGGTTCCCTTCCCTCCTTACAGCACAGAGTGCCAGGCCCTCCCCTGCCCAAGCTGCCTTCCTCATCCCAGCCTCTAGCTGAATGGACCTGGACTCACGTCTGGAGTGTCCTTTCTCCTTCTTTCTGACACTGGACATTGGGAAGTCATTTAAGGAACAATTGTGCCCTCTTTTTTTGTACTGGGTATTGAACTAATGGGAATTATACCTCTGAGGTATACTTCTAGAACTTAACTTAAAAATATATATATTGCCGGGCGTGGTGGTGCACGCTTGTAATCCCCACACTTGGGAGGCGGAGACAGGAGGATCGCACAGGTTCGAAGCCAGCCTCAGCTACTTAGTGAGGCTCTCAGCAACTTAGTGAGACCCTGCTTCCAAATAAAATAGAAAATAGGTCTGGAAGTATAGCCTGGAGGTAGAATGCCCCTGGGTTCCACCCCTAGTACCACAAAACAACAACAACAATATATATACATATATATAAATATAAATATATATATAATTTTTTTTAAGCAGGCTTTTGCTAAGTTGCTGAAGCAGTCTCAACACTGCAATCCTTCTTGTCTCAGATTGTGATGTGGTATTAGTGGTGTGCCACCAGGCCCAGCCCAATTATGGGAATTGAACCCAGAGGCATCATACCTCTGAGCCACACCAGCCCTATTTTATTTTTACTTTTGAAATAGGATCTCACTAGGTTGATGAAAGTCTCACTATTTGCTGAGGTTGTTCTCAAACCTGTAATCCTCCTGTATCAGCCTCCCAAGTACTAGGATTATAAGTGTGCTCCACAATGCCCAGCTCCAATTATGCCTTTTAAACAACCTCGTCTGCACCCATGCTGGACACCATGTTTGGGGTTTGGTCGGATGGAGGGTGCACACGGGTTGGGAAGGGGCTGGAGTTCCGACCCTGGCATGACCTTTTGAGTTATAAAATATTGGACACTTGATCATGCCCTCTCTCTGGGCCTCAGTTTCCTCACCCAGACAGTGAAGATAATGCCTCCCTCCTGCTGTCCCAGCTCCAGGGAAACAGGAAGACTCACCGTTATTGCCCCAGACCAAGCATCCAAAGATACAGATGATGTTGTCGGCATGGTCGGCCTTCACATGAGGTGGCTGAAGCTCCTAAATACTTCAGGCTGATGCTGGAACTCGTAGAAGTAGACAGGGGCATGGGATCCTGGGAGTGGACAAGTGGTGATTTCCTGACCCATCACCCATCGCCTGGAGCTCTCCTGCCCCACGCTTAGTGATAAGACACCTAAGACCCCAGCTGGCTGGAATCTAGACAGGGGTGGGAAACCCAGGCTGGATCAGGGGCAGGGGGAAGGCTCTTGGTGAAAACATGACCTTGGAATTCCTCCTGTGAGATCAGAGTCAAGTCACTAAGTGTCACTAACTGGAGGTGGGAGGGTCTGTCTCTTGCACAGTGCATGAGGATTTACTGAGATGAAGGTCATCAGGTGCATAAAACCAGAGGCCTGTGGGACCTGCACATCACACATGTCACCTGGGACCCACAGCTCTGAGCTATCCCTTAGACAGTCAGGATTCAAGTGCAGATGTACTCACGCTGAAATTGTGCTACTCAAAGAGCAGGGATCACAAAGAGCAAGTCCCCCATCATCTGGTGGTACTGGATTTGCAGGGTGTGGGGGTCCTCATTATCCCCCATGTACTCCTCCTTCAACAGGTCCCCCACCTCAGCAGGCAGCATCTAGCCCAGGGAATGAAGGAGAATCAAGTTAGGCAGGCTTCAGTACAAGGAGCCAGTGGCCTTGTTGGGGAGGGGCAGAGAGGGACTTGGGATGGGACAAGGAATGGGGGAACCTATCAAGCTCCCTGTCAAGATCAAGGAGAGTTCTCAGACATTTAATTAACTTCTACCCTTCCTAATTCATCCCATGATGGTTATAACACTGAGAGCCTACACCTGGATCAGCATATCACTGTTTGTGGGTGGACTGACCCCACCCACAAACACACACAGTTCAGTCTTTGCCCCTGGGGGTTGCTGCAGAGAAGGATAGCTAGGGGTGGGCTCTTCCTTGGTCAAGACCCCAGGAACCTCACCATCTGTGCTGAGAGGCTCTGCAGAACAGTCTGAATGGTCTTTCAGTCCACTCCTTGTCCAGGTTTAGTGGCACCCAAGAGCTAGGTGTTGCAGAAGTTGTCTTGAGTTGTTGGTGGGGTAGACCCAGAGCTGAGCCAGCCCCTACTGGTCCCGCTGCCCATGTTACTAGGGGATTGGAATTGGGCCTCACCAAGGGTATGATCCAGCCATACTCATCACTGTTGACACCAATGATGCTGGGGACAGGTTGAAAATCAGCAGAAGCCAGCAGCACCTCGGGGTGGCTGGGTAAGAAGGTCCCATCTACTACACTGGGGAAGACCACGAAGGCCTGAGGGGACATTCAAGCGCAGAGATCAAGGAGAAGTTAATTAACTTCTAGCCCTTCCTAATTCATCCCATGATGGTTATAACACTGAGAGAACCTACACCTGGATCAGCATATCACTGTTTCCATTCCCTTGGAGAGCTGTCAGTGTCTAGTGCACTGGAGACCTAAGGGTAAAGCCGATTCACGGGACACAGGGGATGCAGGTTTCATGTAACTCCATGTTTTATTGAAAGAGCAATCAGACTTTTATAGAGAAAGCTGCTATGGGATCCATAGACAAATTAACCATTTTAGACATTACAAGGTTATCTTAAAGCAACAATGGATGTGTGTGAGTAAAGCCAAAGGACGAGTCTCAAAGCTACTTTTGTTTTACAATTAGAAGCAAAGAACACCTGTGACTGCTCATAACATCTCAAGCTGTTTATCATACCAGTAAGTTTTCTGAGAGATGTCTATGCTGGGAAGGACATTCAGAGAGAGGGCCGGAGCTGCTTCCGACCTTGAAGGCAACTCAGCAAGACTCAGCTCTCTGATTAGAGGAAGTATGCTTGCCTCCCAGCCTGGCATTCCAAGCTGCTTCTCAGGAGCCAGAGTTGCTTCATTAACCCTTCAAGCAGGAGCCTGCATCTCAGTACTCTCACAGAGAGCTATGCATATATGAGGACACCAAGCCTTGGAATGGTCCGGAGCAGAAAGGACTTGCTGCGCCTCCCACTATGACCCCCTTCCTCCACACCTGCGACTATTCAGCCCGACCTTGGTGATAGCCAGCATTTCCTCTTCATTCTTGCCCTGCAGGCAGCCCGCCAGGGCCTCGGAGTCCACCTGCTCACAGCCAGACAGGTTGGCCACCATCTGAAAAGGGACCAAGCAGAGGCTGGATCACCCTCCAGGTGGGGAGAGGGGTTTGTCCAGCACCCCAGTTGGATGCAGGTACTCCCAAGCTCACAGGGCACTGTGTATAGATGGCTACAGGTATGAAATTGTCCCACCTTCTCTGAAATTCTGAAGTATGCATGATACTCCATCCTTGCGGAGAAGCCCTCCGTGGAGTGGTATGAGGAGTTTCTACCATGTAGTACTGTGAAGTGTCCCTCATGTTGACGTAGAATAGAAGAAAGAAAATATTAGGTAGAAAGCAGACAACTTGGGAAGGAAAGCATAAAATATAGTTTTAAAATCTGGAAAGTTCATAATCTCTAACTCCACCCTATAGAATACATTCTGTCTTAGGCAGAAGCCTCAGTGAGCACACCCTTAATCACAATGGCCCCTCTCCCATTCCGAGAGACGCCAGAGGTGCTAAGTAAACAAAGGTTCCATTAGGAGGCATGAGGTCAGATTACTACCCATTGATTGGGGAAGAGAAAGTCCAGACCTCCACCCCAGCCATGTGCCCCAAGCCATCCCACCGTCTAGGTCCCCTATAAAAAAGGGGTTGCAAAGATCCCAGGGGCCTCTCATGTTCTCGAGATGGCTCATGCTCTCCCTTGAACATGTATCCTCACTTTCCTTAATAAACCCCAGTCTTTGTCTCTGACTGGTGTGTGCTGGAATTCTTTTTGCCATGGAAGCCAAGAACCCTGAGAGTCCTAAGGTGGGTTTCCAATCCCAAACCTGGGAACTCCTCAGAACCCCGTGGATCGTGGTTTTCTGTGACAATATCAAGAGGCAGAGAAGCCCAGGAACAGAATGGGGTGAGTTTGGATCATTTAGGGACAGGTGCACTTCTCGATTCTTAGGTAAAGTCCTGGGTATGGTGTATAAGATCCATCTGTCTGTGACTTCGATGGGTCCTATGGAAAGCTAGAACTGGATGAGAGACAAGAGGTTAGGACCCAAATCTGTGCCTTCTTATGCCTCACCAGTAATTCTTTCTGAATTTGAGTCCAAGACAAAAAGACTGTTTAAAACCAGAGCCTTGAGTGGGCGTGGTGGCGCAGGCTTGTAATCCCAGCACTTGGGAGGCTGAGACAGGAGGATCGCATAAGTTTGAAGCCAGCCTCAGCTACTTAGTGAGGCTCTCAACAACTTAGTGAGACCCTGTTTCCAAATAAAATATAAAATATGTCTGGAAGTGTAGCCCAGAGGTAGAAAAGCCCCTGGGTTTCACCACCAATACCACAAAAACCAAAACAAAAAACAGGGCCTTTGGTGAGGATGGAAGGAACCTCCTGCCTGAAAGGAAGGTTCATGTGCCCTTCAAGAATCTGGTCAATGGCAGGGAAGAGAGAAAGTCTAACAGGGTGGCCAAGAAGGTGAGGTGAGTTTGGACTCCAGCTGGGCAGATGAGGTTCAGAAAGGTTGGGGCAGATGGTCAGGTCTCAGGACTGTTCAGGTGAGGGGGTGGGGGACGGGAGTGGTGTTCTCCTGACAACAATATCTGATAAGGGCCTGGAAATTCCCAGCAGGTACAGAGCATCATCACCTTTACCCTAGTGGCGAAGCCAAACCTTTGCCCTAATGGCCAAGCTATGTCTTTGCCCCAGTTCAGGGACAGGAGGTGAAAAGGGTGGTGGCCTCCCAGTTTTGCTTTGGGATGTGGTGCAGGGGTGATGGATGGTGGTGGTAGGATTTCTATATTCCTCACAGCTAGTAATCTTGTTGCGGCCCCTTAGAAGGGTGCAAGGCACTCTTGCAACAAGGTACGACAGCTAAAGAGAAATACTCAGAGCCAAATGTCAACAGGAAGGTCTTACTGTTGTTCTTATTACCCCAGAGTCAATAGCAGCTACAGCTACACACACACACACACACACACACACACAGAGAGAGAGAGAGAGAGAAGGGAAATGTGCCAATCTTTTCTCTTAGAGGAGACTTCTGACCTGCCCATCCAAGGCACTCAGAGTCCCTAATATATGGCTGGCCCTTGGTGTTGGGTGCTGTCAGGCAGGTCTGACCCTTTCTGGGTTTAGGGGAGCCACGGGTTTGTGGTGGTCGTGTATGTTTTGTGGTGGCTGCACATCTCCCCTTCTGTCATCTTCTCCCCTGCCTCTTTTCCTCGTGCACTCCCAGGCTCTTCTTCTGCACAAGTTGGCAGATCTGACCCTGTTCCTGCCGCCCCCTCCAGCGGCCTCCTGGAGAGGAGCGGGGGGGGGGGGGGTGTGCCCACCCTGGGCCTGAATGAGGAGAAGCAGGAGTCCCCAGGCTGATGGGCTCAGCCGTGCAAAAAGTCCGTGGGGCAGCATGGTCTGCTTGCCTGGGTGTTTCAGCGCTGCTGAAGGCGTGCCTGTGCCTCGATTCACCTACAGGCTGCAGAGGAGCTGGGTGTAGCTCACTCAGGAGTCTGGACTTGGCTGGGAGTAGGCGGGACGCAGGGTGGGGCAGGGCCAAGTGGGTGTTGGGGGTAGGAAGCAGAGCAGGGTCGCCTCCCCTTTGCTCGCCCACTTGGCCTCTACCCAAGGTCTGTGCGGCCTCTGAGCGACTTCCAAGATCCCAGGAATCCTATCATCAAACCTGGAGTCACTCATTCACTGTCCTGCAGTCACAGGGCCACAGAGTGCATGGAGGTAGGGGTGCGGGGGAAAGCTGTCGCTGAAGATGCCAGGAGGGCTTTTCTAAGGAGGCACGAGCTCAGGATCCCCACAGAAGGAGATCGTAATTGACCTTCGATCGTGCGATTGTGGCAGGGCGTGTATGTTTTGGGATGGCTGAACATCTCCCCCTCTGTCATCTCCACCAGTTCCTTCCTCCCCTGCCTCTTTTCCTCCTGCACTCCCAGGTTCTGCACTCTCGAGCAAAAGCTGGAAGTGTAACTGTGCTCTTTATCTTGAAAGTTCCTCCTTACTTTGTGGGGTTATAGTTTTCCCTTACAGTTGGCGGTCTGAAGGTCCGTGAACAACTTCTCTATTCTTGGCTTCTCTTCTGAAATGCACACCTGCATATGCCACTTCTTAATGACCCCCCCCCCGGGTTTTTTTTTTTAAGCACTTTCACTTTCTCCGCTCCTATCTAGGTTGATTATCCACCTGACACACAAGAAGTGCCTGCTGGTCCCAGCAGTCAGGCTCCTCACTAGGAGATTCGGAAACACCAAGAACCTTGCGGGCAACGGGCCATGGCCTCTGCATCCCAGCTTCCAATAAACAATCCAGGCCCCACGTGGCCGGGGTCCATCCATGCTCAGTCCCTCTGCGGGAAACACCGGCATTCTCTCCGGACCCGCGTACCCGGCACGCCAGAGCTACCTGGGGTCTCAAAGCCGCGCCTGCGTACTGGGAGCGCGGCGTGTCCCTCACGCGACCCCGTAGCCGCGCCCGCCAAGCCCTCCTCCCTCCCCCGGAAGTGCGCGGGTCGGAGCGGAAGTGTACGCGGACTCGGGTCAGCCGCGGTTCCGGGATGGTGGGCGGCGGCAGCGGAGTGGGCAGCGGCCTCCTGGAGAACGCTAACCCCCTCATCTACGAGCGCTCTGGGGAGCGGCCGGTGACCGCGGGCGAGGAAGACGAGCAGGTTCCCGACAGCATCGATGCGCGCGAGATCTTCGATATCCGCCGCTGCAGGGCGCGGGCGAGTTCGCGGGGGCTTGGGGTAGGGGGAGAAGCGATGTCCGGCCGCTGGTGGAGAAGTTTCTCAGCCAGGCATTCCTGGCGGAAGCTTCTGAGCGGCCCAAACCGCAGAGTCCCTTTTCCTTCACTTGACACATCTTATTCGCTCCATCAATGACCCGGAGCATCCGCTGACGCTGGAGGAATTGAACGTAGTAGAGCAAGTACGGGTTCAGGTGAGTCAGTTCCAGTGCCAGACAGGAGCAACTAGTTTGGAGAGTCCGAAAGGTTCCATTGTACACCAGGCCTTGGCGTTCTCTCAACTCACCTACACCTAGGTGGGTCTTTGGGAGGGAGGGTTGTCCTGCTCATTTTAGGGATGTTGAAACTGAAGCCTCTTAAGGGTTAGGCGACTTGTCTAAATCAACAGACCGAGAAGAGGGCCTTTGGGGTGGGGACGGCCGTGATCCCTGACACCTTCCCCACCGCCTCCAGGTTAGCGACCCCGAGAGCACAGTGGCGGTGGCCTTCACGCCCACCATTCCGCACTGCAGCATGGCCACCCTTATTGGCCTGTCCATCAAAGTCAAGCTTCTGCGCTCCCTTCCCCAGCGTTTCAAGGTCAGTGTTGAGCCCCAAGGGTGAAGCAGGTGTGATGGCCAGCTACTGAGGAGAAGGGACAGAAGGATCATGAACCTGAGGACATCAGAGTGGGGCCTGAAAGGATTCCGACTAGCAGAGATGAAACTGGAAGGAAAAGTTCCAAGTTGATGTGACTATAATAATAAAAAGATCAGAGCTGGAATAGTGTAGAAAGTAGTGAGGAGCAGGAACTGAAAGTGCAGGAAGAAGCTGTAGGTGAATATGGATCAGGGATGGGGCATGGGCAGTCAGTAAATCAATAATAAGTGGTCAGTTCATTGGGTAGAGTCAGAGTGGCTATAGATGTGTTTACATTACAATGGAAGGGCAGTGTCTAAGGCATGGTTAGTAGGAAAGTTTAAGGTATGATTAGGTGGTGGTACTTGAGGGTCTGGGGGAAGGGGGGCAAAAAGACGGGTGCCCAGGCTCAGGTTATCTCCTTCCCAGATGGATGTACACATTACACCAGGGACCCATGCCTCGGAGCATGCAGGTAAGTGTGGACTGGGGATGATGTCCTGGGGCCCTAAGCTATCAGAGGCTTCCCTCTTGCTACCAGAGTGGGAGACTCTTGCCAGAGTGAGAGAAATTGCCAGTGGCTTTTCACTGGAAGTGATAGCCTAGATCAAAGCTGGCTTGATGCCGGGCGTGGTGGCGCACGCTTGTAATCCCCGCGCTTGGGAGGCAGAGACAGGAGGATCGTGCAGGTTCGAAGCCAGCCATGCGTGCTGGCTTAGGAGACCCTGTTTCCAAAATAAAAATGTCAAAATAGGTCTGGGAGTGTAGCCCGGAGGTAGAAGGGCTTCCAGGAACCCCAGTACCACCAAAAAAAAAAAAAAAAAAAAAGCTGGCTTGACTTGAGTCTCCTATTTATCATGTACTACCCTCTGGTACCTCCCAAGTACATAAGACTAGTGTGTCAGGCTTCAGGAGATAGATGTGAGCAGCCAGGTGAGAGTCCTAAGAAAGTAGGGTAGGTATGGGCTCAGGTGGTTGGGATGGCTTACCCAAGGCTTGGGGTCCTGGGAAAGAGGTGACAGGAGATCCTTACTGGTGGGGACATACTGTACTAAAGCTCAGAGGTGGAGCAGGTTCGCAGCCTAGCCAGAGCCTGCCCCCACCCCCACCCCCAGCCGCCCTTGGTACTGGGGATTGCGTACCAGGGTACTACTGCCTTTTCCACTCCTTCCTACCCAGTGAACAAACAGCTTGCGGACAAGGAGCGAGTTGCAGCAGCCCTGGAGAACACCCACCTGCTGGAGGTTGTGAATCAGTGCCTGTCAGCGCGCTCCTGAGCCTGGTTTTGGGTCCCAGCCTGCGCATCAGTGTCCTGGCCCCAGCTCTGTCCAGGGCTCCTGGCTTTGTCTTCTTGAATCACTGACAATAAGAAACCAACATTTTGCATTTTGTAATAAACCCTTAATTTATATTCATTTCCCAGCATTCCTTAGTGTCTTTCATCTTGGTGGAGTCAGGATCTGGGAGAAGGTAGAGGCGGTCGGTGCCTCTGCAAGATGGATTGGGGCAATGTGGTTCATTACTTTTAAATTCCCAGTTTTGTGACTAGGAAGAATTGCAAGTATACCAAAAAAAAAAAAAAAAAAAAGGTTGAAAGAGTAATACATGAATATACCTGGAATGTGCCAGACACTGCCGCTAGATTCAATAGTTGTTGCCCTTTGCAACACTGGCTCTATATAATCACACTACTTTTATCCAGCCAAAAAAAATGAGCAATTCCTTAACACTAATATCCATTCCTATGTGAATCTCCTCAAAATGACATCCTTAGTTGTTTGTCTTTTAATCCGGTACTATCAGGATTTAGGTATTTCTTTTGATTGTTATCTCTCTTCAGCCTCTTCAAGAATTGTCTCTCCTACTCCCACTGTGGTAGTCCGCTTTCCATCACTAGAACAAATACCTGAGATAGTCGGCTTATAAAGAGGACATGTTTGTTTTGGCTCATAGGTTTGGAGGTTTCAGTTCCTAGTTGCTTGGCCCTGTTGCTTCTGGAATGAATGGGAGCAAAGCCGCTCACCTCATGACTGGGAGACAAAAGAGAGTAAGAAGAAGGGGCTGGGATCCTGCCGCCCCCTTAGGGCACATCCTCAAGGACCTGAACACTTCCTCTCATTAGGTCCCAGCTCTTAAAGGTTCCACCAGTAGTCCCCTAGGGAACAGACCTTTAACAGATGGGCCTTTGGAGGATATTTCCAGGTCCATACTATAGCACCACCTTTGTGTTACTTGACTGTGACTTTTTTTTTAATCCAGGTGAGTCGTCCTGGAGTCCCACAGTCTGAATTTGCTCCTTTGTTAGCTATGTTTCCTGTAAACTGGAGGTTGGTCTAAAGGCTTAAATGAGCTTGGGTTTGAATTTTTGCCCAAGAGTATCATATGTGTCCTGTAACACCCAGTAGCAGGTGTGAGAGACCAGCCTGTCCTGCTGGTGGTGAAGCTCAGTCTTGTCTTTCTCTGCTGACGGGATCCTGAGGAACCCTCTCCATCTGCCCTCCCAGAGGTGTGTGTCACCCCAGGTGCTAGGTAAGAGGGGAGGCTCAGATCCATTAAATGATACTCACAGCTCTGGGGTCACCCAAAGACACACCGGGCTTAGATCTTGGCTCAGCTACTTAGTTCTTTCCCACGGCTCCCTCCCTTGGAATTCCCTGCCTCAATTTCTTTCTCTGAGGCTAAGTTGGAACATCCATCCCTGTTGGGGCTCGGATGTGACTGTGGGCCAGTACCTCAGGAAGTCCCAGCAGGAAGCCTTGGCTCTTGAAAGATCTGCTCTTGACAGCCAGCTGACAACATCAAGTCTGTCCCCAAAGTGGGCATTGGGTGGAGGAGTTTATATTTACTGTTTAGCTGATCAGTTCTCCATCCAGCCCTGTGCAGCAGCTACTTTTCTTTTTTATCCCTAATTTGCAGGTGAGGAAATGGGCTTCTAGAATAAGTAACTTCCTTTTCAAGATTTCCAGCTAGGAGTAAAGGAGAACTTGAGCAACCTGGCAGGTGCGGCTCAGCTGGCAGGGGGCGCTGTTGCCTCCATAGTAGGGCCTCGGCCCGCACCATGCCCAACTCCACAGCTCCATCTTCGGAGTGGCTTTGTCACCAAAGGATCAGACTCTGCCCCAGATCAGAGAAGCCCATGTTGCTCAGAGTTCCTTCATCTGTGATGGGATAGTCACGGCAATCACTCAGGACTGCTCTGTGGGGATTGTGCTCTCTGGGCCTATCTCAGAGAGCACAACCTGAAAGATGATCTTTCAGGCATTGTATCCCTCTTTCCACAGAGGAAGAAAGATGATCTTTCAGGCATTGTATCCCTGTTTCCACAGAGGAAGAAGCTAAGTGTTCCAGAGAGACGGGGTGAACAAGTAGGGTAATGAGGCCCCAGGGAGCCTTCGCAAACTCTAGGTCTCCCCACAGGTGAACCTCTGTCCTGACAAACCCCATCTGGCTGTGGTATCTATCCAGCTGGGGTTGGGGATAAGAGGGGAGGCAGGTGTTTGTGAGTCATCCCGCTGACCCTCTTGGCGCCAGGTCACGGTGCGTGACACTCAGCCATTCGTACTATAGCTGGCATTTCAGACAGTCCCCTTGACAATCTTGACTCATCTATGCCTGGCCCGTGGCTGCCTGTAGGACACCATCTGTGCATACTGGGCCTTTGCCCAAGGAACTTTCTGGAACCCTAGCTGCTGTGTGAGTACATCAGTATGGGGGGTGGTGAATTTTAAGGTCTCCGTTACCCTCCAACAGATATATCTAGCTCGGCTATTTCTAGGAGGGCAGAGGCCTAACTGACCGCAGGCCTCAGTTACCATGTTTACAAAATGGGAATAACAAATCACAGCTAAATGAGATGGACTCAGGGGTCATGTGTCCAGCTATGGCTATTTTCACTCAATCCTGGCAGGCAGTACTTAATATAAATGGGTGGAATGAATGGACAAATGAATGACTTGAGCCTTAGAGCAGGGCCCCGAGGCATGGGGGCTGTGATGTGATGAGGGGCAGGGACACCGCAACATTTTGTTACCTGAGGAAAAGGAGAGAGCAGGAGATCCCACAGAGGAGAGAGGTGTTTGCACTGTTCCAAAGATCCTAAACAGACCACCAGCCTGGAGAGAACAGAGCAAAAGCAAGAGATTCACTCAACCTGCCCCATCCACCAAGGCTGACGGTAATAGAAGTGTTCTTGCTGAGGTAGGACCAGGTGCCAGACTTGAGCCAACCACCTTACTGCTGCATTTCATGTTATTTATGTCTCAGAGCCACCTCCAGGAAGACATTAACCCTGGTCTACACAGAAGGAAACTGAGGCTCAGCTCAAGTAAATGGACAGAGGTTAAACAGTGAGCAAGGGGCAGACAGTCCTAAGCCTGGTTCCCCCCTCAATCTGCCTCTTCCGGGCAGCCAAGTTCAGCCCAGAGAGTGAGGAGGACCAGCCAGCAGGAGTAGAGGTGGCTCAAGGTCACATCCTGGTGTCGGCCCCAGAAGCCCATGATGAGTGTCTCTGGCTTGTTGGGGCAACTACCAGAATACCTGGGGTCTGAGTGGCCCTGTGTGGATACTGTTCCCTTGGCAATGAAGATACACTGCTGAAGTCAAGGGCTCAGATTACCAGCGGGGAAAGCCAGCCCTGTTTCCATGCACGGCAACCTGCTGGGAAGGGCCACAGCTATGTGCACACCCACCTTCTGCCAGACGCTTCACTAGAACCTAGGGGCTCTTTCCAGCTGCACAGTGTGTGTGTGCAAGACGGAAGGGAAGTCTCACAGCAGCCAGCCAGGGTTCCTGCGGGAAGCAGTGTGCGCGCTCTTGAGACTTGTGTCCTCAGAGGGAAGGCTGGGCTCATGATTCCCTCTTCCTACTGAACCTTGTCCAGGAAGCCAAAGCCAGCCTGGGCTTGCCCAGGCCTCCCACAGGGGAGGACACAGATGGACAGACATCCCTCAGCCCAGCTCTTACCTACTTTGGGAAGCTCAAGAACAAGAGGACCCTGCAGGAACTACTAACCTTACCTAGCCAGGCCCTCCTCAATACAAAGCTTTCTTAGGCGTTGCCAAGGAAACGGACACAATAGCCAGAGAGCCTGGTCTCCATGACAACCTGTCACAAGTGTGACAGGTGGGTCCTCACATCTGTGATGTCACCTGAGCCCTCCCACCCCCACCACACTCATCACAATCAAACGTCAGAGTCTGATAGGAAGTCCCTGTCACTATATCCTCACACACCCCAGGGATGAGCAAGGGAGGAACAGATCATTGATGCCCAGTTTATAGTTGGGCACCCTGAGGCTGGGAGATGGGCAAGACCAGTATGCTGAAGGCAGAGCCCAGACTAGACACCTAGCCTCCTCATTATCCCCCTTCCTCCTGTATCCCCAGCCCCCACCCTAGGTGTCAGGAGAGGGTGAGTTCTGGGCAGTGGTAGCACCAAGGTGCTAAGACACAGCCCACCTCTTTCCCATACTCTGCATTTATGCCTCCTCCTGGGTGGGTTGTGCTCTGAACAGCAGGCTCAGCTGGAACCAGGCCGCAGAGAAAGCTTAGAGAGCCTGAAGTGGCTGGTCCTGCAGGCCTCCCACACCCTCTGCCTGGATTTCCCCAACTCTGGGCAGCCTGTGGCCCAGGAGAAGAATGGCCAGGGCCAGGGCCAGCGCCAGGGCCAGGGTGGGTATTTTTAGCAGAGTTGCTGGCAGCTGCTTGGCAGGTGCTGGGAGGTGGGGTGGGCCTGAGCTCATCTTTCGCCCTCTCTGGGTCTGTGTTTCCTCTCCAGGATTCAAGCACCCCCATCTGCTAGATACTGCCAAGAGGGTCCTCTCTGCCTCTCCCCAGCTGTCCTCCAAGAGCCCCTGAGGGTTCATGGGTGCCTCACCCTGAAGGACAGGCTCTTTAGGAAGAATTTCCAACTCCCCAGGGCAGGGAGGGGAGTGGGAAGGGCTTCGTGTTGAGGCTAGAAGTGCCCGTGTAGGATGCCTGAATTCTAGTGTGGATATGGGCCTGTGTGGAGTGGGTGTCATAGGCCGACGGTGTTCAGTCCATAACTGGTCTCCTTGCTTGGGCAACTGGCCAGGACTGGGAGAGGGAAGGGAGAATTCACCCTTAAAGGGCCAGACCTAATTCTTCCCCAGAGGGGAGCTGCGCTTGAGTGGTCCAGTTTACCCGCTGCTTGCCTCCCCATCATGCACCCCCAATTACACGCTGCTACTTCTTCCTCCTGCCTTGCCCCTCCCCACACACACACTCTCACACTCACTCACTCTCTCTCTCTCTCTCTCTCTCTCTCTCTCTCTCTCTCACACACACACACACACACACACACACACACACACACACAGAGCTATCTGCCCCGCCCCTGACGGGGTGGGGGTAACTCAGCGGGTGTGAGGTCCGAGGAGGAGGGTGGGGGATTCCGGGGCGAGGGGGGGATGTGAACACGTCAGCCCCCGCAGCAGCGGGGATGGGGGCGGGGGCGGGGGCGGGCGGGGGTTTAAATAAGCCGCTCTGAAGCCCGGACCGCAGGCGCTGAGGAGGCAGCAGCAGAGGCCAGCTGCGGCAGCGGCGAGGGTCCGAGTGTCTGAACCCTGGTCTGCGAGTGCATTGTATCCGAGCCCGGATCCTGGTCCCGACAGTGTCAGTGTGGGAGTGGGTGAGTGTCCTGGCGGAGCGGGAGGGCCATGCCGTCTATGGGTCTCTATGGGTGACGGGAAGGACCCTAGCTGCTGGGAGTGGGTCGCGGCAGGTCTTTGACCCTGAGCATCCTTCTCCGGGTCCCGATACCCCGAAGCTTACGCGGCCTCTGGGTTCCTGGTCCCCCAGACGGCGCCGGACGCGATGACCCTGAACGGCGGCGGCAGCGGAGCAGGTGGGAGCCGCGGGGGCCGAGACCGCGAGCGCCGTCGGGGCAGCACCCCCTGGGGCCCGGCGCCCCCGCTGCACCGCCGGAGCATGCCGGTGGATGAGCGCGACCTGCAGGCGGCGCTGGCACCCGGCGCCCTGGCCGTGGCGGCGGCAGGGACCCGGACGCAGGGCGGGAGGCTGGACTGGCCCGAGGGCTCCTCCGACTCGCTCAGCTCTGACGGCAGCGGCTCAGACGAGAGCGTTTACAAGGTGCTGCTGCTGGGGGCGCCTGGTGTGGGCAAGAGTTCTCTGGCGCGCATCTTCGGTGGAGTAGAGGATGGGCCCGAAGCAGAGGCTGCAGGTGAGAAGATGGGGTGTTCAGGAGAGGGGAGGTCTTTGGGCGTGGGGGGCGGGTCTGGGGGCTGGAGTCAAAGCAGCAAACAGCATGGGCTTCTAAAGGTGTGTGTGTGTGTGTGTGTGTGTGTGTGTGTGTGTGTGTGTGTGTGTGTGTGTGATTAGAGATGGAACCCAAGGGCATTCTACCACCGAGGTACACCTCTAGCCCTATTTTTAAATTTTTGTTTTTATTTTGAAACAGGGTATTCATAGGTTGATGAGAGTCTCATTACTTGCTGAGACTATCCTCTAACCTGTGAGTCCCCTGTCTCAGCCTCCCAAGTACTAGTATTACAGGCATGCACCACCATGCTCAGCCTAAAAGCACTGTCAGATCATTCCTCTACCTTCCCATTTCAAGATGGGAAAACTAGAGTGGGCGTGGTGGCACACACTTTTAATCCCAGCATTGGGGAGGCTGAGACAGGAGGATCACGGTTCACAGACAGCCTCAGCTACTTAGGCCCTTTGCAACTCAGGGCGACCCTATTTCAAAATAATGAATAAAAAATAGGGCTGGGGGTGTAGCTGGGAGGTAGAATGCCCCTGGGTTCCATCCCCAGTACTGCAAAAAAAAAAAAAAAAAAAAAAAAGATGGGGAAACTAAGGGAGAAGGGACACCACCCTTAACCCAAACTCCCTGTGTCAGTCGTTGGTAGGAAAGATGGTTGGATGAGACTACCCTGTGGCATAGGGGTAGTACAGCCCTCCCTGCCAGGGCTGGCAGAAACACAACTCCTTTCTAGGAGAGGAGCCTCAAGTGGCCAAGGCCACCGGGTGTGTGTGTATGTGACAGTCTATTTCTAACTCAGGCCATTGGGCTCAGAGCCACCCAGGGGCCAGGCAACAGGCAAACAGGGAGCACTGGAGTGGACACCCAGGGCATTGCTAGACTAGGGGGCATGTAGGTGGAGGTCAGGCTCTCTGTGCCCTCGAGCTCCGAGCCCTGTCCCTTCTGTTGCTTACAGTGGAGGGGAGAGGTAGGGGGTTTATGGGAAAGAGAGGCGAGAATGTAGCCAGAATAGGGAACCAGGCAATGAGGCTTTTGGCAGTCAGCTCATAACCTAGCTATTGGTCTCCTGCCTAGGGCACACATATGATCGCTCAATCCTGGTGGACGGAGAGGAGGCATCACTCATGGTCTATGACATTTGGGAGCAGGTAAGTTGCAGAGTGGATCCTGGAGTCGCAATAGGAGAGCTAAACTGGGGTGAAGTCCTGCTGGAGGTTGGGGCTGAGGACCTTTGGCTAGGTGTGTGTGTATGTGTTCTCCAGGATGGGGGCCACTGGCTGCCTGGCCACTGCATGGCCATGGGGGATGCATATGTCATCGTGTACTCTGTGACGGACAAGGGCAGCTTTGAGAAGGCCTCAGAACTTCGGGTCCAGCTACGGCGGGCACGGCAGACAGATGATGTGCCCATCATCCTTGTGGGCAACAAGAGTGACCTGGTGCGCTCTCGAGAGGTCTCCGTGGACGGTGAGCAGGCAGAGAGGGTCAGGAAAGGGAGGGAGACCCTGGTTGGGCTATGGTCCAGTTGGTCTTGGCTCAGCTGGAGTCCCTGGGGATCATCAATGGCTAAAAATGTTCAGGAAGAAAACTTGGGGCAAAAGAAGGAAGAGCTTCTGACCCTGACCACAGGGTTCCCAAAGGCCTGAGGGGGCTGGGGTGGGGGATAGATCTCTGGGGCCCTCCTCTCCTGCTACTCTGACCCTGGTCTGACAGGTGAGGAGAGAAGTGGGTGGCAGAGTGTTCAGGGAACCAGGCCAGGAGGCCAGAGTCTGCTTCTAGGCTGACTCTTCCTTCCTTCTGGGGGCTCAGTATCCTCCTCTGTGGTCCCCAGCTCAGAGCTACTCAGAGAAACCTAGCAGTGCCTTGGTGATACTGCCCTCCACCCTGGTCCACTCGATCATTCATCATAATATCGAACCACAAAACACTAAGCTGTCCAAAATAGTGCCCATTCATTTTCCTTTGACTACTATTGAAGTATTTCCTTTTAAATATTCTACTTCAAATAAATGAATAAATCACATTCTTTTTTTGTGGGGCACCATTTTAGGGCCTCCTTAAATATAGGCATATCTCCCCTATGGGGTGACCCACTGGACCCTTAGTACAAAGCTGGAGTCTCTGTTTCTAGGGAGGACCCCCCCACCACCTTCCCTTTCTTGAGGATTCCTGAGTGGTGGCTACTTAGAGCTGGTCAGGGTTTGTGTGGGTCCTCCATCCATTGTTTACGGATACATGCCTATCCCTACCACCCCAGAGGGCCGGGCCTGCGCTGTGGTCTTTGACTGCAAGTTCATCGAGACATCAGCAGCTCTACATCACAACGTCCAGGCGCTGTTTGAGGGCGTCGTGCGCCAGATACGCCTGCGCAGGGACAGCAAAGAAGCCAATGCACGTCGGCAAGCTGGTACCCGGAGGCGGGAGAGCCTTGGTAAGAAGGCGAAGCGCTTCCTGGGCCGCATCGTAGCACGCAACAGCCGCAAGATGGCCTTTCGGGCCAAGTCCAAGTCCTGCCATGACCTCTCGGTCCTCTAATGCCCCATGGGCTCTTACTGTGGTGGGCAAATGGATGGATGGTTGGTGGGCTGGCCCAGCTAACCTCCATAGTACCTTAGAGCTGGTTCAGCTTTTACAGCCCTTGGAGCTGCTAACTGGGCGCCCTCCACCTCGTGGTCATGGACAGACAGTGCTACCCAGGGAGGTGGCTCCCAGTGGCCGGTGAGGGCTAGGCCCGCACACATGTCTGTGCAGGTCCGTGTGCATACCAAGCAGCAGCCTGATCCCAGCCCATAGGGCAGGCCTATGTGTGAGGACAGGACTGATCCCAGCCCATAGGGCGGCCTGTGTATGAGGACAGGACTCTGCCCTTCTCTGCATCCAGGTGTGCATACCCTGGAAGGAGGCTGCTGTTCAGTGCAGTTTTTGTTTACATGCAAATTTTTGTAATAAAGACTTATTTCCTGACATGTTGGGGACTGTGGACTGTTTTTTCCTTCCGTCTTAGAGCTTCAGGAGCAGGAAGGGTTTCTGAAGTTGAAAGATCGGGGTTTCCTGCCCCACACTACTGTGTGGTCTTGATGGTCCTGATGTTTGAGCTTGGATGTAGCCATATGGGCTGAGGAGATAGGTGGCAGACAAGACATGGCTGAGGGCTCAAGGTGCAGGAGGACACGTGAACCCCTCCCAACTCCTGATATCTAGATAGGCCTTCTGCACTGGGGCCTGGCATCGCCTGGCTGACTGAGGATTCTATCACCCCACTGCACATAAAGGGACACTGAGACTGCCCCCAGGGAACACCCCTTCCCCTGGGTCTCACCGCCTAACAAGAATCCTGGGTCTGGCTCTGTATCTGGTATTTCCCTCCTGAGGGGCTGGAAATCAGCTGAGATGGAGAGGGGGTGAGGGAAACTTCAGAGACTTAGGTGGGGTCAAGGTGGATGGTTGGTTAGGAGTGGGAGTGAAGAAGGTGCACTCAGGTATTCTCTCTCTCTCTCTCTCTCTCTCTCTCTCTCTCTCTTTCTCCATATATATATATATATATATATATATATATATATATATATATATGGAGAGAGAGAGAGAGAGAGAGAGAGAGAGAGAGATATATGGAGATATATATGGAGATATATATATATATACTGGGGATGGAACCCAGAGGCATTCTACCTCCGGCCTACACTCCCAGAACTATTTTATATTTTATTTGGAAACAGGATCTCACTAACTTGCTGAGAGCCTCACTAAGTAGCTGAGGCTGGCTTCGAACCTGTGCAATCCTCCTGTCTCAGCCTCCCAAGTACAGGGATTACAAGCGTGCGCCACCACGCCCAGCTGCACTCAGGTATTCTTGACTCCATATGGCTTCTCCATCTCCTGGCTGGAGTTGGACTACTGAAAAGACCCTTACCACCCTCTCTTCTATGAGTGGCCAAGCCAGCATTGGCTAATTTGATTTCGGCAAAAACAGCTCCCAGGAGCCCCTTGCCTGGAGTATAAGATTTTGCATCTGTGTAGGAATGTGAGCCTGTGGTCCTGCTCACCCTTCTTGACACAAGTGCCTATGTAGGAGATTACTGGTAGTAGTCCTCCCATATCCATAGCTGCACTTTCTGTAATTTCAGTTACTCTTGGTTGACTGCAGTCTGAAAATATTAAGCGGAAAATTCCAAATTAACAGATCATAAATTTTAAATTTTATGATGTAAAGAGTAGCACAATGAAATTTGGAGCCACGCAGTTCTGTCCTACTTAGGATATGAGTCATTCTTTGTCCAGAGGATCTACAATGTATACACTACCCACCTGTTAGTCACTTAGAAGCCATTTCAGTCATTATATCGACTCAGTATTGTAGTGTTAGTCATCAAGTAACCTTTATTTGATTTAAATATGTTCCCTAAAGCACAAAAGTAGTGGTGCTAACAATTCAAATATGCCAAAGAAGAGCTGTAAAGTGCTTCCTTGAAGTGAACGTTTATCGTAGGTATATGAGGCGTGGTACCATCTACAGTCTCAGGCATCCACTGCGTCTTGGGACGTGTATCCCATGGGCGAGGAGGACTATTGCACATGGTTTTAGGAATGATAATCCCCATTTGGTGATGACTGAGCAGGAACTGGCCTTCAGGTCCTCATCCCCAAAGCCTAGAGGCAGTTGTGTCAAAGCAAGGAACAGATTCTGAGAAGGTTCTGGGCCAGGGTCCATACACTTCCACATGAGTTCCATATATTCATTCCACAGACATCTGGGAATCCTGGAGACCTGGTTAGAACCCTGGCTGCAGCTTGTCCAAGGGCAAGAGGAGATCTGAGGACTGTTCCTGGGGTGGGGGGACTGCTGAGACTCACCCACATGCCCCCTGGGGCAATGTTAACTGCTCAAACCTGCTGCTGCTTCTCTGACCCCCTGAGGCACCACAGGGACAGCATGGTTTTCTCAGAGAAAGTGAAGGTCCCCAGGCCTGAAAAAGAACCCTGGCCTTCATGACTGTGCTACTTATTGGCTGGATGACCTTGGGCAAACCACTTGGCCTCTTTGGGCCCCAGTGTGTGACGTGGAGACAATGCTCTCCTTCAGAATGGAGTGGGTAGTTTAATGAAGGTGTCCACTTGGAGCAGTGCTGGGAGCTTAGAGTTTAATGTGTGTGAAGCCCTTTCAACATCCCCACCCAGCATGGACCCAAGCTGGGTACCCAAGGGACCCTGAGACAGGCACTCAGCTTGTAACAAGGCTGCGGGCAGCTAATGGGTTCCTGCCAGTTCCAGTTCCAGCCTGAGAAAAGCTAACCAGATACACAGTTGAAGGCCTCAGAGTAGATGGCCAGAAGTTCTGAGGACAGAGAGGGACAGGAGAGGGTCTCTTCTTGGACTCCCAGGACCCAGAAGGGTCTCCTAGTTCTGCTCAGGGCCCTCACTGGGGAAAGCACCCTGCAACTCCCTCAAGGTCACCTGAGCTGGCTCCCTCTTTCCTTTCCTTCTCAGAGGCATGAGACAATCCATTGTCTCAGCCCTACAGTGATCAGGGTCAGTGTGAGGATGTAGGGAGCCTCACGGGAGTTCACAGCCTATTGTCCCAACCTGTGGGTTCTCTTGGGGGACAGTCTATAGCCCTCCAATGCCCACTCATGGTCATGCACTGCTCATCTACCCTTCAGGTGTAACTTCCAGTCCTTTATTTCTACAAACCTGCCAGGGCAGGGCTAGGGCTGGGTCATGACTAGGACCTGCTTTGGAGGGGCTCCGGATCTCAGACAGCATATGATGTGAGGTAGGGACATTTCCAAAGGAGGTCCCTGGACCACCAGCCTTGAGCCTGAGGGCTTTCCTAGAAAGGGGCCATTTAAGCTGAGAAGCAAAGCAGAAGCGGGTACTCACCGCATCGATGAAGAGTGTGGAGGGCATCCCAGACAAAAGAAACAGCATACATGCAGCCGCGGATGCCAGCACACGGGAGAAGCGAGAGTCTGAGCCACAGAAAAAGAAAGAGTGTCCAAGCCCAGAGGGCCAAGGAGCACCCACTGGGCTGTGTCGGAGCTGGGGAGAGCCAGGCCATGGTCTGCCCACCTCCTGGGGCTGGCAGTCACGGACACCGAGCAGCAACCAGCTTCCCAATGTCAATGAGTAACTTGGGGGGCTAGGCGGGGCCAGGCCTGCTGCTGTGGGCCCAGTGGCGTTTTCCACTCCAGAGCAAGTGTGTGCCGGACCGCCTACCTGCTCAAGTGTCCGCCTTGCCCTGCCCCACCCAGCCCAGCCGGTCAGAGCTCCCTGGAGAAGGAGCCCTCTTTCCTGGCAGCGGGACCAAGGGAGCCGCCTTTGGCACCAGTGGGTGAGGGGCTGGGAGCACAAGGGTGGGCCAGGCTGATGTTGGATGGTGGGGGGGGCACTGCCCTGTCTTCCCAGGAATCCATCTTGGAATGGCTGTCAACGCTCTGTATGCTTAGCTACATGCAGAGCGTTGGAAACGCTGAGCTGAGGCATTTGGAGGCACTCCAGGAGGGCGGCGGTGGGACTCAGGACAGCCTCCGAGAGCCAGCGGCACGAGTCTTCTGCTCCAGGAGGAAGCCTCTGTGGTCAGGTCCTCTATGACCTTGGCCAGGCCCTGCCCTTCAGAGCTTTCCTACATGAGACAATTGCAGGAAGTGACTTCACAGAAATCTTTCCATCTAAAACTTGTATGATTTTGGGAGGCCACTGGAAAATGACCACTTTGGGATCTATGAGCTGGGGAGGCTATGGCATGAAGGAGACAGGGGTCTGGAGGCGAAATTCCCAGGGTTGGGGGTCCTTGTGGGAGTAAGAGCCAAGAGGCAGGGTGGCTGGGCCCGGGGACCCCACTGGGTCTGGCTGAGGAGCTGTCCCTGCATAGGCTCTTAGGAGAGGAAGAAGAGGCTAGTGTGTAGCAAGAGCCCTGTAGGTGCGTGGATGGGAATGAACCTCCCTTCCCACCCATCTGGGCTGGATCCTCACTGCCATGTCCCCCAGGTCCGTCCTGACCATGGTCCCCGCCTGGCTGTGGCTGCTTTGCCTCTCCCAGGTGAGCTGGCCCCCCTCAGGTCCTGGCATTGGGGGTTGGCGTCCTTGCTCTCAACTCCACCTGGACCAATCACGCTGATTGCGGGAGCAGCAGGGGTGGGTGGGTTTCAGAGCTGGGGCTACAGGACGTGGGATCAGGAGGTCAAAGGCTAGAGGGTGGATGGATTGAGGTGTGGCCAGGCCCCAAGAAGGGGAAGAAATTCCCCTTTCCCATCAGGTCCCAGCACCCGAGTGGGAAGCTAGATCCTGGAACAACATAAGAATTCTCCTTAGGTTTTTCCCAAGGCCCAGTCTGCAGAGCTGTATGTGGAAGTCCCAGAAAACTATGGTGGAAATTTCCCTTTGTACTTGACTAAGGTGAGCCTGGGAAGCCTGAACTCCCAAAGTCCCTCCCCGCAAAGTCCTGCTTCCCCACCTCTAGCACCCCCCCTCTTTATTGCTCCAACTCTCTTTTGAACCCTACTTTCTAGACAGTACGTGTTATAGTGTGAATGACTGGTGAGATTTTAGTCCCAAAAGAGACTAGAGCTTTCAGTTAAAGAATAAAATATTGGCGGGGAGGTTGCAAACTTAGAGGAGGAGCCGGGAATATTGGGGAACATCAGGTACAAGGGAAAGATTTGAATCATAGTCCTGTTACTGTCTAACCTCAGGCAAGCGCCATCTCTCTCTGAGACTCAGTGTCCCTGCGTACCCAGGCCTCACCCACCCCCATCTCTGTTCTTACTCGCCAGCTGCCACTGCCCCGTGAGAAAGCTGAAGGCCAAATTGTGCTATCTGAGCACTCAGGCATGGCAACCGAGGGTCCCTTTGCTGTGGATCCAGATTCTGGCTTCCTGGTGGTGACCAGGGCCCTGGACCGAGAGGAACAGGCAGAGTACCAGCTACAGGTAAGGCTGAGTGAGGGAGGACAGGGGAGATCAGGCAAGATAAGGGCAGGCACTGACCATTCTTTCTCGCCAGGTCACTCTGGAGACTGAGGATGGACATGTCTTGTGGGGTCCTCAGCCTGTGATTGTGCGTGTGAAAGATGAAAATGACCAGGTGCCCCAATTCTCCCAGGCCATCTACAGAGCACGGCTGAGCCAGGGTACCAAGCCTGGTGAGTGACCAGGACAGCCAACTTGCAGCAAGGTCACATGGGCACTAAAACAAAGAGTAAAAACAAAGAGTAAAGACAAAGTCAGCGCAGGGACAGCGCAGCCAGTGTCCACGCTGCACCTCCATCTCTACCTCACCCTGCATGCTCTCTACCCACTGAGGGTTCCATCTACTCTTGGCCTTAGTTTGCTGTCTTTGAAGTGGGATGAGAATCCTGATAAGATGATGGCTATGGAAAGAGGGGCCAGAGAGAGATAAGGCAGGCAGGGGAGACGCCCCACTCCTGCCATCCCTTACAGTTTGCCTTCCCCCCTCCCACACCAGGCGTCCCCTTCCTCTTCCTTGAGGCTTCGGACGGGGATGCACCAGGCACAGAAAACTCGGATCTTCGATTCCACATCCTGAGCCAGGCCCCAGCCCAACCTTTGCCAGACATGTTCCAGCTGGAGCCTCGACTGGGCGCTCTGGCCCTCAGCCCTGAGGGTGAGCCTGAGCTGGGTGTGATGGAGGGAGGGCCAGGGGATTCTGGAGAAGGGAGCCTCTGAGCTGTAAAAACAGATGGGTTAGAGCTTGGGATGAAGGAGAAGGAAAGGACGTAAGTGGAGAGAGCAGCAAGGCAGAGACCATGCCTGGGTCGTGCATTGAGAGTTAGGAAATGGGGTGCGTGGAATACCTTGGCTCCACACCCTAGAAACCAGAGAGGAATGGATTGAGACGCTACAGTCCAGAAAGCTCAGAGCTGAGAGCAGGGCAGGTTTCCACCTGGGAGTTCAGACCAGTGATGGAGATGGAAGGAAAAGTGAATCATCCCTCAACCCAGCTAGATACCCTTTCACCGTCTCCCCCCCAACCACCCAGGCATCCCATCTGTCTAGCAATCACTCAGCCACACTCTTCCATTAACAACCCCAAATCCCTATCCATCTACCTTCTCAGCCATCCATTTATCTAACCCATCATCTGTCCATCTACCCGTGTCTCCACCCTGGCTTCCAGTCCATCAACCAGTCACTGTGTGGGTAGACATGGAAATGATATTGCAAACTGTCAAGTCTGAGTTGGTTGCTCACAATGGCCCTAAAAGTCCCTCTCATCCCTTGGCCAAGAGCCTTTCCTGCCTGCCTGCCTTATGCTTGGTTTCATGTATGGTACCTGCCAAGGCAAATACCCTGATTCTTGCTCTTTGGCCCATACTCAGGTAACCATTCTACCCCTTCTAGGGAGCACCAGTCTAGACCATGCCCTGGAGGGGCTCTACCAGCTGTTGGTACAGGTCAAGGACATGGGTGACCAGGCTTCAGGCCACCAGGCCACAGCCACCATTGAGGTTTCCATAGTAGAGAACACCTGGCTGCCCCTAGAGCCTGTCCACCTGGCGGAGAATCTCCAAGTCCCATACCCACACCCCATTGCCCAGGTAAGCTAGTGGCTGTCAGTGGCTGAACCAGCCCCATGAATGTTGCGGCTGGGCTCAAGTCCCATGGACAGTTGGGAAGTGGGTCCAGGACCCAACGTGACCCTCACTCCTCCTTCTACTCTTCCCGTCACTTCTCACTGTGGGGTGGGGTGCGTGAGGACCAAGCCCACAGTCCTCCTGTGGTCCTCGGGCAGGTGTGGCTCTGTGTTCTGACCTCCCGAGCTTGCCTAAGGCTTCCTCAGGGAGAACAGCTGCTACCTCTTGCTGTCAGGGGGATTTTCACCCAGGCCAGGAATGTCTCAGGCCTCCTCTAGGAATGCCCTTGGGTCAGGCCCAACCTGGGAGGACAGAAAAGAAAACAACCTGGTCATTCAGGCCAGTTCCAGGCTTAGACCAGGTCAAGCAAACAGAAGGATCCTACCTGGGCTCCAGGCCCAGGGTCACGATAGTGGGGATCCAGCCAGGCTCCTTGGACCTGGGATCCAGGCTCCTTGGACCTGGATCAGTGGGGAGCACGAGGGCTGACAGGGATCACTCCTGCCCTCAGCCTGGGGTCACGCCATGTCCTCCTCCCAGGCACACTGGAGTGGGGGGTACGTACACTATCACCTGGAGAGCCATCCCCCTGGACCCTTCGAAGTGGACGCAGAGGGGAAACTCCATGTGACCAGGGAGCTGGACCGAGAGGCCCAGGCTGAGGTAAGATGAGAGGAAATCTGGGGGGCAGGTGGGAGGATGCTTAGTACTCTCTGGTTGGTGGAAGGTGACATCCCTATGATGCTGAGACAGTGGAAGAGAGCCCAGAAGAGCCAGAGCTGGCCACCAGAGGGGACCCAGACCCAGGCCGGGCTGGAGTTGCCCTTGACCCTGACCTGAACCCCCCCCTACTGCCCAATATAGTACCTGCTGCAGGTGCGGGCCCAGAATCCCCGTGGTGAGGACTATGCAGCACCCCTGGAGATGCCCGTAGTGGTGACGGATGAGAACGACAACGCGCCCATCTGCCCCCCGCGTGGGCCCTCAATCGGCATCCCTGAGCTCAGCCCCCCAGGTGGGCTATGGGCTTTGTCCCTGTGAACCATCTCACCTTGCTTCTCTGGGGTGAGGGTCTAGCTTCAGGGCCCCATATCAATGTCCCTCTCTAACACACACACACACACACACACACACACACACACACACATACACACGTTCAATTCAACACAAAAAAGGAAAGGACAGGGTGGGGTAAGGCCTCCAGGCTGGGCCGTCGTCCCACCCTGGTGGGGGCTGTCTTATAGGCACTGAAGTGACCCAGCTGTCAGCAGAAGACGCGGATGCGCCTGAGTCTCCCAATTCCCATGTGGTGTACCGGCTGCTGAGCCCTGAGCCTGAGGAGGGTGCTGAGTGGGGAGCCTTCAAGCTGGATCCCGCCTCAGGCAGAGTGACGCTGGGGGCTGCCCCGCTCCATGCTGGCCAGAACATCCTGCTTCAGGCGCTGGCTGTTGACCTGGCAGGAGCAGAGGGTGGTAAGTGCCCTGGTGGTGACCGGGGTCCTCTGCCCTCTCTGTCCCCCGTGAGGCCTCACCAGCAAGCCCTGTCCTGCCTCAGGCCTCAGCAGCACCTGTGAGGTTGCAGTCACCATCACAGACATCAATGACCATGCCCCCGAGTTCACCTCCTCCCAGGTAAGCTAAAGCAGGGGGAGGCCTTGGGAAGGGCACTGGAGGGCCTCACCACCCCAGGCCATCTCTGCAGATTGGGCCCATAAGCCTCCCTGAGGATGTGGAACCCGAGACTCTGGTGGCCACACTCACAGCCACCGATGCTGACCTGGAGCCCGCCTTCCGCCTCATGGACTTTGCCATCGAGGCAGGGGACATGAAAGGGACCTTTGGCCTAGACTGGGAGCCAGACTCTGGTCAAGTCCAACTCAGACTCCGCAAGGTAAGCGCCTGGGTGGGTGAGTAAGGGGCACACACACACACACACACACACATACATGGGTGTGCCATGCCCCAGCTCATACCAACCTTGCTGGTTCTAGAACCTCAGCTATGAGACAGCTACCCATCACAAGCTGGTGGTGGTGGTGCGGAACGTGGAGGAACTGGTGGGCCCGGGCCCAGGCCCTGGAGCCACAGCCACAGTGACCGTGCTGGTGGAGAGGGTGACGCCACCTCCTAAGTTGGACCAGAAGAGCTACGAGGCCAGCGTCCCGGTCAGCATCCCAGCTGGCTCGTTCCTGCTGACCATCCAGCCCTCACAATCTATGAGCAGAGCCCTCCGGTGAGCCAACACCCCAGGCCCTTATCTGGACTGGGTCTGCCCTGCTCCCCGGGGACGGCTTCAGGGCCTCAGAGGGGACTGTCATTATCTATGGAACTGTAGCTTATGTCGAGGTTGTGAGTCTTGGGAGACTCAAGGCTGGATGGACTGGACAGGGTGTGGAGGACGGTGTTTAGGCCACATGGAAGCTCCGATTATGTCTCCCTACTTGGGGAGAGGACCAAGCCCTCCCAGACCCCACTGAGGTTCCAGTAGAGCCCGGGATCTTCCCAGGCTCTGGTTCCATCCAGACCCCTTCACAAGGGGCCCTGGGACCAGCGAAGCTGAATCAGGCCCCATTATTCTCATAGTCCCTCTTCTACCAACAGTGTCCACTATTCAAGCTCCCTCCCCCAAGCTGGGTACCTAAGTCCTAAAGCTGGGCAGAGAGCCTGGGTGCCCCTGCACCGCTGCCACCCTGACACACAGAGGACATGGAGCCTGAGCAGTAATGGTCACCTGGTCCTGGGGGCTTCTGGGCAATGCCCCACATGTAGCCCCAATGCCTCCTTACACCCCTTCCTTCTCTGGGCCTCAGGTTCTCCCTGGTCAATGACTCAAAGGGCTGGCTCTGCATCAAGGAGGTCTCTGGGGAGGTGCACACTGCCCAGTCCCTGCAGGACGCCCGTCCTGGGGACACCTACACAGTGCTTGTGGAAGCCCAAGATGCAGGTATGCCAGGCAGCATGGGGCCTGGGGAAGGAGGCACTGAGGTAGTTACATAGTCAAACCTTACTCAATCCATATGCAAATCTCAGACAGACAGACAGACAGACAGACAGAGGGCAGGACTGAACTTCCTCCCTGAGACCCTTGCAGACAATGACTCAGTCCCAAGCAGAAGACAGGTTGTTCTCTCTCTTCCTCTCTCTCTCTCTCTCTCTCTCTCTCTCTCTCTCTCTCTCTCTCTCTCTGCAAATGGGTCTACCTGGGTAGACTTGGCCTGGCCTCTGCCTCCCCGCTCTCACCACCTTCTAGATTAACACTTGAAATCCCTGTACCTTACCCCTTAGTCCATGGAGGGCCTCTTAGGGACAGGCTGGGGACAGAAGGTGCTAGGCTGGGGAGGTGGACGGAAGGCCAGGGCTGCTTGGAGGACCAGAGTGCTGGGAGGTGAGCAAAAATGAGGCCAGATGTGGGGGACCCTAAACTGAACCTTGATGGGATGAACTGCTGGCCCTGGGGAGGGTATGTCAGGAGGCCCAGGGCAGGCCGGCAGGGTGCACCCCTCCATGATCAGGGTGCCGCCATGTTGCCGCATGCTGGCATCCACAGAGGGGGTGGCAGGTTTGGCATCCAAAAGAACTCAGCCTGTGAGTTGTTGCAATAGAGAAGCCATGACGCCCGCTGTAGGGAAGAGCCTGCCATGGGGATGGGGGATGGAGGGATGGAGAGAAGGGTGGAGTGGAGGAAGAGGGGCAGGGAGGCAGCAGAGTGAGACTGATGGCTGTTGGGGGAGGAGTGAGGTCAGGACTGCGGGGCTCACCTCCGCCCCTGTCGATGCAGACGAGCCAAGACTGAGCACCTCTGCCACCCTCGTGGTCCACTTCCTGAAGGCCCCCCCTGCCCCGGCCCTGCCTCTCGCCCCTGTGCCTTCCCGACACCTGTGCACACCACGCCAGGACTATGGCGTGCTCGTCAGCGGGCCCAGCGAGGACCCTGACATGAACGGAGAGCATGGTCCCTACAGCTTTGCCCTCGGTCCCAACCCAACAGTGCAACGGGATTGGCGCCTCCAGCCCTTCAATGGTGTGTGCTCAGGGAAAGGATGGATGAGGCCACAGGGGGAGGGGGACCACTTGGAAGTGGGATGAGGTGGCTCTGGGCCAAGGGGGAGCAGCCCTCGGCAAGCCCATCCAGGCTAGTGACCCTGGTCATTGTCTACAACCAACAGATTCCCACGCCTTCCTCACTCTGGCCCTGCACTGGGTAGAACCACGTGAGCATGTCATTCCTGTGGTTGTCAGCCGCAATGGCCAGATGTGGCAGCTCCTGGTCCAAGGTGAGGTTGGGGCTTGGGTGCTGCCAAAGTTGGCATCTTCATTCCCCAGGGAGCCACTGGGGTGCGGAGTGCGGGGCTGGGCACCTCGTGTAGGCTCACATGTGCACACTTGCACATCTGTGGCTTGGCACACACACAGGATCGCACACCTTCACATAGCTCCGCATACATGTGTGTGACAAAGACGCCTCTCCACCAGCTGGCCAGACAGGGGCTCTGGGCACTCAAAGAGCCCTCCCCTACCTCCCTCTTCTCCCCCCCCCCCACAGTGATCGTGTGTCGCTGCAATGTGGAGGGGCAATGCATGCGGAAGGTGGGCCGCATGAAGGGCATGCCCACGAAGCTGTCAGCGGTGGGCATCCTCGTGGGCACCCTGGCAGCCATTGGTAATGGAGGCTGGGCTCCCGTGCCAGGGAGGGTGGTAGGTGGTTGGAGCCACGGTTTCTAGATAAACAGTGCATTTTTGTCCCCAAAGCACCCCCAGGTCTGGAAGAGAAGCCCCCTAATTTCCCTTCTCATCATACTCTTGTCCCCTGGAGTCAGAGTCATGATCACTATTGATAACAGCACTTGCTATTAATTATTATGCACTGTCTGTATGTCAGACCTGTGCGGAGCACTACGTGGATTATTCCCTGGAATCCTCTGTGCAGTCTTGGAGGCAGATCCTGGTATCTCCCCATTTGGCAGATGAGGTGAATGACGCGTCCAAGGTGAATGACGCGTCCAAGGTTGCACAGCCAGGATGTGGCACAGCCCAGGCCTTTCCAGCCCAATTCCTTCAGCCCAAGCCACCTTTCCCTTTATTCACTCAGCCGCCTGCATTTTCTCCTAGTGGGTTTTCTTTGCTGGTTCTAGCACAGGGCTATGGTGTGCCTTCCTCTTGGAGGTCCATGGGAACAGCCCATTGGCTCTCAGGTGAACTCTACCCACACTGTTCCCCAGAGAAGGGGACTTTGGAGGCTGGAGCAAGCTGTCAGAGTGCAGCTCAGTGAGGTTAAGGCCTGTGATGGCTGAGTGGGCCCAGCTGTCCAACTTCTCCAGGCTCCCGAGTCATAACCAGCTCAGCCTCGGGGACATTGTCTAGGAAGCATCATCTCTTTATTAAACCACTGCCAATACCAGTGAGTACTTAGAGACTGACACGTCCCACAGCCTCCCCTGAAGGCTGACCCATCCCTCTTGGGCCCCTCAGGCTTCTTGCTTATCCTCATCTTCTCCCACCTGGCCCTGGCGAGGAAGAAGGACCTGGATCAGCCGGCAGACAGCGTGCCCCTGAAGGCGCCCATCTGAGCGGCTGGGGCAGCCCCAGCGGGGAGTTGAGTCTCTGGCTCCATCCGAATCCACTGGGAGAGGGCCCCAAGCTCCGGTGGAGATGAAGACAGAGGAAAGCCACTGCACCTTCCTGGGGCAGAGACACTGTCACTAGACAAATCCCCGGAGCCTGAACACTGACTATGGGCTCTCCATGGGAATATTTCAAATGGCAGCTCGTTGTCCAATAATAAAGCCTCAGCAAGCCGGGCTGGTGTCTAAAGGATCACTATGCCAATGTCTAAGTGTCCACGATGCACTCGTGCCTCAGTGTGCACACACATGCCCCTTCCTGCCTTCCCCATCCCCTGCTTCACAGAACGGGTCTGGGGGCTTGAAAGATAAGACTGGGGTCCCATGGAAGGAGGAACATGGAAGCATCATATGGACCATTGGTGAGATCTTGGGACCAAAGCAAGGTGAGCCATGTCCTTGGGCATCCAGAACCCACCGGCCATGAGCCCTCCTGCATGGGCGAACTGTGCAGGTGGTGGTCAAGGAAGAGTGTCTTTGAGGGCATCATTCTGACTCTCAGGACAACCTCTCTGCTATGGTAAGACACAACCTGTGAGTCCGTGTCCTCTGCTCTCGTGTGAGCACACTCGTGTCCCTGTACATGAGTCTCCTGCTCCCAGGTTAGGCAGAGGTCCCTGTTTCCGGAGGAGCCTGTACAGGGATCTTGAGAGCCCCCAAGAGGCAGAAACAGGATGGGTGAGGAAAGGATGAGTCCTTCTGCCCCAGTTCAGGCTCCAAGGCACTTCTGGCTCTCGTGCACAGGCTGGCAAGCATGGGGGCACATGCAAGAAGTCAGGGAGGGGGAGTCGCTACAGTGGATGTCATGGCGGGGGCAGGAATTCCTGTGGCTCACTGGAGCAGCCCTTTCTCTGGCCCAGTATTAAGCCATGGCCCTCCTGCCCTGCTGAACACTGAATGCACCTCCAGAGTGACCTCTAGTCCCTGCCCCTTGACTGACCCCAGGCACAGGCCAATCCCACTTACCCCCTTCCTGATGGTCTCTGGGTACTAGGGTGGGACTCGCCGTCCCAGCACCCTGAGCTGATGATGGTAAATCACGGGGAAGGAAGAAAAACAACCTCGGTGGGGCCCAGCCCTATTTTTAGGAGATAATCTCTCCACTGCTGGCAGATTCTGTGGGATGGGGGCCAAACTCGGCCGAGAGAGACAAAGCGGGCTTGGCTAACTTGGGGAGGTTGTAGATGGGTTCTGAGGGCAGCCTGAGTGGCCCTGGGCTCAGGGCTCCCCACTGGAGGTCCTGCTGACCACCCAGCCCATGCAGGGCTCCCCGCCCTCTCCCAGCATGCTCTGGTTAGCCTGCACCCACTCGTCTTCAGGACACAAAGCTCCCCCCAGGTTGCATCTCATCTAATCTCCCATCAATCTGCCAGGGCAGGCTGTTGGTCCCATTTTTCCAGTGGAGGATCTTGAAAGTCAGGGAGGTTAAGGGCTGAGATTGAGAGTCTTAGAATCAGAGAAGAAGGAAGAACTGTGTGGCCAAGGTCCATGTTACCTCTAGAAGTGTCCACAGCCTTTGCCTGGCTCTGCTCCTACAAGATCCCCCCGAATGGCCTTTAGAGACTTCCCTGCTCGGCTCCTCTGGTAAAGGTGGCAAGACTGATTGCAAAGAGATGGAAGGACCATTCCAAGTCAGACCTGCTGGTGAAATGTGGCACCTCAGCCCCTCCCTGCCCTCCGAGTCTCTGTCCTGGGTGAATGGGTAGGTAGCAGGAGGAGCGGCTGGGTGGGTGGGTGAGGGATGGATGGGTGGGTGGATGGGTGGTTTGGTGAGCAGGTGGATGGCGGACCAACAGAGGAAACGTTGGATGACAGGCTACCAGGAAAAATTGGGGCAACTGGCCCTGTTTGAAGGCTTCTCTTAGTTTCCAGGCCCCAGGCCACTCTCTGGTTGTGTCACTGCTAGAGCCGACCACAGGAGTCAAAGGCTCATTTTCTCTGAGCATCTGTGAACATAAATTTCTCCTAATGATTCTGAACCCCATTCTAAAGAGGAAGGGGAGGACCAGAGTGGGCGTGGCTTGTCCTGGGTCACAGAGGGAGAGAAACACATTGGCAGTGGGGCAGGGAATCCTTATAGGGATTCATGGTAGGGAGGTAGTCCTCACCCTACGAACAGGGTCTAGTAGGGCAAGATGGGGGTAACCAGTGGCATAGCACTGGTAGAAGAGCATGCAATCTATGCCCACCTCATCTTTGTTGTGTGCTCCCAGGTAAGTCACTTCACTTCTCTAAGCCTCCATTTACTTGTTGATAAAATGGGGCCCACTTCATGGGGCTACTGGGAGCATTGCATGAGATAATCTTTGCAAAATGCATTTAGCAGAGTATTAGGCACACTGCAGTCCATGAGATTTTTGAGGGGAGGCTTACCAAAAATGCCTGAAGCCCCCCTCACACTCCGAGAGGCCCCATGGGGCCTAGGCTCCGGGGCAGAAGTATGGAAAAGGACCCCAGCTCCAGCCCCCACCTGGCTTTGCCGGTGGCTGAGGACAACCAACTGCTTCCGGCCCGGGCTCCTTTCCAGCCCCTTGGCTTTTTCTAGTCCTATGATGTCTGTCGAGGGGTCTCCTGGGGCTCTGACTGGGCTGCAGCTGGAGGGGTGGAGGGGTCAGCCCCAGAGGGGGCTCGTGCTCCCCCTCTCCCAGGCCCCTTCCAGAGGCACAGTACCAGATCAAAGGGACCCAGCACTGAGGACTAGGAGGCTGCTGGGAAAGATTGTAAACATGAGGATATTTTTAAACTTTTTCCAGCCCCAACGATAGAGCTCTTGAAACAAGAGGCCCAGAGGTCAGTCCAGCCCTCACCCCCAAAGAATAAAACAGTCTAAGGACCCCAGACACCCCCGCCTACCTATACCCACTGCAGGACTCTAGCTTGGGCCTCAGGGCGGCTTTTCCTAGGGTCTCATGTCCTGTGGCTAGGGGATGACCGTTCCTCCTGCGAGGGCCTCAGAGGTGTGGTGGAGGCCTTCCTGGCGGGGCATAGGAGACCCCTCAGCAGCCCTGTCACTGTATCAGGCATGTGCGTGTGCACGTGTGGGCCTGTGGGTGTGTAAGCATATGCCACAGTCTTGTGTGTGTGCTGTCAGGATGTGGGGGTGTACAAGGATCTCCCTCATCCTATCACCTCTTCTCCTAATATCCTTGAGGGGACAAGAGGCAGGCCAGAGGCCTGGGGGGAGCAGAGAGCCAGGGGGCTGGGTGGGGGCGGCGGTGCAGGTCCACGCACTGAGTCAGGCTGTGAGGACTGCAGGGGCCACTGACGTGGGGCCTGGGGGCCTCAGCTCCCTTGATTCCGCTCAGATGTCACTGGGAATGTGGAGACAAGGCTCCCAGACCTCCCCCCTTCCGGTGCCACGGTGACGCTCACCGTCGGCTCCATGACAACAGCCTCTTCCCTCAGAGTGACGTGGGCCACCCGGGCACACTCACAAGAGTGTCACAGGGATGCTCGTGCAGGGGACTCAGCCAATGCAGGCCCTGCTCCACGTGGGATTATATCTCAGGGCCCCTCGCCCTACCATCTCCCCACTGACCAGCGTGGGGGGTCTCAGGGGCATTCAGAATCCAGGTTGGGCTGCCCTGCTTGGGCTCAGAGAGAGACAGTGGCCAGCTCCAGGTCACACAGCTCCTCGGTGGAGGGCAGGGCTCAGGACCCAGGCTAAGATTCAGAAAGTGCTCTGGTCTTCCAGCGAGGGGATGTCAGGCCAGGAGAATGGGGGAGCCAGGCAGGCCTGGGGAGGAGGACCCAGAGACCTGTCCTCCAGCTGAGGGCAGAGCTGCCCTCCCAAAGGCATTGCTCTGTGGTCCAGGTTGCGGCGGCCTTGCGTGCGCCCACTCACAGGTCCCGTTGCTATTCTTACCCACTTGGCGGTGGCGGTAGGGTCAGAGATAGTGGTAGGGCGGGAGGGAGTCATGAGCACAGGCCCCTTATCTGACACATTCCCTGGAAACTTGGCAGGGGCCACCAGTCTCGGGGGCCTCGGCAGGGCGGGGGCTAGGTGGTCACAGGGACGGCGTGGGGGCTGGGCACCCCGCAGATGAGGCCCCGTCCGGTCACCTCTCCTACAGCCAGGCGAGGTCTGGTGGAAACGGATCCTAGAGGGACCTCTTCCCACAGGTCACCTGTAGTAGTTCCCACGCGATCCAACCAGAATGCACCACCATTCCCATCTCTGAACCTTTGACACTTCTCGGGACCATGGGCTGGCTTCCTCAGTGACGGGCTGCCTCTAGGGAACAGCACCGGCCTGGCGACCACAGACACGGAGTCTGTCCCTGGTCCAGCTGTGTGGCCTCGGGCAAGTCACTGTCCTGCTGTGCGCTTCGGTTTCCTAATACCTTTACCCAGCAATTGTAAGGAAATGGCTGGGGAGGCAAGGGGCTGCAACTTGTATGGGTATGTGTGTGCTCACATGTGCCCCGTGTGTGTGTGTGGGGTCAATCTAGGGGGAAGGAGGCACATGGATTCCCCACCTTGAAGACTCCCGCCCCATGAATTTTCCATTGGCACGTCGGCACCCTCTCCCCAAAAATAGGCCCTACCAGCCGTGTGCGACAGAGCCCAGACTGAGGGGGCTTTTTATAGCTGCCCTTTGATTGTCAGCTCTTGAGCGGCTGCTATTTTGAGCCCCCATGACCAGAGAAATAGGGCCGAATGGGCGGGGTTAGTTCAGTGGGCCGGGTGGCTCCCCAAAGGCATCCCCAAAGGGGCCAGCCCTGCCCTCTCATGCCCAGCACTGCTGCCAGGGAGAACCCAGCATCTCCTGGATATCAGGCCCGAGGCTAATCTGTCTACCGCCAGGGATGTGACAGACTGGGCAGGACCCAGCCACCTGGCTGAGCACATCTGATGGCTGCCACCCACACTCTCACTCAGCAAGAAGGGGGATTAACTGAGATATTCAGACAAAGCCCTGACTTAGCACAGGGGCTAGCACATAACTGGCCTTCAAAAGGTGAAATAGAGCTGGGCGTAGCGGCACACACTTGTAATCGCAGTATTTGGGAGGCTGAGACAGGAGGATCACAGGTTCAAGGACAGCCTCAGCAGCTTAGTGAAGCCCTCTGCAACTGAGCTGAGACCCTGTTTCAAAATAAAGAGTAAAAAGCCGGATGCAGTGGCACACGCTTGTAATCTCCGCGCTTGGGAGGCTGAGACAGAAGGATCGCACAGGTTCAAAGCCAGCCTCAGCTACTTAGTGAGGCTCTCAGAAACTTCGTGAGACCCTGTTTCCAAATAAAATATAAAATGGGTCTGGGAGTATAGCCTGGAGGTAGAAAACCTCTAGGTTCCACCCCCAGTACCACCAAAAAATAAATAAATAAAAATAAATAAAGAGTAAAAAAACAGGGCTGGGAGTATAGCTCAGAGGTAGAATGACCCTGGGTTCCATCTCCAGTACCTGAAAAAAAAAAAAAAAAAAGGAATAGGAGCCAGGTGTGGTGGAGTACACCTATAATCTCAGTACTTGGGAAGCTGAGACAGGAGGATAGCAGGTTTGCAGCCAGCCTGGGCAACTTAGTCAGACCCTCAGCAACCTAGTGAGACCTGGGGGTATACAGTACAAAAAAAAAAAAAAAAAAAAAAAAACCACAAAGCAAAAACTGGAATAGAGAGGCCGGTGCAAATGACACATGCCAGTAATCCCAGATAGCTGGGAGGCTGAGGTAGGAAGATTGCAAGTTCAAGGCTAGCTTGGGCAACTTAGTGAGACACTGTTTCAAAATTAAAAAATGAAGCTGGGTGAGGTGGTGCACACCTGTAATCCCTTGGGAGGCTGAGACAGGAGGATTGTGGGTTCGCAGCCAGCCTCAGCAATACAGTGAGGCCCACAGTCATTTAGTGAGACTCTGTTTCAAAATTAAAAATTAAAAAATAGGCCGGACGTGGTGACGCACGTTTGTAATCCCCGCGCTTGGGAGGCTGAGACAGGAGGATCGCACGGGTTCGAAGCCAGCCTCAGCTGGCTTAAGAGACCCTGTTTCCAAATAAAATATAAAATGTAGGTCTGGGAGTGTAGCCCGGAGGTAGAAGGCCCCTGGATTCCATCCCCAGTAGCACCAAAAAAAAAAAAAAAAATTAAAAAATAGGTAGAATGCCCCCTGGGTTCAATCCCTAGTATAAAAAAGAAGAAATAGGGGCTGGGTGTGACTCACTGGTAGAGAGAGAGAGAGAGAGAATGAGAATAGCTCCTGTTCTTATTGTCATTACAGCCATAGTCATTCCTGGTTTTGTTGTTACTGTGATATTTTTGTCAGATTTCCTTCCAGTCTTTCTTCTGAGCATTTATCTCATGAGGCTGAGCTCAGGACCTAACATTGTCCCCCATACAAGCACACACATCTGGTTTGGGTGGGTAGGAACCCCAAGTCTTCTGGGGTGCCCCACTACATAAAATAATCATATGACCTCTCCATAAATGGTCTTTGGGGCCCATGTGTTTCTGGCTGTGTCCACAACCCCTACCATCTCCTCAAATGCTCCACACACAGGATTCCGAGACCCCAGATTCTGAAAGTCAAGTTCTAGGTTTGGGGTCTTTAGATGACTCCCACATCTGGATTCTCAAACTCTCTGGCCAGCACCTGATGAAATGGGCTTATTCCACAGCTAGACATGAGAAAGAACTTTCAGGTTGCTCAGACGCACAAGACTTGACAATGAGCCATTAGAGCAAGTTCTGGGCTTCCCGGCCACAGTGCGCATGTGTGTGGAGCGTGGGCTGCCGAGAAGAGGGGACCGGATGGAGGGAGCCAGGTTCGGGGAAGTGGCTGGGACAGGGGGAGGAGGGGAGTGTGGCTGAGCCGGGCCTTGCTCTTCCCAGTTAGGGTCATTTCCCAGCAGGGCAGGAAGGTCAGTTAGGGTTGAGGGGTCACATGATCCCCCCTTCCCCCAAATGGTTACCGCACAAGGTGAGACTTCCTTGTTACCCGAAGGATAAAAATAGGTCCCAGGTGATGGCCTGTACCCATGCCCAGAATCACCACGGTTATTCTGAGTGACAGGCCCAGGGCCAGGTCTGTGGGGACTGACCGAGCTGGAAGCGGCATCCTCAGCCTGCGGTGGGCACGCTGCCCTTTGGGGGATCCGGAATGGGGGTGGAGGACTAGAACTGCAGACCAGCTGACCCCAATAGGCGGGAGCTCCAATCCTGACTCAGCTCCGTGACCCTGGGCAAGCCAAGTATCAGCCTCCTTCTCAAATGCTGGGAACCCTGACCCCTGCTTTTTGGTGTAGTTGAGAGAATTTGGTGAAATTGGTAGATGCCATTTAAATATTTATTTATTTATTTATTTATTTATGTACTAAGGATTGAACCTAGGGGCATCTGCCTCTGAGCTACACCCCCAGCCTGACTTTTTATTCTTTATTTTGAAACCGGGTCTCACTGAGTTGCAAAGGACCTCATTAAGTAGCTGAGCCTATCCAAGAACCACGATCCTCCTGTCTTAACCTCCCAAATGCTGGGATTACAAGTGTATACCACCACGCCCAGCTTTTATTCTTTCTTTCTTTCTTTCTTTCTTTATTTGGTGGTACTGGGGGTAGAACCCAGAGGCTTTCTACCTCTGGGCTATACTCCCAGACCCATTTTATGTTTTATTTGGAAACAGGGTCTCACTAAGTTGCTGAGACTGGCTTTGAACCTGTGTGATCCTCCTGTCTCAGTCTCCCAAGCACGGGGATTTACAAGCATGTGGTACCACGCCCGGCTTCTTCTTTATTTTGAATCAGGATCTCACTAAGTTGCAGAGGCTGGCTGTGAACCTGCGATCCTCCTATCTCAGCCTTCCAAGTACTGGGATTATAAGCATGCACCATCATGCCCGGCTGACAAATGGTACTTAACAGGTGTGCTAACCCCCCACTTTAGCTGTCTCAGAGGCCAGGCCTAGATGTTCAGAGAGGCTTTTGCCTGAGTTTCCCAGCAGTAGAAAGCCCCTTCCCTTCCAATTCTGAAGGAGCCAAGTCAGGCGTGAAAACACAGTTCTGGAAGGGCTTGTGGGGATTTTCCAGGAACAAGTCCATCCAACTGGAGAATTCTATTCCTGGCCCTGCTGCCCAGAGCCCAGGCTAAGAAGGGGACACTCTGGCTCATTCCAGTTCTGCCCAGCTCCCGCTCCTTGTCTACCAAACCCAGGCTGGGGTACCCCACACCAGGCTCGCTTGCTGGGTGCTGTGGAGTCTGGGGGACCTGAGGTTCCTGCTCTGCCTCGTGGTCTGAGCACAGAGCTGTGCTGAGCACACGGTTGGTCCTCTCCTGACCCTGTATCCCTTCCAAGGGCCGGCCTTTCTTTCATCTAACATATTCTAGAATTTTCCCTGGACCCAGATCCAGACCATAGATGAACACTAACTTGGGACGGATGGCACCTGACTCAGCTCGGGGGTCAGGGAAGGGGAAAGGTGGCCAGGCTGGGGAGCTGCCAGGCAGAGGCTCAGGACTGGGCCGCACTGCCGTTTTCTTGAGGATGGAGCCCAGGTTCGGGGTGGCCCAGTGGGCACTGAGGCTGCGGCACGGGGTGAGGGAGGTGAAACCGAACTCAGTTTATTCTTTTTCTCTTTTTTCGTGGTGTGTGTGTGTGTGTGTGTGTGTGTGTGTGTGTGTGTGTTATTAGAGATTGTATCCAGGGGCATTTTAACTCTCAGCTACACTCCCAGCCCTATTTTAATTTTATTTCAAAACAAGATCTCCCTAAGTTGCCACATGATCCTCCTGTCTAGCACAGGGATTATAGGCACACACCGCGGTGCCTGGTGAACTCAGTTATTTTCTGATCTGGAAATGAATCCAGTTCATTTTTGATCTGGATCCAGTCCAATTCTTTTTTTTTTTTTTTTTTTTTTGGTGGTCTGGGGATGGAACCCAGGGGCATTCGACCTCCGAGCTACACCTCCTGCCCTATTTTTTATTCTTTATTTTGAAACAGGGTCTCACTAAGTTGCAGAGGGCCTCACTGACTAGCTGAGGCTGTCCACAAACCGCGATCCTCCAGTCTTAGCCTCCCGAATGCTGGGATTACAAGTGTGCGCCACCACGCCCAGCTTGGATCCAGTCCAATTCTGATCTAGAGTTGGGTTCTTCTTCCAACCCTAACCTCTCCCCTCCACAACAACCCTTAGCAGAGTTTTGGACCAAAATGGGGGAGGGCTCTTTGGCTGGCTGATTGGCATCCCAAGACCAATCAGGCATTAGAGGCACTGCCAGGGGGCCAGCTCTGCTCTTTGGGCTGTCCTCTGGGATATGATGATGATGATGATGATGATGATGATGATGATGATGATGATGTTTGGTACCAGGAACTGAACTCAGGGGCATCCTAATCCTACCTCCAAGATACACCCCAGCCCTTTATTTTTATTATTTATTTATGTGTGTGTGTGTGTGTGTGTGTGTGTGTGTGTGTGTGTGTGTGTGTGTTGCTGGGGATTGAATCCAGGGGCATTCTACCTCTGAGCTATACCTCCAGCCCCATTTTTTATTCTGTATTTTGAAACAAGGTCTCACTAAGTTGCTGAGGGCTTTACTAAGTAGCTGAAGCTGGCTGTGAACCCAGATCCTCCAGTCTCAGCCTCCCAAGTACTGAGATTACAAGTATGCACCACCACACCCGGATTCCTTTTCTATTTTTTTTTATGTAGAAACAGAGTCTTGTAAGTTGCTGAGGACCTTCTAAGTTGCTGAGGCTGGCCTTGTGCCTGTGATCTATCTACCCGTCTAACCCTTCAAGTACTGGGATTATAGGCGTGTGCCACCATGCTTGGCTGGGATATTCTTGCACCCACAAAATGCACTTTTTGTCCACACCAGGCCCTAGGTAGTGACAGACACCCAGATTTACTTTGGAAGCAAAGTTGTTATTGGGTCACAATCAGCCCTGGGACACCCCCTCCCAGGCCCACTCTGCCGCTCCGTCTCCACTTTAGCCCTATCCCGTGCCCTCCCCAGCTTTGGCCACCATCTCTTTGCTGGGGATGGGGCAATGGCTTCCCTCCCTCCTGAGACTGGCGCCAAGGTTTATGAGCCAGTGCAGAAGTCTCTGAGAGCCATATGGGTGGAAAAAGTTACCCGGTTCTAAATCAGCCAGCCTTCTGGTGATCTCATCCCCTTCCCAAGATAGTTGCACTTCCCTCCCCCACCGCTGGCCCTGGCCAATGGGGTAAGTCACGAGGGAGGAGGAGAGAGAGAGGAGAGAGAGAAAGAGGAGAGAGAGAGAGAGAGAGAGAGAGAGAGAGAGAGAGAGAGAGAGAGAAAGAGAGAGAGGAGGATTTCAGCTTGGGGTCACACTGTACATTCTGTTGACTGCCCACCCCCACGCCCCCTTTACAATATTTACAAACAGCCATTTTCCATCAGATAAACTATAAAGATCTACCATCATATGTTTTCCTCCCCAATTACTTTTAAAGTCCGCCAGGATGGATGCACCAGAATCTCTGCGTCCAGTCCTGGAGGAGGACATGCCAAGAGTGTACGGTTTCTCTTTCTTACAAACACCAGGGCCATGACCATTTTTGTTCAAATCCCCTCGTGTGGTTGCCTGACCCACCCCCTCTCTGAGATAAATTCTCACAGGTGCTGGGTGGGAGGGCAGGCGTCACTGTGTGCCTGAGGAGTTCCGGCCCTTCCCTACTACAAGGCGCCATGCCTGGGGCAGGAAGGGGGATCAGAGACCAGTGCGGGGTGGGGGGGGCAGGGTCAGGAGAGGGGGCACGCTGAGGTCTGCTGCCCTCCTGCCCGCTCAAGGTGGGGACTCCCTCACTCCTGCTCAGTCTTGCCTTCCCATCCCCAACGGCCAGGCTGACGGGGGTGCAGGGAAAGGCCATACATGGGAGCTCCTGACCCATGCTGGAGGTTGTATCCATACACTCCCAGCCCAGGCACAGGCAGTGGTCTCAGCCTGGGGCAGGGCTCCATTCCACCCAGTTCACGCCTTGCTAAGCCCTTCCCCAAGTGTTGCTAGCAAGCTTTCATGGGAGGGGTAGCTCACCTTCCTAGTTGCCACCCTGCCTTTGGGGAAGAAGGGAGCATTGCTTTTGTTTGTTTGTTTGTTTGTTTGTTTGTTTGTTTGTTGTGGTACTGGGGTTCCTGGAAGCCCTTCATCCTTCGGGCTACACTCCCAGACCTATTTTATATTTTTCAAACAGGGTCTCTTATGCCAGCATGGCTGGCTTCGAACCTGCGTGATCCTCCTGTCTCCACCTCCCAAGTGCGGGGATTACAAGCGTGCGCCACCATGCCCGGCATGTTTTTTATTAAATGAAGAAAAATTCACCAGAATCTCATGAGGGCTGAGGGGAAGCTCTATAGTCAAACACAAAGTTTAGAGCCTCCGGGCGTGGTGGCACTCGCTTGTAATCCCAGAACTTGGGGGGCTGAGACAGGAGGATCGCACAGGTTCGAAGCCAGTCTCAGCTACCTAGTGAGGCTCTCAGCAACTTAGTGAGACCCTGTTTCCAAATAAAGTATAAAATAAGTCTGGGAGTACAGCCCAGAGGTAGAGAGTCCCTGGGTTCCACCCCCAGTACCATAAAAAAAAAAAAAAAAAGTTTGAAGCCCAGCTTCGCATCTATATCCTAGAACACAAGTCTCACCTCTCTGGGCTCAGTTTCTTCATCTGTGGGGTGGGTTAGTGATACTTGTTCACAGAGTCTCATAAAGAGGATTAAGTAAGATCATACATGTAAAGTGCAAAGCACTTGGCCAGAGTATGTGCTCACAAATGTGGCCTCGTTTATTATTTTAAGTGATTGCAAACTGCTGGGCATGGCGGTGCACGCTTGTAATCCCAGTACTTGGGAGGCTGAGACAGGAGGATCGCAGGTTCATGGCCAGCTTCAACAACTTAGTGAGGTCCTCTGCAACTTAGTGAGACCCTGTTTCAAAATAAAAGAATAAAATAGGGCTGGGGGTGTAGCTTGGAGGTAGAACACCCCTGGGTTCAATTCCCAGAAACCCCCCCCCAAAAAAAAAATCAGGAATGAAACCCCTGCTGTGTCCTCTCCCTAGCTGGAAGCAAATCAGGATGGCTGAAACACAGGGCGGAAGACACAGGAGGTGAGGTGGGTGGTCAAGTTTGAACTTGGCCTTGCGCATCAGGAAGGGACTGAGATATTTTTCTGACTCTTTGGAAATAAAAGAGGATAGTAAAGACCAGAGATGGAAGGATGTCACTAAAGGCTTGTTTTTGGTACTGGGGATTGAAGCCAAGGGCATTCTACCTCTGAGCTACACCCCAAACCTATTTCATTTACTTTATTTTATATTTTGAAACAAGGTCTCATTATGTTGCTAAGGGCCTCACTAAGTTACTGAGACTGGCCTCAAACCTGTGATCCTCCTGTCTCAGCCTCCCAAGTACTATGATTACAGGTGTGCACTACCGTGCCCAGCTATCGAAGGCTTTCTGTTGTTGTTATTGTTGTTAATTTAAAAAAATTCCAGGGGCTGGGATGTAGCTTGGAGATAGAACACAGATTTAGCATGTGTGAAGCTCTGGGTTTGATTTCCAGTGAAGGAAGGGAGGGAGGGAGGAAGGGGATGCCTATAATTCCAGTATTTGGGAGACTGAGACAGGAGGACCACAAGTTCAAGGCCAGTCTTGGCAACTTAGCAAGATTTTGTCTAAGAATTAAAAAAAAAAAAAAAGAGCTGAGCATGGTGCCGTACACTTATAATCCCAGTACTTGGGAGGCTGCAACAGGAGGATCACAGGTTCGAGTCCAGCCTCAGCTACTTAGTGAGTCCCTCTGCAACTTGGTGAAAACCTGTTTCAAAATAAAGAATAAAAAAATAGAGCTAAGGGTATAGCGCAGAAATAGAATGCCCCTGGGTTCAAGCCCCAGTTCCACAAAAAAAATGATGAGCAAAAAAAAAAAGATGAGCATGGTGGCACACCCCTGTAATCCCAGAACTAAGAAGCTAAGACAGGAAGATTACATGTTCAAGAACAGTCTCAGCAATGAAGTGAGCTCTCAGCAACCTTCAGCAACCTTTCAAAACCATGTTTCAGCCGGGCGTGGTGGCGCACGCTTGTAATCCCCGTGCTTGGGAGGCAGAAACAGGAGGATCGCGCAGGTTCGAAGCCAGCTGCGCTGGCTTAAGAGACCCTGTTTCCAAATAAAATATAAAATAGGTCTGGGAGTGTAGCTCGGAGGTAGAAGGCCCCTGGGTTCCATCCCCAGTACCACACACACACAAAAAAAAAATGTTTCAAAATATAAAATAGGGGTGAGGGTGTAGCTCAAAGGTAGAACTCCCCTGGGTTCAACCCCTAATACTACATATACATATACATACATACATATATGTATATATATGTGTATATATATTAATTATATATAATATATATAGCCAGGGAGATATACATATACATATACATATACATATACATATACATATACATATACATACATACATATATGTATATATATGTGTGTATATATATTAATTATATATAATATATATAGCCAGGGAGATATATATACATATACATATACATATACATATACATATACATACATACATATATGTATATATATGTGTGTATATATATTAATTATATATAATATATATAGCCAGGGAGATACATATACATATACATATACATATACATATACATATACATATACATATACATATACATATACATATACATATACATATGGAGAGAGAGAGAGGAGAGAGAGAGCGCGCGCGCGTGGGCCAGGGATATAGCTCAGAGGTAGAAAGCCCCTGGGTTAAAAAAACCCAAGGGATTAGTATAATGAAGCTATCAGATTCAACAATTATCAAGACTTGGTCACACTTTAAGCTTTGTCAATCCCCAATGTCACTTTTGCTATATTTTCTTCACCACAATCAAGTCCCTAAGGTCCGCCTATATTCAAGAGGAGGGGAATTAGACCCCACGGCTTAACTGATTAACTAGAGGAGTTTCAATAAATGTGTAGTTATCCTCAGACCCACAATAAGAAGCAAAAGATAGAGGATTCCAGGCTCCATCCCAGGAGTGACCGGGAGGCCGGCTCAACTCCTCAAAAGAGATAACTCCAGCTTATGAGGGAAAAACAAAACTTCTTTCCTTTCTCACTCTTCCCAAACATTCATTTATTTATTTATTTATTTATTTATTTATTTATTTATTTATTATTTTGCAGTGCTGGGGATTAAACCTAGGGCCCCACAACATACAGGCAAGAGCTGTACCACTGAGCCACAATTCCAGTCCTCTCCCTAATGTTTTCTTTTGTTTGTTTGTTTTGTACCGGTGATTAAACCCAGAGACATTCTACATACAAGCTACACCCTCCTGTCCAATTTTATTTCTTATTTGGAAACAGGTTCACTAGGTTGGTAATAGCCTCGCTAAGTTGCTGGCGCTGGCTTTGAACCTGTGATCCTCCCGTCTCAGCTTCCCAAGTACTGGGGTTACAAGCGTGCGCCACCGCGCCCAGCTCCCTAATGTTTTAATGCATGTATCAAGTGCCTACTTCATGCACTGGGCTTCAGGCACCAGCCTGATTCCTGGGGAGTCAGAGGAGATTCAGACAAGGTCCCAGTTGCCGCCAAGAGGCCAGACTGACAGGGGACACCTGAGGACCTGTGAAGCTTGTAATCCCAGTACTTGGGACCTGTGAAGCTTGTAATCCCAGTGTCCTGGGAACCAGAGATGACCTGGAAAGACAGGAGCGGGACTCAGCAGTCAGGCTGAATACGCAGGAGTGTGCCAGGAGGGGCTGAGGGCGGGGGTCCTGCTCCATGGAAGAGCAAGAACAAAGGCTTGGTGTATTTTTGGATTCTGGGACTTCCTGAAACTACTTGGCCCACAGACCGTGGGAGGTGGGGGAGGCCAACCTAGGGAGGTGTCTTAGCTCTCACCCTCAGCATGATGGGGAGCCATGGAAGGGTTCTGAGCAAGGAGTGACAGATGAGGGTAGAGCTGACAGCTGTCCTTTGGGAGCTTGGGAAGGGATAAAGGCATTTTGGACCACTCTTACGACAGGGACAGGATGGGGAATGGCTGTGGGGGCTGGCTGTAGGGCGTGGGGTACGAAGAAACAGGTCAAAGGTGTAGGGCCATCCACAGAGGAAAACAGCCACACTGGGGGAGCCACTGTGGAAGTGGCAGCCACTCTGACCGCCTGCTCTGCTGCAGCCCCCTCTCCACAAACTGGTGCGGGGCGACCAGAAGACAGGGTCCTGCCCCATCCTGCACCTGTGCGCAGCCACCAAAGCCCTGTGAGGCTTCCTGAAGGGTGCTCTAGGCTGCAGGCACAGGGAGAGAGGCCTGGGGCCTCTTTCCAGGAACACGCGCGGCCCCCGGCTGCAGCGTGGCTGGATGGTGACATCTAGAGGCAGCCTCTGGGTTTCGCATGGTCACACCCACAGAGCCCCGCAGCAAAGGGCTCTCTGCTGACGCTCCCATCCTGACAGCCTCAGGATGCAGTGACCAATCCACCAGGCCGAAGTGGGAAGAGCTCCAGCACCTCCGTTCCTCCATGCAAAGCCCCCAGGATCCCAAATGAGCGTGGACACTCCTCTCCCACGAGCTGAGGTGCCCCCCAACATCTCCACTCACCCATCACTGCACCGCTTTGTGCAGCAGTACAGTCAGCTTAGCGCAGGGCCAACCCTCCTGCAACAGAGGCAAGGTCCTGACCTCCACCTCACCAGCCCTGCCGGGCCTGCACCTGATCCCCATGTGATATTACAAAACAGCCTCGCCCCTCCTGGAGTGATTCACATCCGTGGTCTTGCTGGCACTGGACCCTCTTTGTCAATTCTCCTTTTTTTCTGGGGATTGAACCAAGAGGCATCATTTTACCTCCAAGCTACACCCTCTGTCCTATTTTGTATTCTTTATTTTGAAACAGAATTTCACTAAGTTGCAGAGGGCCTCACTAAGTAGCTGAGACTGGCTGTGAACCTGTGAGCCTCCCGTCTCAGACTCCCAAGTACTGGGATTACAAGGGTGTGCTACCGTGCCTGGCTTGTTTGCTTGTTTTTTTTTTTTTTTTTTTTTTTTTTTTTTTTTTTTTTTTTTTTGGTACTGGAGATTGAACCCAGGGGCAATTCTACCTCTGAGACACCCCCCACCCTATTTTTATTATAATTAAAATTTTATTAATGAACCATATTACACATATAAAAGGAACTAATCCAGAACTTCAAACTGTAAGCAAAGTATGGGTTTTCCATTCCTATATTATACAATAGTATAACTCTACTTTTCTTAAAACCTTTGAAGAGCTTCATTCTAGCAGCTGACTCCTAAGAGAATATTTACTGCCATCAACCACCTCTAATTCTTCAAAACAATAAAAATTCAGGAGGCCCAAGTGTTCCCTGACTTTGTTGGTCCCAAAGAATATTTTTTTTATTCTTTACTTTCAAACAGGGTTTCACTAAGTTGCAGAGGGCCTCACCTCACTAAGTAGCAGAGGTTGGCTGCGAACCTGTGATCTTCCTGTCTCAGCCTTCCAAATTCTAGGATTACAAGCATATGCCACCAGGTCCGGCTCTATTTTTATTTTGAAATAGGGCCTAAGTTGCTGAGGCCGGCCCCCAACCTGTGATTCTCCCATCTCAGCCTCCCAAGCATTGGGATCACAGGCGTGCTCCACTGCGCCCAGCGCCTAACTTCTTTTTGCTTCCACACCACTCCTGTTTTCCTCCTCCTTCTCTGACTCTTTTGTTGGTACCTCCTTCTCTGCTTCTTTCTGAATCATCCATCTACCCATCAGTTCTCCTGTCCTCCCTCCCTCATTCCCAGTCAGCCTGTGCACTCCTGGGGTGCTCCGGGGGCCAGGCCTGAAGCTATGGGGTTCAGACGGGGAGGAGGCTAACTAGGACAGGCATCCAGCAGCCCCAGTTGGAACACCACAGGGACAGCGGGAAGCTGAGGCAGGGCTTCCTGCTCTGCCCCACCTGCCCTGGTCTGAGGAAGAGCATGCCATGTCCACGGCCCTTCCTACACAGGATCCTACAGTCTCTCTCACTTTCCCTTCCTGGAGGTCACCTGATGGGCTTCTCCACGCCCACCAAGCTGGCGCTCCTCCCCCTTCACTGCTGCTCATACCTACCTCCATGGTGCCCCAGAAGTCCTGTCCTCAGATGCTGGACTGGATGGGGACCAGGTCCTGGGCTCCCATCCACACATGAGCTCCCTTCCCTGGACCGGCCCCTCCCAGCCCACTGTGGCTGTGACATGGGCCTCTCAGCACCCAGCCGGACAGGGCCACCCCTGGACAGCTTCGCATGACTGGCCCTGGGGCACGTGAGGTTCAAGCCTGGTAGACGGAACAGCGGTGAGCAGACATTCCTTCTGCTCATTCACTACAGGGAGAAGGGGGTTGGGCAGGAGAGGGCTTTCTAGAATCCTAGAAAGACAGGAAGAGTGGACAAGGGAGCTGAGTGGGCTCCAGAGCGTTCCTCCACAGACCACCTTTCTGGGGGTCCAGCTGCTCATTTCTAGGGCAGTGGAAGTCAGCGATGGAATCTTGGCCTCCTCCCCCTCGCTGTTCCCTGCCAGGGAAGCAGGACTTGCTGTGAGAACAGACACAGTCAGGTGGTCAGGCGCCAGGGGGCAAAGACACTCCTACTCACAGAGGTCAGTGAAGACTGGCCCCTTGTGGAGGGCGCTGCTTGGAGGGCAGGCCACCCACAATTCAGGGGTCACCAGGCTGGGAACCACTTAAAGGCATTTAGTAGCACCAAGTTAAGTGGAATAAAAAACTCCAGAGGTGGCTGGGAGTGGTGGTACATGCTTATGGTGCCAGAACTTGGAAGACTGAGACAGGAGAATCACAGGTTCACAGCCAGCCTCAAATACTTAGTGAGGCCCTCTGTAATTCAGTGATATCCTGTTTCAAAAAAAAAAAGAATAAAAAATAGGTCTGGGGATATAGCTTGGAGGTAGAATACCTGTGGGTTCAGGCCCCAGTACTGAAAAAACAAAGAAAACAAAACAAAACAACTCCAGAAGTGAAAGGTTAAAACTTAAATCTATAATTTTATTTTTTCTTCTCTAAAAAGTCCAAACAGTTCCATTTTTAAAATATTAATTAACTTATTTATGTATTTATTTTTGCAGTACTGGGGATAGAACCCAGGGGCATTCTACCTCCGAGCTACACCCCTAGTCCTATATTTTAGTCTTTTTTATTTTTGAAACAGGGTCTCACTGAGTTGCGAAGGGCCTAAGTAGCTGCCCTCGATCCTCAATCCTCCTGTCTCAGCCTCTCAAATACTGGGATAACAAGCATGTGCCACCACACCCATCTTGCAAACAGCTCCATTTAAAAATTTTAATTTTCTTGTGTTCCATTTTTATTATGTTTCAAAATGATGGGACACTGAAACATGTAAGCACACGTATGTAGCCTGACTCCTAATAATCAATGCAGTATCAGAAGTTAACTGAACTGAAACATCACATCGTCCCCTATAAATATGTCCAATTATTATGTCAATTTAAAAAATCTTCTTGTAGCCAGGTGTGGTGGTGCATGCTTGTGATCCCAGGATTCAGAAGGCTGAGACAGGAGAATTGTAGTTCGAGGACAGCCTCCTTTACTTAGTGAGACCCTTTGCAACTCAGTGAGACTCTGTTTCAAAATAAAAATAGGGATAGGAATATAGCTCAGAGGTAGAATGCCCCCAGGTTCCACCCCCAGTACCAAAAAAAAAAAAAAAAAAAAAAAAAAAATTATTCTTGAAGCCCAGCTTAACCAACTCACCTAAAGTGTTAATGACTTAATGTTTATATTTGGCCGGGCGTGGTGGCGCACGCTTGTAATCCCCGCGCTTGGGAGGCTGAGACAGGAGGATCGTACAGGTTCGAAGCCAGCCTCAGCTACTTAGTGAGGCACTCAGCAACTTAGTGAGACCCTGTTTCCAAATAAAATATAAAAAAAGGTCTGGGAGTATAGCCCAGAGGTAGAAAGCCTCTGGGTTCCACTCCCAGTACCACACACACAAAAAAAAGTTTATATTTGCTTTTTTTTTTTTTTCTTAGTACTGGGGATTGAACCTAGGAGCATTCTACCTCTGAGCTACACCCCTAGCCCCGTTTTTATTTTTTATTTTGAGACAAGGTCTCACAAAGTTGTGGAGGGCCTCACAAAGTTGCTGAGGCTGGCTGGGAACCTGTGATCCTCCTATCTCAGCCTCCCAAGTACTGGGGTTATGAGCGTGTACCACCGTGCCCAGCTTCCAAATGCATTGTAAGCAGTACTCACTGAAGGTTTGGGGGCGTAGCTTGGTTGTAGAATGCTTATCCAGCATGCACAAGGTCCTGGGTTTGATCTACAGAAGTGCATATGGTTAATAAAAATGACGACTTCCATATGTGTTCAGCAGCCACCAAAATTTTGAAGAGCACTGTGCTTCACTTTGGTGTGGAAAGAGAAGCGTTTCTCTTAAAGGGTCTAACATTTTCCTTGGTCAGATAAAGATGGTAAAACAAAAGTTGGCCTAATCTAGTGTCCTAAGGGCTAGAAAAATTAGTATGCACACCAAAGAAACCAAATTTCACATTGCCTTTTTTATTTACAATTTTTACTTAAATATCATGAATAGTTAGAAAATCAGTGTTAAATACAAACATTAGTTCCAGTGCCAAAATACAAATGCCAGTAATTATTAAAGAACATGGTTAATAATTGTGCCCAAAAAATGCTAGATAAATATTTTTCCAGAAGGCAAGTTAGACTTCAGGTGCCTGAGGAGGAAGGGAAGGATCCTCACTTGACCCAAGAGATGGTTATACAGCAGCCCGAACTTGCCTTCCCCTCAGGTCATGCATGTGGCAGCTCTTGTCAAAGCTTAGTGAGGCTCACAAGCTTCAATCTCCTAGTCCCAAGGCTACACCAGGACTTTTTCTGCCAGGAGAGTCACAGTTCAGATACAAATGAATCACTTTACAATGAAACTAGGTCAGCTCAGTTCCAGAATATTCTGGCTTAACCTGGGAATTTAAGACTTCCCGAAAGCTGTCAAACGAAGATGGATCCCCAGGAGTGGATGGACTCAAGTCCACCCAGGCTCATTCTGAACACTTTTTGTTGTTGTTTCATATAATTATACTTTTTTCTTTTTTGTGGTAATGGGGACCCAGAGATATTCTATCTCTGAACTATACTCCCAACCTTTTTATTTTATTTTATTTGTGGTACTGGGGATGGAACCCAGGGGCATGCTACCTCTGAGCTATACCCCTACCCCTGTTGTATTTTTTTAAATTTTGAAACAGGGTCTCACTAAGTTGTGGAGAGCCTCACTAAGCTACTGAGGCTGGCCATAAACCTGTGATCCTCCTGTCTCAGCCCTCTGAATACTGGGATTACAGGCATGTGCCCCCAAACCCAGCACATAATTATAATCTTTCATTAATTCAAGTTCAAGCTGTCTATATTACACTTACATTTAAAAAGTGTCAACTCAATTATACCTCAACTAGACTTTATACAGAGTGTATAATATCAGAGATTTTTTTAGGCCAAATATGCTTCTGGGAAAATTATGTTCATATAACATATCTCAAAGCTTATACTTTCATTATAATAAATTAGCTTTAATATTTACAAATAGCATCTCAGAAAGCTGAATCTCAGCAAAGTGATCTAGCATACTAATTTGAGTTTAGAATACCATTTTGACCCAGAATCAACAAAACTGTATTTTTTATATATAAACACAATCTAACTTATGCCAACATTATCAGCTTCTTACCTAAAACCATAATTTTAAGCACCAAAGCATACTTTCCTCAAAAGTTACAGTTAAACTATTAAACAACCAATCACATTTTAAAAACTCATTTAAAAGTCTCAAAATTCAAATCTCTATGTAAAAGGAATGGCAAGTGCTTTTTCAGATCTGACAAAGACCAACTAACCTCCTTTCCAACTGCAATGTCCCAAAGCAATAGACCATGTTTTTTGAAAAAGCCACCAGTGAGAACTGAAGTCAGGGAAACAGACCCACTGCAGCTTATTCAGCAGATCATACTCCCTGGAGCTCTCATGGGAAGAACCAAGAGTTCACAGTAGAAAAAAGGCAGACAATAAGCGGGCCTGTCTTCTCTCTCAATATACCAACTAGAAAACAGTGAAATCTATTAGGCAGGGACAAAACAGACTTACTTAGGGACACAGGTGGGAGGTCTGTGTTCCCTCAGCTGCAGTTCAAGTTATTGAATTAGATACATTTATGAGCTCTGACCTCAAAGTAGCAGCTGCAGTTCAAGTTATTGAATTAGATACATTTATGAGCTCTGACCTCAAAGTAGAATTCACTCTATGCCAGTCAAGGCTCCAGGGTTTATCTGGCATGAACGTCAGAGAAGTTGTCCTCGGTTTGAGCATCAAACCTTCATGCTAGCGGAATGGTAATGATGATTCACATTTTAGAGTTAAGGTCTAAGAGATGAGAAGGAATGGTAATGGCTTCAGAATAAAAGGTTAAATTTTAAAAGGTTCAGAATAAAAGGCTTAAGCACCCAAATGAGGATTTCTCAGATGAGACTACATTACTAAATAGGAGCAATGGAAAATGTGTAAAGAAACACCCCCCCGCCCCAAGCTAGACAAATCCCAGTTAGGACTGACTGTTAGGTAGAACACAAAATACTAGGAAGCCAAACTTAAGTCATTTACTTTTCTTTTCAGTGGTTCGGATCTGGGGTCAGAGGAGAAAAGGGACCAATTAGTATAGTTTGACTACACTGAAGAATTCTGCCTGGTGCGGCCTAGGAAATTAAAATCATCAGTTCTGTGGGATTACCTTTACGTTTCTATTTAAAGACACGCTTTCTGTCTTTTAAATGCTATAGCCATTTCCTCATAAGAAGAAATTCAGCCCCCCCAAAAGGATCTATGTGGGTTAATTTTTAAGTAAAGACAAAGACTCTGGAGTCCATGGAAACCATTACAAGCTACGTTTTTATTTTTGCTCCAACAAAATACTAAATATGGTCTAATTCCTGAGGAGCAGCAATGGCGATTTATTGCAGTCTAAGGCAGATGTCCCATCTGATAAGACTTACTCTCTTCTCCCTGCTGCCTCTCAGGACGCCAAGAGCCTGGTGGTAGCTGCTCTTCACGTCCTCTTCATGTTTGTACCTCTCCAGATTCAGGGTGACTTGTAAAGTCCACTGAATAAGCATGTCCTGCCTCGGCATCTATCACAACTACCATGCGTGATCACGCGGTTTCTTTTCCTGCAAGTGCTAGAAGAACAGATGAAACACTTTCCAGGCGGTATTGCGTAGTCAGCAGCCCCAGGGCGGGGCTGGCAGCAGAGCAGAGGTAGGACTGTGTCAGATGGAGATATAATCAGAAAAGCTAACTGCTATAAATAACCTGCCCAAGGCTAAGGCCCAGGAGGACATTTTACTAATGCAAGAAAGGTTACGAGCGAAGGATTCAACAAAAATTCCCTTCTACCTTCTAGTAAGACTCAAAGCTTTTGGCGTGGACCTCAGCAGAGGGAACCATATCTGCACAAGTAAATCCAGCAGGTCCAGAGGCCTAGACCCCGTCACCCTCAGCCGAAGACAAGTCAGCCCAAACATGCCTAAAGGGTGCCTGCTTGCAAGTTTGAGGACATATTTTTAAATAGACAAAAAGAGAACTAGAATACAGTGTTACAGAATGTCTTCACAAGAATAATCACCAAAAAGTTAGAATATTGCATAGAATAGCGTCCTGTAGCATACTCTGTAACCCTAGGCTGGGCTTATTAGTTTAAAAAAAAAAATTGGGAGGCTGAGACAGGAGGATCGCATAGGTTCGAAGCCAGCCTCAGCTACTTAGTGAGGCTCTCAGCAACTTAGTGAGACCCTGTTTCCAAATAAAATATAAAATAGGTCTGGGAGTATAGCCTGGAGGTAGAAAGCTTCTAGGTTCCACCCTCAGCAACACACACACACACACACACACACACACACACACACACACACGATAAAAACTGCAAAGCCTAGAAGTGCATGATTATGAATTCAGAATGATCAAATTACAGATTTTTCAGCTGGATCTCAGAGATCCTCAAGTTCTTCATTATTTGTTTTTCTGTTTGTTTGTGGTACTGGGGATTGAACCCAGGGGCATTCTACCTCCAAGTTACAACCCCGGCCCTATTATTTTATTTTTTACTTGAAAACAGGACCTTTCACTATGTTGCTAAGGCTGGATTCAAACTTGTGATCCTCCTGTCTCAGATTCCCAAGGACTGAGATTACAAGCATGTGACACCACCATGTCCAGTCAAGCACTTCATTCTTAGAATTATGATTAAATTTACCCTTTGAAAACTTAGGATGTCAGAGTTTAACAATCTTTATAATGGACTTTGGTTACAAAAGCCCAATATAGTATGACAGATGTCAAAGCTTAAAGGCCAAGGCTTAAGTACCCAAAAGAGAATTTCTTAGATGAGGCCACATCACTAAATAGGGGCAATGAAAAATGTACAAAGAAATGTCCCTAAGATAGACACATCCCAACTCTTGACTGAACGTCAGCTGGGACACCAACGTGAGGAAGCCAAACTATATATAAAGTCTCTAAAACCAAACTAAAAAAGTCCATAAAGTTCTCTGGACTTTACTATCTTCCCTCCCTGCATGGAAGAGTTGACCAAAACACACAGAGACCTGGGATCGCTGCTACTGTTTTTAAACCTAGGCTGTTTTACTTCCCTTCTCATACTAGTCAAATATTCAGTAAGCTATATCCTCCTGTCCTTTTGGCAGTGAGAACTGAATTGCTCATTTAAGAATAAGTGGAAATGTTTTAGCTTATTTTTTTTAAAGGGGGTCTTTTTTTTTTTTTTTTTTTTTTTGTCTTTTTGGACTGGGGATCGAACCCAGGGCAGTGCGCTTGCCAGGCAAGCACTTTGCCACTGAGCTACATCCCAGCCCAAGTGGAAATGTTTTAAAAAGCATGTATGTTAACCCTGGCGATAGGAAAGAAGACTCTTAACCCCCCTTGTAATATGCACCAATGGAGTCTGAGTTAAAATACACCACGGTGACCGTGATGTCATCCCTGTACATCCTTGCCAGGTCCTCTGGCAGCGTCAGCATCGCAGTTAGCCGCTCCGGCTCCATCTCCCCATACTCGTTGGTCCCGATGGCATGTCTGATCAGATGCGTGGCTGCGTTTTGGTCAGCTGCATGGAGCCTGTTGGCTTTCCTCTGCAGCAGCAGACTCTGCATAAGCCCCAGGTTGGTGGGTCTTTGGGCCAGGTCTGGCTTGTGGCGACCCGCCTTGGACAGGTACCCCACCACCAGCCTCACCACGTCCTCATTGCCCAGCATGTCCCAAAGGCCATCGGTGGCCAGCACAAGGAACTTATCCTGGGGCCTCAGTCTGTGGTATGTGACCTCGGGCTTGGCAGTCAGGTAGGGTGGCGTATAGTAGTGTGGGGGGGTGAACTGGTAAATGTTGAGCGCCTCCGTATCAAAGCCCCTTTGTAGAACACTGCGCTGCAACTCTTTACTCCACTTCAGCTGGACATCCCCAAAGGCCCTGCAGGGCATCAAGACGCCCAGCAGCCTGTCATCCACGATGATTGTGTTGTCCTCTGACTCAGGGTGCTCCCTCTTAAGCCGGGACAGCTCGGCCTCGTTCCAAGCATTGTGATCACGGGTGAGGGGTAGACAAGACCACATGCCGTTGTCCTCCTGGACACCAAGGATGGCCCGGCAGTCACCAGCGTTTGCTACGTGCAAGTGAACTCCATCGACGTGGGCCAGGCAAGCTGTTGCCCCAGAGAAGGCAACCTGGAGCGACAGGTTCCTCATCACCTCGTCTTCCAAGGGGGCCTGGATTTCCAGCGAGATGTCGGTATCCAGTCTCTGGAAGGAGTACATTAACGCTTCCTCAATGCTCAGTCCCATTTCCATGTGCAGGTCGAGCAGTTCCTGCCAATAGACGCGGAGGTGATCGAGGTGCACTGAAGTGACATCCTTGTAGATACTGTCCCCTGGGTGTTTGAGCCACTGCAGGATAGGCAGCAGGGGCTTCATGTTTTCCATGGCCTCTTCCATCTGCTCCAAAGTCTGGTGGGACATCAGCGATACTGCCACGTAATAGAAGAGCCGCTCACTCACGGCCTGTGCACAGGCATGACCACCATGTCCGTCGAAGATGCCGAACATCAGCCCATTGGTCTGCAGGCAGGAGGCGACACCGCGCCGGTCCTCCACTGGGGAATTGGCAGCCAGCTGGTTGCTCTCAAACCGCAGCACTGAACTGGGGACGCCACTGTCCAACTCAAGAATCTTGTGGGCTGCCTCGCCAGCTCGAAGCACTTCATTTACCTGTTCAGGGCTGAGCTGCAAGTGGAGATCCTCTTCCTCTGTTGATGTGTGTCTGTAGACTTTCTGCAGAGCGAAGCCACCGCGTGGGAAGTCGTTTTTTAGGGTGGGTGGTACCCGGGAAAACAGACTCCATTTTGACTGATTCCTGTTTGAGATACACCTGGAGTATAAGCGTCTGCCCCCTTGTAAAGTGGCAATGTGGTTCCTTGCAGAATTTAAGATCCAGTAGGACACCGTACTTGACATTCTGAAATACTCACCAATGGAGATTTTTTTTTTAAAGCCTGAAAAGTAAGGAGTTTAAGAAAGTATGAAAATGTAATTGCTTAAAAATACTGACTTTTGAGCTGAGTGTGATGGTGCATCATGCTTGTAATACCAGTACTTGGAAGGCTGAGACAGAAAGATTGCAGGTTCACAGCCAGCCTCAGCTTCTTAGTAAGGATCTCAGCAACTTAGTGAGGCCTTGTTGCAAAATAAAGAATAAAAAACAGGGCTTGGGGTTGTAGACTGGAGGTAGAATGCCCCTGGATTCAATCCCCAATACCACAAATATATAAGTGTATATATATATATATATATATATATATATATATATATATATATATTAAAAATACTGACTGAAAATTTTAATTTGCTAATATCCTGAACAAAAGTGACTTAAACAATTAAAAAGAGTCGAAGTTAGGCATGGTAATACATGTCTGTAATCCCAGTACTTGGGAGGCTCAGACAGGAAGATTGCAAATTCAAAACCAGTTTTAGCAACTTAGGCTCTCATCAATCTAGCAAGACCCTGTTTCAAAATAAAAATAAAATAGGGTTGGGGTGTAGCTTAATGGTAGAATGCCCCTGGGCTCAATCCCTAGTAACACACACACACACACACACACACACACATACACACACACACACAAGCTGACTAAATTAAAAATACTAAGTGCCCCCAATTCCATGTAACATATAAACACATTCCAGAAATTTTGGAGAACAGTCATAGACACTCTCGGCTTTTACAATCACTGAAGGCCTCCCTGTTTCTTACTATCTGACTCAGGGCTCCTTTTTTCTTCTGCTTCCCAACTCCTTTCTCTATCTCTCTTTTTCTCTCTCTCTCTTTTTTTTTTTTTTTTTTTTTTTTTTGTGTGTGTGTGTGTATGTGGTACTGGGGATGGAACCCAGGGGCATCTTACCTCTGAACTATACCCTCAGTCCTATTTTTTTGAAACAGGGTCTCACTGAGTTGCAGAGGGCCTCACTAAGTAGCTGAGGCTGGCCATGAACCTGTGCTCCCCAAGTACTGGGATTACTAGTGTGTGCCACCATGCCCAGCTCCAACTCCTTTCTCTTGCTGGATCCTCCTGTCTAGTTTCCGTGTTCCCAATGTCTTCAGCACACCCTAAGTGTTCACATAGGTATCTGCTTCCCCACTAGTCTATATGCTCCATGAATTTTAAACCACAGCTGCCTTACTCACCAGCAGCTCTTCAGTGTCTACCCTGCACCTGGCACATGACAGATCCTCAAATAGTCTAAATGCAGTATTCCCAGAGGCCTGGTAGCACATTAACTTCCTGGCGTCAGACACACTGCTGCAATATTAGTCTGAATCCCAGTTATCCGCTGGTGGGATGAGAATACCAGTCCCACCAGATTTTATGAGGACTTAATAAAATATGACCCTTCCACTCAAAAGGAAGTAATTATCATCAGTTTGGTGGTACATACCTATAACCCCAGTACTTGGGAGGCTGAGACAGGAAGACTGCAAGTAGAGGCCAGCCTGAGCAATTTAAGATAAACCCTGTCCTAAAAATAAATAAATAACCAGGCGTGGTGGCGCACGCTCTTAATTCCAGCATTCGGGAGGTAGGGACCTGAGGATCGCAATTCATGGACAGCCTCAGCTAGTTAGCGGGGCCCTTCGCAACTCAGTGAGACCCCGCTTCAAAAAGAAAAAGAATAAAAAATAAGGCTACGTATGTCACTGGAGGTAGACTGCTCCTGGATTCCATCTCCAGTACCTATTGCATCCCTATTGATGGGGATTTATCATAATTTCCATTAGCCTGCTATTTATAAAACACCAAAATAGCCCGGCGTGGTGGCGCACCCTTGCAATCCCAGTACTTGGGAGGCTGAGACAGGAGGATCGGGGTTTATGGACAGCCTCAGCTACTGAGGCCCTCTACATCTTAGTGAGACCCTGTTTAAAAAAAAAAGAAGAAGAATAAAAATGGGGCTGGGGGTGTAGTTCAGAGGAAGAATGCCCCTGAGTTCAATCCCCAGCATCACGAAAAAATAAAATAAAATAAAACGCCAAACTGCATGGCCTTATGCAACAACCTTTTCCTTACTTAGGTTTTAATCTATTTTCCAAAAAGGCAATCAGTAGGTCAAAGGGTGTAGACTCATATTACCAAACTGATTTCCGAAAGCTTCACATCTGCCTCTACCCAGGCATAAAGGAAAGAATTTCCTAATACCTTCTCCAGTCTCTAGTGGTATTTTTCCTTGGAGAAAAAAACCTGTTCCTTTATAATTAGCTTCTCTCCGGTGACCAGAGAGGAGGAGCATTTCCCACGTGTTTTCAATTTCATTTCTGGATCCTACCTTCTTCGAGTTTCTTTGGATCCCGAGAGCTCCCAGCACTGAGGACCATCCCCTACCCACCCCGCTGAACTTGGGGCAGGAGAGGTCAGGGCCAGAGGGCTTCGGATGCTCCGGGACCCTGCAGAGACAGCAAGCTAAGGCTGTCCTTCGCAGCCAAACGATTTCGTGTTCCTAAAGAAACCAAACAGGTCCCAAGTTCAAGTCTCTGAACAGTCTCTTGATTCAGTGCGTGGGCTCCGGAGTCCCCCGATCCCATCTCCCTTGCGCCCTGGCGTGGGCACGTCCCAGCTGGGTGATCCCGGGTCAGCGACCTGGCGGCTGAGCCTCTGCTTCCCAGACTGTGGTTCAGTCGGGACGCCCCGCTCCAAAGGTGCTCCGGGGCCACGGCGGCCCGCGCGGCAGAGTCCGCGGCCAGCCCGCGGCCCACGTGGGCGAGTGGGGTGACTGACCAGGGCCCAGCGCGGCCCTCCCAGCCCCGCCTCTCGCCGCACCTCCGCTCTCCGCCCCATCACCTGAGCGGGCGCGGCGCGCGGGAGAGAGCCAGGCACCGTCGAGGCCTGGGGCTGGGGGCGTCCACATTCCCTGCGCATCCCTTCCTTACCTCGGACCCTCACCCTTCTCTCCCCGGCTAGCGCCGCCGCGGCCCGGCTGGTCGCCCCAGTTCCGCGCCTGCGCACAGTGCAGCTGCCGCCTCCACCCGGGTCTCTCTTCCCCCGGGCTGGCCCGGAGAGAAAACCAGCTCCAGGAGAAAGCGCCCTCCCGCCACCTCTGATTGGCTTAGCTTTAGAGGCGGGTCCTTGACGGACAGCGATACTGTCCAATGACTGAAGGGTACAAGAGGAAGGCAGAAAGGCGTGACCGGTAGGGCCCCCACCCGCTCGGGTTTTGACAGTACTTGAACGCTGGCCTCGCCCCCCGCCCCAAGCAGTCACGTGGCTGAGCTGGAACTCTTGACTGCCACACTGCACACCCCGATCTGAGCAACCGCTGCAATTCTTTATTGTTAATACCCCACGCTTTTTCTCCATTGCTGCGGTTGACCGCTCCACGGTCCGATGCTATTCAACCACCGGGACACCCCCTTGAGGACCTATGGACGCCTCAAGTATAATTTGCCCTGAACTTATCTTCCTGCCAAACCTGTCCTTCTCCTCCTGAACCCAGTAACGGCTTCGCCATTTGCCCACTGGCCCAAGTCAAAAGCCTTGGGGAAACCCGGCGAGGTGATGCATGCCTGTAATCCCAGTACTTGGGAGAATGAGACAGGAAGATCCCAGGTTTTAAACCGGCCTCAGCAAGCAGTGAGGCTGCTTATCAACCTAGTGAGATCTAGTTTCAAACCAAAAATAAAATAGGGCTGGAGGTGTAGCTCAGAGGCAGAATGTCCCTGAGTTCAATCCACAGTACCCCCCCCAAAAAAAAAAGCCTGGAGGAGCCTCTGGATGCCTCCCTGTCCTTCCCTGCTTTCCTCTCAGTTATCTACTCCTGCCAATCCCACCTCCTAAACATTGGCCTCCAGTTCCTCTGCCCAATTCCAACACCCTCACTTTTCTCCGTCCCACCAAATTTGACGTGGTCCTGACCAGCCTTCCTCTATAGAACAACCATAATGATACTTCTAAAACTCAAATTCAGCCAAGAGGGATGGCATACACCTGTAATCCCTATACCTGGGAGGCTGAGACAGAAGGATCACAGCTTCAAGGACAGCCTCAGCAAGTACTGAGACTCTCATCAACCTAGCAAGACCCTGCTTCCAATAAAAGTAAAATCGGAGCTGGGGGGTGTAGCTTAGAGGTAGAATGTCCCTGGGTTCAATCCCCAGTACTAAAACAACAACAAAAAGCAACAAAACAAAACAAAAATAAACCCTCAGATTCCAAAATCAGGCACGGTGGGAGGCTGTAATCCCTGGGAGGCTGAAACAGGAGGATCGCAGGTTCATTGCCAGCCTCAACAATTTAGGGAGACCTTGTTTAAAAATAAAAAAAAGGAAGCGGAAGCTGGGCGTGGTGGTGCACATTTGGGAGGCTGAGGCTGGAGGATCGGGGTTCCCTGCCAGCCTCAGCTTCTTAGTAAGGCCCTCTATAATTTAGTGAGACCCTGTTTCAAAATAAAGAATAAAAATGGGGCTGGGGTATAGCCTGGAGGTAGAAGGCCCCTGGATTCAATCCCCAGCACCAAAGAAAGGAAGGAAGGAAGGAAGGAAGGAAGGAAGGAAGGAAGGAAGAAATTAAGCAAGCAAGCAGGCTGGTAGCTCAGAGATAGAATGCCTCTGGGTTCAATCCCTAATACCTAATTAATTAATTAAAAATAAAACTCAAATTCCTGCTCAAAACATCTTCCTTAGCTCTCCACCAATCACTGCCTTGAACTCACAGGTGCATTGGCCTGTCACTGACAAGTACCACGGCCTGGTTGGCGTTTTGTAGGTTGGGAAAGCCAGAGAACAGGACCATGAGCTAGTCCCTCCTCCCTTCTGGTCCTGACATCCTGAGGTCCTAGTCATCACCTGCTTCCTTAAAAATTACTTTAATAGAACTCTTCTAATGGTGGTAAGTCCAATAAAGTCCTTCCCTAGAGGCACAGAAAAATGAGAAATGAGCAAAAAATGTCACTTAGAACCCTGAGAATGGAATCTTCCAGAAGGAAGACACACTGGCTTACCTGGGGAGCCTGGCCAGCCTACCTGGACTTGAAGACGTGCCTGCAGTAAAACCACCCCTATCAGACTTTATCTACGTGATATTTACACTTCTATTTACCATTAACCCACTCTGAAAGTGCTAAGTCAGGATTTGCAGTATCTGTGTTCCTGGACATTAAAGACACTATTTCCAGACACACACTAAAAATAACTCTAAGCAGGGTGTGGTGGAATATGCTTGTATTCCCAGTACTCGAGAGGCTGAGACAGGAAGATCCCAGGTTTGAGGCCAGCCTCGGCAATTAATTCAACAAGGCCCTCAGCCATCTAGTGAGACCTTATTTCAAAATAAGACAGGGATGGAATATAGTATGCCCTTGGGTTCGATCGCCAGTACCACAAAACAAAACAAAACAAAACAAAACAATCTCAAGTAAATAAATCGGTGTGAGACAACTAGAAAGCTTACATTTTTTAATTTTATTTTGTTTTTTGCACAAACCGCTCATTTGAGAGTACAGAGTGTTGTTATTCAGGACAGAAGGAACGGAGTTTCGTTGCTCAATCTGCAGGAGTCTCTGGATGCTCACAAGGCGACAGTCCTGGGCTAACTCCTGGAGACACACAGATGGCCTCCACGGTGTTGCCTGCTCAACCTTGGGAGGCGGCCAAGGGGCGGCTTCAGGAAGCCCAAGAATGGAATGCGCTGGCTACAGACTCCAACCAGCCCCACGCCTTACAACCCTGAGGGCTTGTCCTGACTGCAAGCCACAGCTGTGTTATGATCAAACTAGCAGAGCCCAAAGGACCTAGAGGGTCCCATCCGGGACTGAGAGATGGTCAAAACACTGAATCATCTTGTGACTGTCAGGCTGAAGCCATCCTCCCACACCTCCTCCTTCCCACTCCTCTCCAAAGTCTCCTGTCAAAGAGAAGCCATGTAAGGCTGGGCGTGGTGGCGCACGCTTGTAAGCTTGTAATCCCCGTGCTTGGGAGGCTGAGACAGGAGGATCGCACAGGTTCAAAGCCAGCCTTGGCTACTTAGTGAGGCTCTCAGCAACTTAGTGAGACCCTGTTTCCAAATAAAGTATAAAATAGGTCTGGGAGTATAGCCCGGAGGTAGAAAGCCTCTGGGTTCCACCCGCAGTACCACAAAAAAAAAAAAAAAAAAAAAGAGAAGCCATGTAAAAAGCCAGGTGGGGTGGTGCACGCTTGTAATCCCGGTACTTGGGAGGCTAAAACAGGAGGATTGAAGGTTCTCAGCCAGCTTCAGCTCCTTAGTGAGGTCCTTCACAACTTAGTGAGACCTTGTTTCAAAACGAAGAATAAAAAATAGGGCTGTAGGTGTAGCTCAGAGGTAGAATGCCTCTGGGTTCAATCCCCAGTACTGCAAAAGAGAGAGAGAGAGAGAAAGGAAGAGAAGCCATGAACCACAAACACTGTCTCCCTCTCACTCTGGAAATGGCCTCTGATCTCCCTTGAATGTGTGTTTTTTGCTTTCCTAAATATCTCTATCTGTAGCTGTACTCTCTTACATGGAAATTCTGTTACAACCTGTGTCTGTGCCACAATACCCACTACTTTCCTAAAAACAATTACATCACTCTACTAAGTCCTAATCAGTTTTTCTAAGTTAACATAACCCCCACCACTCCCAAAGTAAAAATGCACCCTTGAGGATGTTGTATGCACTGAAACTTTCACTTAAAAGTTTAACCAAGCTGGGTGCAGTGGCACACGCCTGTAATCTCAGTACTTAGGAGATAAAAGATTGTAGTTTAGCAAGACCCTGTTTCAAAATAAAAATTTTAAAAAAATTAAAGGACTGAGAGTGTTTAGCTCTGAGGTAAAAAATCCCCTAGGTTCCATCCTCGGTGACAAAAAAAAAAAAAAAAAAAAAAAGGTGGGAGGCCAGGGAAATACAGCTTGGTGTTGTAGTGCCCCTGGGTTCCATCTTCAGTACTGGAAAAAGAAAAAAGAAAAAAAAAAAAAAAGCTATAACTATCTCAGTTACTCTATATATAATGGCCAGCCCAAGTCCACCAGCTGTTCTCCCAAAGCTTTCCTTCCCAAGGTCTTATAAGAAGAAGGAAGGAAAAAAAAAAAAAAAAAAAAGGGAATTGTCTTCCTTTGAAAAGGAAAGTACAGTTTTTGGAGAAAGTACTTTTTTGGAGAAAATATGTAAATATAAATATTCAGAGCCGGGTGTGGTGGCACACGCTTGTAATCCCAGCATTCGGGAAGCTGAGACTGGAGGATCGCGGTTCGCGGACAAGCCTCAGCTACTTAGTGAGGCTCTGCAACTCAGTGAGACCCGGTTTCAAAATAAAGAATAAAAAATTGGGCAGGGGGTATAGCTCAGAGGTCAAATGCCTCTGGGTTCCAGCCCCAGACCTGCAAAAAATAAATAAATAAATAAATAAATAAATAAATATTCAGCCTTACTCAAAACCAAAGAAACAGGAATTAAAACAAGCTATTGCTGTTTGTCAACCTGTTGAATATCAAAACACGATTTAGATATCTAATGTTGGTAGTCAGACCTTCCATCTCAGCAGGTGGGAATGCAAATTGAGGCCTATCTTTCATCCACTAATTCCACTACTATCAGTTTACCCTAAGGAGAAAAAAGTGAACATTACAAATTTTGTACAGTAAACAAACATACATTACTACATTTGGCATAATTTGTATAATCTGGGAGAAAAAAAGAAAGCAAAACTGGTTTTTGTTTTGTTTTGTTTTGCAGAACTGGGGATGGAACCCAGGGGCTACCTCTGACCTCCAAGCTATGCCCCCAAACCTATTTTTTATTCTTAAAAAAAAAAAAAAAAAACAAGGTCTTACTAAGCTGCAGAGGGCCTCACTAAGTAGCTGAGGCTGGCTGCAAACCTGCGATCCTCCTGTCTCACCCTCCTAAGTACTAGGATTACAAGCATGCGCCACCTTGTCCCATAAAACTATATTTTAAAAACAGCTGGAAAGCTGGGTGTGGTGGTGCATTCTTGTAATCCCAGTACTTGGGAGGCCGAGACAGGAGGATCATAGGTTCAGATACTTAGTGAGGCCCTCTGCAACTTAGTGAGACCCTGTTTCAAAATAAAGAGTTAAAAATAGGGCTGGGGATGTAGCTCAGAGGTAGAATGCCTCTGGGTTCCATTCCCAATTAAAAAAAAAAAAAAAAAACACTTGAGGAGTGATGGGTAGGGAGATGGATTTCTTGGCTATGTAAAGGGTAAGAAAGCTGGATTTGAGGATGATCTTGTGTCCAGAGGACCTGAGATGGTGGCAGCCAGTTCCTGTTTATCAAAGCTACAACATCCCACCTGGGCCTGGTGGCGCCCACCTCTAATCCCAGCACTTGGGAGCCTGAGACAGGAGGATGGCAGGTTCAAAGCCAGGCCCAGCAACTTAGCAAGACCCTGTTTCAAAATAAAAAGTTAAAAATAGGGCTGGGGGTGTAGCTCAGAGTTAGAATGCCCCTGGGTTTAATCTTCAACACTACACACAGGCAAACACACACACACACACACACACACACACACACACACACACCAGGCCTGAATCTGTAAAATTCTTGGTTTGCTTTGTTCTTCGCCAAAGCAGAAGAGCTTGTCCTCGCAGTGGTTCTGTGGCATCTTTGCTTCCTGAGCATCTGAACAAACCCCGGAGAGCCTCCTTGCTGATTTAAACATGTCTGTGTCCGAAGACCACTGTCCCAAAGACGGTGCCAGCCCCAATCAAGTGATTTAACTTCCCCTCCTTCTAGCCAATCGGGTGAGTGTCCCTAGGACTGTCCTCTCAAACTGACCGCACACGTGGGCGTGTGCATGCACGCGTGCACACACACACCTTCCTCCTATACTCCCACATACAGTGCCCCCATTTTTTCAAAAGGAATAGCTACCAATCCCTGCGAGGCAGCAAGCTCAAGGGACATTTTTAGCAAGCCTCGAGGCAGTGTTAATAACAAGAGCTTGGGAATTTTTGAAAAATACAAGTCCTGCCTCACCGTCTTTCTTAACTCTGCTTGGAAGCAACAATGCCAACACACCGGGTGGTTAAGAATCCTCAAAATGATTGTGTTAAGCCCTTGGAGCATAGAGCCAAAGTATGCCCTTTTCTAGAGGAGGATATGTGTGGGCCCTTTGAGGAAAAAAGAAAAGACCATCTGAGCTTCTCTGTCTCTTTAAGGCTTTTCCAAACATGTGGCGATCTCTTTCACCCACGGAGAAGCTTTACTCGGTGCTACATGACCCAGGTCCTGGAGGCACAATAATAACGCCCTTCGCCACTGCCATCCCACATGCACCCCCATTCAGGGCACAGTCACTGGAAGCCCCCCAAATCTCCAAGCCCCAGGCTCCCAAACCTCAGGCTCACCAGCTCTCGCCCTTGCTGTGTGACCCTGGGCCCGGCATGTCCTCTCTCTGAGCTTCTGTGAAACGACTTGGGAGGGCCGCTGTGTGGGCTTTGTGGTTGTCATTTCTACTCCCAACTTGCAAACGACTCCTGTACTTTCATGAAAGTAGACTTAAACCGGGCGTGGTGGCACACGCTTGTAATCCCAGCATTCGGGAGGCTGAGACTGGGAGGATCGCGGTTCACCGATGCCTCAGCTACTTAGTGAGGCCCTCTGCAACTCAGTGAGACCCTGTTTCAAAATAAAGAATAAAAGCCGGGTGTCGTGGCTCACGCTTGTAAATCCCAGCATTTGGGAGGCTGAGACTGCAGGATCACGGTTGGCCGACAGCCTCAGCTACCTAGTGAGGCCCTCCGCAACTCAGTGAGACCCTATCTCAAAATAAAGAATAAAGCCGGACGTGGTGGCTCACGCTTGTAATCACCGCCCTTGGGAGGCGGAGACAGGAGGATCGCACTGTTTCGGAGCCAGCCTCCCTGGCTAAGAGACCTTTCATTCATATATATATATATATATATATATATATATATATATATATATATAGTCTGGGAGTGTAGCCCGGAGGTAGAAGGGCTTCCAGGAAGCCAAGTACCACCAAAAAATAATAAAATAAAATAAAATAAAACAAAGAATAAAAATAGGGCAGGGGGTGTACCTCAGAGGTAGATGCCCCTGGGTTCCATCCCCAGACCGCAAAAAAAACTAAAAAAAAAAGAAAAAGAAAAGAAAAGGAAGGGGAAAAAAAGAAAAAGGCTTGGAAAGGAGAGTAGAACAGCTCTAGAAAACTGGCGCAGGAAGAGACTGGGAATTTGGGAGAGGCCTTGGAACCCTGCAAGGGCCGCCAAGGCTGCAGAGGAGGCAGCCAGCAGGGGGCGCTGCTCCGCAACTGGACGCCTGCAGCGCCCGCGGAGGGAGACCGCGGGGTCAGCTGGACGGGCAAGCTGCGTGCGGCCTTGGAGTCCCAGGCGGTGCTGCCTAATGAAGCTGTAGCTCTCCAGGAAACCGCGAGTCCCAGCAGTCCACCCCGCTGGTCCTGGCTGGAGCGAGCCCGAGGGCAGCTCTGCGCGAAGTGCGGGGCCAGCAAGCAGCCTGGGATGTGCAAGGATGGGGGGGGGGGTGCGGGTCGTGAGCCCCTCCCCCATCCGGGGCTTGAGCAGGGCCCTCCCCACATCTATCAGGACGTATGGGGCTGGGAGTGGCCAGGATAGAAGGTCAAGTGGAAAAACCAGATTGCAACAAAGAGGGCATTTTGATAATGATAACAGTAATTTTTAAATGCCAACTGTGTCTGTCAGCTTGCCTGCGGAGAACAGACACCAAAGCCCGCAGTTACAGATGTTCATCTCTGGGTCATAAGACTGTAAGGACTGTCGGTCTTGACTTTTCTATTTATTTCTTTATTGTTTTTTAAACGTGCAGCATTTTTGTTTTCTTTCTGGTACTGGAGGTTGAACCCAGAGGCTACAGCCCTAGCCCGTGTGTGTGTGTGTGTGTGTGTGTGTGTGTGTGTGTGTGTGTGTGTGTGTGTGTTTTTGCTGGGGATTGAACCCAATGATGTTATTCTACCTCTGAGCTACAGCCCCATACCTATTTATTTTTTATTTGGAAACAGGACCTCACTAAATTGCCAAGGCTGACCATGAACATCCCAAGTACTGGGATTACAGGTGTGCACCACCACACTCAGCTTTTTTTTTTTTTTTTTTTTTTTTTGCTTTTTTTTTTTGCGTGGTCTGGGGATGGATCCCAGGAGCATTCCACCTCCGAGCTCCACCCCCTGCCCTGTTTTTTATTCTTTATTTTGAAACAGGGTCTCACTAAGTTACAGAGGGCCTCACTAAGTAGCTGAGACTGTCTGCAAACTGTGATCCTCTGGTCTCAGCCTCCTGAATGCTGGGATTACAAGCATGTGCCACATGCCTGGCTCACACTCAGCTTCTTATTTTATTTTATTTATTCATTTTTAAAATTTAATTTAATATTTTTGGTGGTACTGGGGTTCCTGGAATCCCTTCCACCTCTGGGCTACACTCCCAGACCTGTTTTATATTTTTGAAACAGGGTCTCTTACGCCACCACGGCTGGCTTCAAACCTGCGCAATCCTCCTGTCTCCGCCTCCCAAGCGTGGGGATTACAAGTGTGTGCCACCACATCCGGCTTCTTATTTTATTTTTTTATTTGGGAACAGGGTCTCACTAGGTTACTGAGAACCCCACTGAGTTGCTGAGGCTGTCCTGGAACCTTCAATCCTGTCTCAGCGTCTCAAGGACTCCCATTGCAGACATGCGCCATCATGCTGGGCTTAGTATGTTATTTTTTTGTTTTTTATTTTGTGGTACTGAGGATTGTACCCAAGGGCCTTCTACCTCTGAACTACACTGCCAGCCCTATTTTATTTTTTATTTTTGGAACAGAGTCTCACTAAATTGCAGAGGGCCTCACTAAACTGCAGAGGCTGGCCATGAGCCTGCGATCCTCCTATCTCAGCCTCCCAAGTACTGGGGTTACAAGCGTGCGCCCCCACACCTGGCTACATGGTTTTGATAATCAGGCAAATCCCAAGAATGTGCGTCCCACGGGTGCAGGAGTGAAGAGAAGCGGAACCCGCACAGCCCACCTGGAGGAAAGAGGGCAGGGCTGGGAGCCTGAGGTGCTGCTGCAGTTTTAGATCAGGAAATCAAGGAAGCCTCCTCTACTACGATGAGCCTTCCCAGATCTGAACGAAGTTGGGGAATGAAAGAACATTCAGTGGAGAGAAAACAACAGGAACAAGAGTCCTGGATCTGTGAGCAAGAGGAAGGACTTGGGTTTTTATGGCCAGGGCTACCTGCCCTGTCTGCAGCCATTGAACCAGGGCAGGAAAGAGCTCAACTCCCCCACGCTTTCCAGAAGCATGCCTCATGGAACACGGCCCTACAGAGTGTTCTGAGAGGCAAAGGGCCACAGCCCACTAACATTCCCCCCAGACATCAGTTGGCAATGCACAGCGGCATAATCTAGGCTCTGAAAAATCCCACAGAAAAAGGAATTCTCCACCTTTACTGCAGCCATTCCAAACGTTCACCATGAACCACCTCTTTTCTGTGCAGGCTGGGCACATCTGGCAGAACCCATGTGCAGTGCGAGACGCCCTCATCCATTCATTGAAGTATAAAGTCCAGAGATGGGAACTAACTCCCCAGGGTCCTAACACTAAGCCTGTGGCTGACCTGGATCTGGGCCCTGCTCTGTGGACTCCCAGACAAGCCATGTCCCCGGAAGCTCCTTTACCCACATTCAGTAGTCTGGGGGCTGTTTTGAACACCTCTGAGACCAGGGGGAGAATTCTAGATACTCCATGGCAGGAAGACAGCTCCCCTACCCCCGGACTGTGTTTTTGTCGAGTCAGATAAAGACTACAAATTTTCTTTTTATTTTCTTTTTGGTACTAGGGATTGAACTTGAAGGCTTTCTACCTCCAAGCTACATCCTAGCCCTTTTTATTTTTTATGTTTTCATTTTGAAACAGGGTCTTGCTAAGTTGCTGAGGCTGGCCTCGAACCTGTGATCCTCCTATCTCAGCCTTCCAAATACTGAGATTACAGGCATGCACCACCATGCCCAGCCAAGACTATAACCTAAATAGGCCCTTCACCTCCTAGGTGCTAGCAACATATGAGTATTTTCTGAGCCTGGGACCCCTATGGGAAATGCAGGAATGGTGTGTTTCAAATGTCACTCGTGGAAAGACAAACATTCTTTCATCAGCCAATGACAGTCAGTCTGCAAACCTCTACCTAAATAGCCCACTGCTAACCAGAGAAGCCAGGCTGGGTATTTGTTTCCCTTGTTGATCACCAGGGCACTGCAGCCCTGAAGCTCTTGTATGAAGTACCAAGCCCCTGAGCATCATCCCTCCTCCTCCTCCTCCTCTCCCTCCTCCTCCTCCTCCTCCCCCTTTTGTGGTACTAGGGATTAAACTCAGGGAAGTTCTTTATTTATTTATTTATTTATTTATTTATTTATTTATTTTGTGGTCCTGGGGATGGAACCCAGGGGCTTTCTACCTCTGGGCTACACTCCTAACCTATTTTATATTTTATTTAGAAATAGGGTCTCACTAAGTTGGCTGAGAGCCTTACTAAGTAGCCGAGGCTGACTTTGAACCTGTGTGATCCTCGTCTCAGCCTCCTAAGCACAAGGATTACAAGTGTGCGCCACCATGCCCGGCCAGGTGTTTTTTTGTTGTTGTTGTTGTTTTTTTTATGTTGTTGTTTTTTGAGACAGGGTCTCACTAAGTTGCCCGGGCTGGCCTCAAACCTGCAACCCTCGTGCCTCAGCCTCCTGGTAGCAGGGATTTTAGGTGTGTGCCACTGTGCGTGCCTGACTCCCTGCATTTCCAAGAGACAAGAGCTTTCTCTGGCCCAGGTCCCGGGTGCTGTGATGGGCCTTGGGTTAGGCAGACATGAGAACCCCAGCATCGCTACTTACTAGAAGTGTGACTTGAGTAAGGGACCTTAGCTGACTGTAGGGCCCCTGTTTCTCCAGCTGTTGAACAGGGGCAGCCATTCCCATAAATGTTGGGGGGCCCAACCTCGCCCCACCGCACCCCAGCTGTGTGGTGCTTGCAGAACGAGGGCAAGGGGGAGTGTGTGGGGTGTTGGGGCGGAGCTGCCCTCCTTTCCTCCACTCCAGAGCTATTTCTGTCTGGAGAACTAGGATCTGCGGCTGTAATCAGGGCACCCCTTCCCCAGACTATGCTAGAGACTGGGTCAAATTTAACCCAGCGGTTTCTCACCCTAACCTTCAGTTCCATGGAACTACCCCAGGCCTTTGCCCTGGCGGCTCCTCTACCTGGAACATCCTTTTCTAACCTTATACCTTTGGGCAACAGTAGAGTCATAGCCTCAGCCCTCCTCGCCTGCCCCCTCCCCAGGAGCCCAAAGGTACCCAGCGGCACTACCAGGTGCCCGCTCTGCCCAGTGCTAGAGCCCCTGGCCAGCAGAACAAGCAAACGGTGAGCGATACAGAGAAGCAAGAGCACAAATAACAGCAAAAGTATGTGAGATCGTTTGAGAAGTACTGGCCTGCGGGTTCTTTTCCGACAGAACTGGGCTCACTCGGACCCCTGGTGGTGGGTCACTGACTAGGTGATGGGCCGAAGATCAAACTACAGCTTCACACATGGCCACCAGAGGGCGTAAACACACTGCGGGAAGCACCCGAGCACCTCCCTCCCCGGAGCAGGTGGAGGGACGCGGGGCCGCAGCCAGGCTGAGCACCAGCTATTCTTACTGTCCTGGCACGACATGGCAAGTGACGGGGAGGCCACTTCACTCCTTTTTAGGGGGGCTAGAAAGTGGTCCAGGCTCAGACTTGGCTCTGAGGTCGGCCAGCCCTGGCGCCAGCAACTCCCATATCTCAATATCTCATCTGTATAATGGGAAGAGCTGCCGCACCTGCCTCAGATGTTTCAAAAGAGGGGCTCCATGGACTGTGTTTGCTCATGGGTCTCTGCACAGCCTTAGGGGCGCCGAAGGAAGGCATTTCAAAATAATTGCTTCACATTTTATTAAAATATGCCGGGAGTGGTAGCGGCGCACGCTTGTAATCCCCGCGCTTGGGAGGCAGAGACAGGAGGATCGCGCAGGTTTGAAGCCAGCGGGCGCTGGCTTAGGAGACCCTGTTTCCAAATAAAAATGTAAAAATAGGTCTGGGAGTGGAGCCCGGAGGTAGAAGGGCTTCCAGGAACCCCAGTACCACCAAAAAAATAAAAAATAAAAATAAATGCAGCAAGAGAGGAATCAGAGCTTTGTGGAGTGTCATGTTGGTATCTAATGACACTTGGTGTGTGACTTAGGTGGAGTTTCAGGACCTCATGGAGGTCCCCACGGGGACCCCCCTGCCCTATTTTTTATTCTTTATTTGGAAACAGGGTCTCACTGAGTTTCAGAGGGCCTCCGACTAGCTAAGGCTGCCCACGAATGGTGATTCCCAGGTCTCAGCCTCCCAAATGCTGGGATTACAAGCGTGCGCCACCACGCCCGGCTTATTTTTTCTTTTAAAACAAGGTCTCAGCCAGGTGTAGTGGCACACACTTGTAATCCCAGTTCTTGGGAGTCTGAGACCAGAGGATCGCACAGGTTTGAAGCCAGCCTCAGCTATTTAGTGAGGCTCTCAGCAACTCAGTGAGACCCTGTTTCCAAATAAAGTATAAAATAGGTCTGAGAGTGTAGCCCAGAGGTAGAATGCTCCTGGGTTCCATCCCTGGTACCGAAAAAGAAAAAAGATAAAAAGAAAGAAAGAAAAAAGAAACAGGTCTCACTAAGTTGCAAAGGACCTCACTAAGTAGCTGAGGCTGGCCTTGAACCTGCAATCCTCCTGTCTCAGTCTTCCAAGTACCGGGATTACAAGTGTGCGCCACCACACCCAGCTTCAATATATCTTTTTATATGTAATAAGTTACTGCCTTTGATATTATAGAGAAGACATTTAATTGACATTTTAAAATTGTGTGTACAAGTAGATTATATGCTCTTTGAATTTCCGTTTGGTTCCTCCCAGGAGATATTGCATATATTAACACAAAAAGACTGGTCTCTGAAAATCTCACAAACATAATACAAGTGAGAAGCCATCAAAGAAGGAGATTTCTGAAATGAATGATTGCATTTACTGGGAGTCCAAAATTCAGAAAATGTAATGTGTGCCGTAAGAATGAGGGTGGTGGTGACTTTGAGGGGACG
>NC_137796.1:19397778-19617778 GCF_963383645.1 Muscardinus avellanarius
AGCCTGGGAGTGAGGAGGTCCCCCCCCCAAGTCCTTCCCAGTGCCCCCAGAAACCACAGTCTTCTGGATTTAGTGCTGGGGCTAGACCTTCAAAGGCTTGGCTGCCCCCCAAATGTCTCCTATCCCACCTGCCCTGCCTGAAATAATACTGCTATTAGAGCTCTGCTCTCCAGGAGAGATCATTTCCCAGCATTAACTTCTCCGAAAGCACAGACCTCTTCGTGCTGTGGGTCATAGTTCACGGACTTGAATATGTGAAGAACATAGAATGTCTGTGTTTTCCGTAAATCAATGAACTCTAGCTCTGAGCCCCCATTACATGGGGCCGGTGGGAAATTCAGCCCCGGAATTCTCCTCCCACAGTGATGGGCCAAGGTCTGGAGGTCTTGGCGGCTCTTCCAGTTATCTAGCCAGGGTGGGCCCAGCACCACGGCCCCTTTCAGCGTAGGGGCACGTAGGAGTTGACCCTCAGCTGAGAGTCAGTGCCATTTGCTCCCAGCTTGGCCACAAGTCAGCCTCTGCCTCTGGGAAATCTGCTTTCTCTCCAGTCCAGCCTTTCAGACCACCCCCCACTGACACATTCACAAATGGGGAAACTGAGGCAGACTGGAAAGAAAGTAGCAAAATCACACCCCACTGAGAAGGAGTTACTGGCTATGTGCCTCTCTCAGGGGTGGTAACATTTGATCAGGGGATTGGGGTGAGCAAAGAAGCTCATTGGCAGGATTTCAGGCAGGCAGGGGTCTTTCTGATACCTAAGACTCTCCTAATAGAGTGAAGAGCACTGGATCAGGAGTCCTAAATCCTACCTCTCCTGCCAACTCACTCTGGCAGGCTCTGTTCCCTCTTTGGCCTCAGCTGCTCTATTTATGTAGTGGCATCCGCTCAGATGCCCTGGGATTCCCTCAGTGGCTTGTTGACCCCTGCCATGGCTTTCCTGTGGATGGAAGAGTCATACCCACCCCAAACCCTGCTCCTGGACATTCAGAATCAGTAATAACGAGATCCTGTCCCCCAGATCCCCAGAGGCATTGCTAACTGGAGAGACGGGGCTGGGTACTCTCTGGAGACACCTGTATCCAGAGCCACCAAAGACTTGGCACTTGGAGCAGGTGCTGAGAGACACAGGGAGGGCCACGAGTCCCCATTTCTCCTTCCTGGGAACCTGGGAGACCTCTGGGAGCCCGAGGACTCTGGGAGCACCCAGTCCTTTTGCCCAATGTCTGTCCCACATGGACAGCTTGCTGGGAATAAAGAAGACACCTTCCCACCCTCCCTTGGCTATGAAGAAAAAGAGTATTTAGGGTGCCACTGGGATTGGGATGAGACTCACCTCACAAACTGCCAAACCAGAAATGACCAGGGCGCCTACAGGCTGAGGAGGGGCAGCAGGCAGAGCTGATGGATGGCACCCGCCAGAATTTGCACTGGAGCCGATGTTAAAAGGTGGCTGTGGGCCAAGTGATGCCTAGTGCTTCCTCAGCCTCAGAAACAGTCCCCTTCCTCCAACCTAGGTGGCCTCAGACTCTGCTTTAAACCTCCCAAGAGCCCCTGGCCCTTAGGTGTAAGGATAAACCTCTGCCTGGCATTGGAAGTCTCCAAAGCCTGGGAAACCCGTGTCCCCAGCCACCCCACACCATCTAGTCTCTACATGCTGAGCGAGAGCCAGCCAGCCCTTCCTCCTCTCCGTCTGCTTCCCTTCAGCTGATGCTCTGTCCCCTTCCTGGATGCCAGCTACTTTGCTCTGGGCTCTTCCTCCTCCTGGAAACCCTCCCAGACTAATCAAGTCCTCTCAACCCAGCCAGGGCCCTTCTTAGGCACATGACCACCTCCCCAGCCCCTCGACAGCCTCCCATGGCCAGATCCTCACTGAAGGCTCTGGCCTTTCTCCTGCAGAGTGGCTGGGGCAGGGCCAGCGAGCCTCACTGCTGGAGTGAAACAGGGGGTTAGGGACGTTTCCAGGAGGAGGACGGCCTGACGGAGGGAGCCAACTTGGTCTCAAGTGTCTGAGCCAGCTCTTGGGGAGGGGACAGAGGCTCAGAGAAGCTCTGGCTCCTTCCTGCCACCACTTTGCCTGGCTGCAGGCCCAGCCAGAGGGCCCTTCTCAGACACCTTGTGAGCAGATGGCCCTGCAAAGAAGGACATCCGTTTAGGGCTGCACCGTCCAATACGGTCCCAATGCTGACTCCATAGGGCTCCTGAGCACTTGAAATCCAGCTAGTCTGAATGGAGACAGAATGTAAGTATAAGAGCACACACTGCGTTTCAAAGGATTCGCCCAAAGAAAAGAATGTAAAATATGTCAATAATATTTTTATAGCCAGGTGGGATGGCAGATGCCTATAATCCCAGTACTTGGGAGACTGAGACAGGAGGATCATAGATTCTAGGCCAATCTCAGCAGACTCTGTTTGAAAATAAAAAGGTTTGGGGGTGTGGCTCAGAGGTAGAATGTTGCTAGGTTCAATCCCCCATACATACATACATACATACATACATACATACATATTTATTTTACATTGGTGACATGAAAATGAATATATTTTGGATATAAGTGGGTTAAATTAAATATATTGTTAAAACGAGTTATTGCCAGTACTTGAGAGGCTGAAACAGGAGGATCATGGTTTCAAAGCAACTTAGCAAGCCCCTGTTTCAAAACAAAATAGTGCCTGTAATGTGGTGCTTGGGAAGCTGAGACAGGAGGACTGCAGATCTGAAGCCAGCCTCAGCAACTTACTGAGACCCTATTTCAAAGCAAAATATAAAAAGGGCTGGGCTGGGGGACTAGCTCAGAGGTAGAATCCTCCGTAGTTCAATCTCCAGTACCACTATTACCACCTCAAAAAAAAAAAAAAAAAAGACTGATTACATTAGGTCCTGGGTTTAATCCCCTACATCAAAACAAAATAGACTTTTTTTTTTCACATCTTTGATAGTTATTAGAAAATTTTAAACTATAGTTGCAGCTCTCATGCCTTTTTCTCCCCGCGTGCGTGCGTGTATGCGTGTGTGTGTTTTACGGGGGATTGAATCCATGGGTGTTCTATCTCCAAGCTACACCCCCCACCCCTTTTTAATTTTTATTATTTAATTTAATTTATTTATTTTTGTGGTACTGGGGATTGGACCCAAGGGCATTCTACCTCCAAGCTACCTGTAATCCTCCTCTCTCAGCCTTCCAAGAACAGGATTACAGGCATGTGCCTCCACACATTTTTTGTTTTGGAAGTTTGCTAAGTTGCTGAAAGCCTCACTATATTGCTGAGGCTGTCCTTGAACCTGTGACCCTCCTGTCTCAGGCTCCCAAACACTGGGATCACAAGCGTGCACTACCACACCTGGTGTCATTTTCTTTTTATAGAGAAGGAAAGAAGCTTCTGAAGTTTTGGATCACATGAGGTGCAATGTCTACCCTCAGATTTGTGACAGATACACTCCAAAAAGGATGCCTTCCCCAGACCCTGCCTCTGGCTGGGAGACAAATGCCAGGTGATTCCTGCTCCAAGAGCCACACTCTCTTCCCTTTCTCTGTCTTGACCAACCAGAGGGACATTTTGCCTTTGGAGGTGGCCTCTGAGTTGGTGCTGGGACCTATGAACCCAAGATGCCCAAGGTGGGGGGATACTGATGTCTTCTTTACCTCCCCACCCCCAGGCCAGCTCAAGCTGCAGCCAAGAGACCTCTGCCCCATTCCAGTCCCTCTCAGCTGGGGCATCATTGGGGGTGGCGGCCTCTCAAGCAGCATCAGGTTACCTTGCAATCTCCTCCCCAGGTAGCAACCTTGAGGGTGAGTGTCCACAGCCAGTTCCCAGGCCCCTGCAGCTATAGCAGCTAGAGTGGTAATTATGGGCTTGGGAAGAAGTCCTCTACAGGAGGTCCAGGGGAGCTGAGCCTTCACTGTTGCCTGCCTCCTGAGCTCTAGAGGAGGGACCTGCTTGGGTGCCCAGGGCCTGGCTCCTCCAGGAGGTGCTTTGGAGGGAAGCCTGTGCCCTGGCCTGGGCGGACACTCAGCATGCTGTGCCCTGGCCTGGGCCTCACCTGGGGCTCTCCACAGACCACTCCTGGCTGCCCAGGGAGGGCCTCTTTGGGGTCTTGAGAGCAAGCAGAGCACATCTTGTCTGGGGAGCACAGCATCACCTCCAGGAGACGTTCTTGTCCTGGATGAAGACCTAGAACCCAGTCCTGGGTCCCTTGAGGCCAGCTTTGCTGGAGGCACTTGGGATCCAGCTGGGCCATCCATTTGGATGTAATAGGGTCAAATCTTAGACTGTGATTATAACAGAAGGAGGCCACTTTGGGTTTTTAAATAGTTTTAAATTTAAAAAAAATGAATTAAGGGAAAGGATTTAGGGTAAGAGAGTTCTTGGCAGCCTCGGAATAATTATTATAAAACTAGTTCCTATTTTCCGAGTTCTCTGCAGTGCCAGGCCTGTGGTGCCACCATCGCGGGAGGGACTGGACAAGGCCCCCAACGCATCCGGCAGCACTGGAGCTATTATACCACCTCCAGGTGGCCTCCATCATGTCATCCCTCCCTCCCTGGGGCCCAGCTACTCCTGGGTAAGCAGGAGAGCGATGAGACAGATTACGTTTGATCCCTGCTCTGCCGCTGGCCTCCTGAACCTCACTGAGTCTCATTATCTTCATTTGTAAAATGGGGGCAGTGACAGTTCTTGGATCATAGGGAGAAAGCTGGACATCTGTCCCAGCCCCTTTGCCTGACTTACCAACTCACACTGCTAGCACTACTTCCCTGATGTGAAAGCCACCTGCTCCCAAGCTGAGCAAAAGCCGTCTTCCAGACATCTCTCCGCCCTTCCTACCTCCTCCTGAAGCCCCCAGGAGAAGATGACCCTAAAGCAGGCCTGTGGCCTGTGCAGGCAACGCTCCGAACCTACATCTAAGCAGCCTTTGCTGAGGGGCTCGGCCTCTCCTGTCCCTCCCCTGCCACCCACTCTAGGGACAGGCTTCCTTGAGTGTGGAGCAGAAGGGGGTGAACTGAGCAAGCCTCGCCCTTCCCAGCCTCCCTGGGTTCAAAGCTAGAAGGCCCAGGAGTACCCTGCCGCCTGGGAGTACACTTCTGGTTCAGTGTCAGTAACAGGAGTTACGGCTCAACTGAGCAATTGACCTGCCCCACCCGCCCCTCCGGGCCTTGAAGCTAGGACTCCTTCCCAAGGGTATTCAGACTTCTGTGCCTCTGTCCCTGCACCCACATCTCCTCAGTGATCCCTTTCTTCCCCATCGCAGCCAAACTTGCACAGTTGCTGTCCCAGCACCCCTCACTGTCTGCCGCCTGCCCCTGTCTCCTCTGGCTCACAGTGCTCCCTGAGTCTCTAAACCCAACTCCGGGCTTGCCCTGGAAGCCCCCTGGACTTGGGCTGGGACTGGGCAAGGCAGGCAGACACTTCGGGTACCAATTTAAGGAGGCACTCACTAACAGGGCTGTGCAAGTGAAGGCATGGCTTCCACAGTTCACGCCTCCTTAAATTTTCCTTTCATGGCCTCATAAGTGCTCTGTGTCCAACTGGTCATTTCAGGAGGAGGCCCCCCTCCCCCTCTGCCTGGAACACATCCTGGACTGCTCTCTCACAGCCAAATGCTGTTTAGGGGGCTGCACCTCTAAATATCACACTTAACCCCTTATTCCCCACCTCCACCACCCTCTCCCCTCCCTCCTGGCCATCAGCCACCACTTCCTCCCTGCCGCCCACTCCACGGGGATCTGGGGATCTCCCCTGCTTGCACACTGGCCCTGCCCTCCTCTCCCACCAACGCCTCATGGCTCCCTACTAGCCTAGGGAGAGAACCCCCAGCTCTCTCCAGGGCTCTGGCCCCACTGATGCTTTTCAGCCCCACAACCACACTGACCTCTCGCCTCTGAGCCTCACATTTGCTCTTCCCTCTGCCTGAAACTTGCTGTTTCTGTCTCTCTGCCTTGGAACACTGGCTGGAATTTTATTTCTTCACTAAAGAAGGTAGAGTCCCGTGCCTCTATTCCCACAGACTCTGTCCCACTCTGGGTAACCTTCCCCCACCCGGTGCACCGTCCCTCCCCAAGTGTGCTCCCCAAGCCCAGAACAGTACTTGAGGCACTCAGTCGGGATCTGTTGCATGGATAAATGAATTTATTAATATGTGAATGGATTGTCATGTAGGTGGCTTTGGTGGCTGGGTGGGGACAAAGGGAGATTAGTATATAAGCTGTAGCCAGGGCCTGCCCATGGCAGCAGATGCTGGAGGGAGAAGGCGTGTCACCTCCAGCAGGCTGGGTGCTGATTTTAATGGCCTGGCAGTGAGGTGTGTGCATGGCGGGGGCCTGAAGAAGAGGTAATGCCATGAGGGCAGCTCTGCCCGCCTTGGTTATTGCTTGAGTCTTTCTGGCAGTGCCAGCTGCCTGCCCCAGGAGCTCGGTCTTGTCCATCACAGTGTGAGCTTGGGGTGGGGCTGCTGCATCTGCCAGCCGGGAAGACAAGAGGAGGTTCCTAGGGGCCTGTGGGTCTTGGAGAACAGGGGCAGCCCCAGGCTTGGACCCTGCTCAGTGACTGTTCTTCTGGTCCCCGGGCAGCAGAAAGGTGCCCCAGACTCAACGGTCCCACCAAGAGCCCTCCAGGGTGTTCAAGGATCAAGCTGGCTGGAGGGGGTCCACAGCACCCCCAGGCAGGGAGCCTCAGATGGTTTGGTGTCTGCTGACATGGAAGCCCTTGGCAGGATGAGGCCCTAGCGGCCGGCTGGCAGGTGGGCTGCTCAGGCTCGGAAGGAGGCCTTGACCACGCGGCCCTTCAGTGGCTGTGGTGGCCGGAAGTTGTTCACCATGTGGATTCTCTCATCGTCCTCTGAGGTGAAAAGCAGGCCCCGGAACTTCTCCATCTTGAGAAAGCAGAGGGATGGCTCAGGGAAAAACAGGGGTGCTGTGGTCCTTCATGACCCCCCAGATACATCAGGAATATCTTTGTTCAGCAAGTTCTATCCTTCTTTCTTCCTGCCCAGGGGCTCATCCTCACTTCTCCCTACTCTCTCTCCCGTTTGAGACCCCAGTCTCAGTTATTTACTCTGTAAGGTGCCTCTGAACCTCCACCCATTCCACCTAGCTCTAGGTCCAATTCTGACCTGCTGGTATACCAGCAAACACAGAATCCCAATTCCAGCACAGTAAGGTGGTCCCAGAACCCAGTATCTCCCTTCCCAGCCCCTGTCTAGGTTCTAATAACTAGCACTCACTCATGCTAACTCCTAACCAAGAAGCTGAACATCAGCTAGCCAAAGATGGGAACCTTGGTAGGGAGCACCCTGCCTCGGCTGGACCCTGAGGGCTGCACCCCTCCACCTGGGGCTCTGGGAGGACTCACCTGCCTCTCAGAGATGCTGATGGGAACCTCGGTAGGGGGCACCCTGCCTCGGCTGGGACCTGAGGGCTGCACCCCTCCACCTGGGGCTCTGGGAGGACTCACCTGCCTCTCAGAGATGCTGATGGGCTCGCGGAGCACAATCCAAGTGACGCTCTCACTGAGGGGGGGCGTGGTCAGGGAGCCCGGGTAAGTCCAATAGTGCCGGCTGACGGGCAGGAGGCACTTGGGGCTGAAGCAGCTGAACTGGGCCTTGGTGCCCTGGGCGGGGGTAAGGGCACCAAGCAGTTGGCACAGATCTCCCACCAGGACCTGCCCAGCAGATTCTCCACCCGTTTTTGTCAGCAGGAGTCAGGCTTCTTCATAGCCCACTGATGCAAATTATGGGCAAATGGCCATGACCCCCAGATGCCACCTCCCAGGCCCAGCCAGGCCCTCTGCACACATTTGCATATATGTAAAATCTGTGGCTCCTGGGGCTCTCTGGTCCCTGTATTGCCTTTACTGCCACTGGTGGCAAGCCTATGAGACCACCATTCACAGGACCAGCATCTTACGAATCCTGAACCTCACCAGGTTGTATGCTGGGCACCAATGGCACCACGGACCTGCCGAGGAGGAGTAGGGAGCAGGGCCCTGAAATGCTTCCCCTCACCCTCGGCTCTGATAGGGCCTGCCGCCAGCATGGAGGGGTGAATGGCCACTCCATGATCCAGCCTCTTCCTCCCTCCCCACCAGACTGCTGGATCGTGACTAGGGACCCCTGGGCTCACCTTAAATCGAACCATGTAGAGTGCATCTGTCAGGCGGTTCATGCCGGGGTGCTCATCCCCGGTCTGTCAAAGAGAAGTCGGTGTGAGCTGGGCACCCCCTGTGTTCTAGAACCAGGGGCATGCCAGGCCTCTCATGCCCTTGTGGGCCCCAGGGACCCACCGCTCACCTCCAGGAAGACACCAACCACGGCCAGGCCATCGGGCGCTGAGGCCGCCTCCCCAAAGGTACTATACTTCTTAGCATTCCAGTGAACCAGATGTAGCTGGAAGGACAAGCACAGGCCAGGGCTCAGCGCTCCAGGGGCCGTGGGGCTCTGAGCCAGGTTTTCCTTGCACCTGCCAGACTTTTGCCCTTCTCCAGCAGAGGGAGGCAGCAAACCTCCCAGACTTGGGATCCTGGGCAGCCCAGGTAGCATTCACCTAGCTCTGGGCCCAGCCCTTCCTGAAGGGACCCTTTGAAGAATCCGGCTCAGGCCCTGCCGGGCTGTGAACTAGCTGTGAAATCCTTGATGGCCACCCGAGGTGCCCCCTCTGGAAGAGATGACCCCTGTAGCGGAGTCCAAAGAAGTAGAGGGTTATCAAATGGGAGCCTTGGGGAAAAGGAATCCAGGCACAGGGAACCACATAGGCAAAGGCTTGGAGCCGTGAAGGAATGAGGTATGGGCAGGTGCATGCATTTATCAAGAGCAACCAAGGGGAAAAAGAGAGTGACGGGCGAGGAGGCCAGCTGGGGTGAGTCCACTCCTGAAGGGTGTGGGCCCTGCAGAAAACTCCTGCATGCACAGACCAGGACAGAGACCAGAGAGCTCAGGCAGAGGACCCTGTGCAGCAGAGGCTGCTCCGATGCCCTCCAAAGGCCCACCCGCAGCATCACCTCAGAGCCCCACCCAGGCATCCTCCAGCCCGCCAGGGTCCCACACGCCTTTCCGGGTGGCAGAGGGAAGCAGGAGGAGAGGCCTCACCTCGCTGGGGAACGACTTGCCGTCCACAGTGTGCTCTGAGCCCGCATCGCGCCTCTTGCCCCAGTGGAAGTGGAACTGCTTGAGGCGGTAGGGCCCCTCCAGGGGACCCCCTGTCACCACTGTGGGTGGAAGTGGGCAGTGGCAGCATCAGGACCCGGGCAGGCACCCAGGAAGGAGATGCATGTTTCACGTGGAAAGTCCATTGGCTGACGGGGCTGCGGTGAGTTCCCACCGGCTCTTAATCTAGGTGAGGGCTGAAATCCTACAGCATACAGGTGGCAGAGGAGTCTGGGACTGGCAGAGAGTGGCTCTCCATGGGGCCACTCCTCTCCAATTTCCCACAGAAGCTGGGCCCCAGGCTTCCAGGACCCCATTACCATTAACATCAGCTCTCCCAGGTCTGGAGCCCTGACCCAGGGCTGGCTTACAAGGATTATTTTGTTTACTTTTCATTGTAGCCTGAGGGGCAGAATCTATTATCCCTATTTTATAAAGAAAGAAACTGAGACACAGAGAGGGCGAGGCACTTGCCCAGTGCAACACACCAAGGCACTGAGCTATGGTATGAACACGTATCTCCTAACTTCAGAGCCCAAGTCCCTAATCATCAGGCCACACCACGTCCCTACAACCCCGAGCCTCCTCAGAACATGGATTTGCTCCAGAGCAGGATGCCAGCTCCTGAGGTTCCTACCCTCCTGGACAGGCCCAAGTGCCCAGCGTGCCATCTCCTGTACAAATGGCCTCCAGGGAGGGCCCCACTTCTGCTGGTTTTGTGACTTTCTTGCCTCGATAGCTGGTGAGCTGGGGCCACGCACAAGGCCTCCTGGGACTGATAGAATTTCTTTCTAGCTGAAAGGGATCTGGCAGTGGAGGGGGCCCCAGCCAGGCCTGAATGTGAGCCCCTGGATCAGGTGACTGCCCTAGGCTCAGAGTTCCGCTAGGCCTCTCCAGGAAAGGTGACCAGGGCAGGGCCTTGTCTCTGGTGGGCCCTTTGGGGTGGAGGACGGGACAGTTCAGAGGGGCCCCTTTTTTCTGCCTTGCCTTGTGCCTGTCCAAAGCAATGGTAGGAGATGAGTAAAGTGAGTCTGGGGGCTGTGGCTGTGGACAGGCCCCCAGTCAAGCTACCCCAGCCCCGGAGGTAGAAGGAGCTGGGTCTGCAGGCTGAGCTTCCTGATAGATTTAGGGTTCTACCTCTCTGAACTCTGAGCTGGGCTCCCTGAGCTCCTTCCTCTGTCTGACTATAGAAGATGCCGTTCTGCTGCACCAGCCCGTGAAACCTGCAGCCTGAAGCACAGTGGGCAGAGGCAGAGCCCCACCTGCCTGTCCTCTTTCCACCGGCTCCCTGCCTCCTCGGGCCAGGGCCAGAACGTGAGACCCAGACTGAGATACTGACGTCAGTGTTGAGCTCTCTGAAGGCTGTTGGAAGAGACAGACATACAGACACGGTTCCTTCATAAGCCATCACCTAGCGTCATCTAGACCCCAAAGCCCTGGGTGAGAGGCTTTTCTTAGAATTCGGTACAAGGCAATGCCCGTCTCTTTCTCCGCATCTCTCTGTCTCTGTCTCTCTTTCTTCCCAGGATCTGCTAGACTTTCTGTGGGAAGAACCATAGCTGATCCTCTTTCCTCAGTCTGCCAGGAAACTTGGGCAAGAAACTCAGGACTCAGCAACGAAGATCAGTCTCTTCACTGTCTGGCTTTCCTCTTTTCTGCCTTTCAGTGTGTGTGTGTGTGTGTGTGTGTGTGTGTGTGTGTGTGTGTGTGTGTGTTGTTTGTTTTGTAATACTGTGGATTGAACCAAAGGGGTGGAACGCTGAGCTACATCTCCCAGTCCTTTCTTAAAACTTGAGACAGGGTCTCTCTATATTGCCAAGACTGGCCTTAAGCTTGCAATTTTCCTGCCTCAGGCTCCCAAAGCTGGATCTCTTGATTTTCTGTTTGACAGTTAAATTCCCTTGTGCGCTTTTGTTGTGGTGGGGGAGAGTGAGGTAGGGTTGGAGAACTGGACACTTCCTGACGTAGGAAATTCTAGCAGGTTCCTTCCTCTCCCCGCAGATCTGGTCATAAGGACAAATTCCCTTCATTAAAGAGTACTTCTAAGGCCCCTGCCCGGGCATTAATCACAAAAGAACCTGGACTCTAATCCCAGGGCAACGAAACCTCAGAAGTAGCCGCCATGAGTTCCCATGGGCCTGGCCCAAGAGGGTTGGGGCTTTGAGGTCATGGGTGAACTGGAGAGGCTTTTGGAGCTGGCCCAAGTTTTTCTGTGCCCCTCCCCAGGTCTTTGTGCCTCTATTTGCCCAGCTGAGAGGTGGGTTCTTGAGAGGAACAAAGGAGGTAGCCCAACACAAGATTAGGAAATCAGAGGGGGCCGGTGCCAGACTTTTGAAGGGGCCACTTACCAGTTCGGTCATCGCTGTCACTGAAGTCTACCTGGACAGAATGGCCATTGTTGGTAATGCTGAGGGATGTGCAGGCCTCGTAGGAAAGCTCCAGTGGCCGCAGGTTGGGGGAGTACACAGCCTGGCTGGAGATGATATTGATGGGTGACTGGCGGTCTCCCTGAGCAATGGGGTACAGCTTGTGCCAACTCGAGGGGCCTGCAGGAAGGGAGGGGCAAGGATTCAGGCCAGCCATGGTCTCTGGGTTGTGGGCTGAAGGAAGCTCTGGGGGACGACCTCCCTGACATCCTTTCAGGAAACCCTGTTTTGAAGCAGTACAGCCTGGAGTTCTAATCCCAGCTCTGCCTCTTCCTCTCTCGGTTTCTATTTCTTTGTCTGGGAAATAGCCTCCCTGAGGCTCACCTCCCAGTGCTGATGGGAGGCCCAGAGAGGTAATACAGGGAAGGGAACATAACACAGCTTTGGTCTCAGCGGTGCTTCCAGGTAGTTAATTCCCCAACCCCAACAGGCACTCGGGGAGGCCCCCAGGCATCTGGAGTTTCTGGTCTGACCCTATCAGGTATTGAGCCTCTTGTGGACCCTTGAACAGCACTGTGTAAATTTGGCATGTGCAATACAATAACAAAAATTCACATCAACCCGGCTTTGGCGCCATGACATGTCCGTGCTCCTCACGACCACTTTGTAAAGTAGAAACCAGCACGAGGCCTATGTCACAGATGATAGAGCTGAGGGCCACTCATGCATATTCATGTAAGCATACACACTAGTCTGTACACACAGCACGTGCCTATACTCTCTCCAGCTGCCCTCCTCAGCAATGCACCTACAAGTTCATATTTGCACACGTACACACAGATGACCTGGGCCCACCAGGTCCAGAGCGGCCTAGCCCAAGCGCGTGCACGCACACACACACCCCTCTGTTGACTATATCTGACACACGAGTACACACCTTCACACACAAACGCCTCCTGTTGGAAAGCCAAGATTGAACGGGGCGACCACAGCAACACATGCCCATGCACACACCCTCACACACACACACACACACACCTGCATGCACACCCACGGGCGCCCACCACCTGCCTCCCAGAGGCTCCATCTGCAGCCGGGAGGCTCAGCATCTCCCTGGGGAACATCCTGAGATGCAGCCTATTTTTAGAGTTACTGCCGGCTGGTGCTTCTCCCCCTTTTTGGCTTCTTAAGTTTTCCCGAGAAAACAGCAGCAGGTGCCGACGGAGCTGTGTCCCCGATGGATGACTCAGAATCGTGGCCCGGCCCCACTGGGTTATTTTTGAAGTCCTGTGAGCTCTGCCGCATGCCGGCACCTCTGTCCTCTGTCCTTCTCTTCCTCATTGCCCCTAGACTGGACAACTCCGGTGTGGCTGGGTGACGGGCGGCTGCCTGAGGGTAACAGGACCGTGGAGCAGGCCCTTCAGGATACAAGATGCTCAGAGCAGGTGGGAAGGACCAGCAGGAAGGGCGGGGGTTAGGGGACTCTGGGAAAAGCACCCCAAAGCTTATCTGTCCTGGGTGCTGGGGAGAAGAGGGTCTTCCATGGGTTCTGTCAACCTGCCCCACTCTCTGACTCTCTCTCCATCTCTGCTGGTCTCCGCTGCCTTTTTTCCTGAATGTCTCTGTCCGGTTCTTGCACGCACAGATCTGGGATTCCCTGTCTAAACGTGTTTCTTTGTCTTTGGGGGCTACAGAGAGAATCAGGGACTCTGCAGCACCTCCCCAACTCCCTCTAGTCCACTATAACTTCCTGGCCTCCAAGACTGTTGCCCAGGACCCCCACCCACCCTCACAAAGTGACTGTCCCTAGAGAAATGTAGCTTTAGGCGCCCCTGGCACCGGAACAAACTCTTCTCCACACCCCACTTGCCCTGTCCGGGTTCCCTTCCTGACGGCCATATCTTGGGGGTTCATTGTCCATCTCAGGGAAATGGGAAACCCCTACCCATGCCCCCATCCTTGCTTGATAAGAAATAGACCAAAAAAAGGGAGTTGACCTGTCCACACTCAGAGCACCAGGCTCATCTTCTGCCTCCTCCCGGTTCATCGGCATCCTAAGGAAACTGAGGCAGGATGGAAGAGCTATTGCCCGGGTCAGACGGACCAGGAGGTCGGCGTGGGCCGCGGATCCCCACGCCTCACTCGGGACGTGCTGTGTGCAGACACCGGACACACGCTCGCGCCCCCAAGTGCCCCTTGTCCAGCACGTACCGGCCGGCATCGCAGCTCGGACACTTCGGCGGGGCAACTCCCGGGGACGCGGCGCCCTTGGCACGCGGAGCCCAGCTCCCGGGAGGTCCCCGCACACGCCGTGCGCGCTCCCCGCACACACCCGGCGCGCTGCGGGGGAGCGGGGGAGCGCGGCGCGGCCCGGGTCCAGGCAGCCGCGGCCGAGGGCTGCGCGGAGGCGGCGGCGGGACGCGCTCAGCCCCCCGGGCTCTGGCCGGCGGGCGGCGGGTCCCTCCCGAGAGCAGCGCGGACTTTGCACCCGGCTGGGCCGCGCAGGTGGGCCGGGTTCTGGGGGCGCGATCGGTCCCGGCGCGTGGGGGATGCGGGCTCGCGGAAGACCCGGCTGGGCGCACAGGTCCGGGGCGCGTCCAGCTGGGTTGGGGCCGGCAGGGGTCTGTGCCTACCGTCGTCCTGGCCGTAGCCCCAGCCGTGGTGGCCGGTCATGCCGCTGCCGTCCCCGCAGCCGTGCACCTGCCGGCTCCGCTCGGTCCGCTGGCTCCGGCTGCGGCTCCGGCCCCGCTCGCTGCCTCCGAGCAGCCTCTTAAAACGGCGGCGGGCGGGAGGAGCAGCTCCCCGGGGACCCGCCCCCCACCCCCCAGCAGGGCGAGAGAGGCCGGCCCTGCCCTGCCCCCCCGCCCGCCCCGCAGGCCCCGGGAGCCTAGAGTTGGAGACGCGAGGTCGCGGAGAGGTAGTCCTCTCCCCTACCCCCACTCCCTCCAGGCCCGACCACTTGCCCTCCTTTTCCCCAGCACCCGCGCAGACTCCAGGACTCGGAGGCTGCCCACGCAGAGGGCTGCAAGGCTTCTGTACTTCGTGCCCGGTCCCCGGCTGGCCCCGGAGCGGTCAGTGCCACAGTGAAGACCATCCCGAGTTTTCTGGAGATGGAAAGCCCCCTTTAAGCTGCAAACTGCACTGAACATCAAGTGTCCGAAACTGGAGCTTTCCCCATTTGTCAGATGTCCCCGAGGGTGCTAGGCCGAGCTTTGAGTCCTTCTTGTGATACGCCCTTCCAGCTACCCCTGCAATGTGGAGTGCTTACTTACATGGCTCGGTTTGACAGAGCAGGAGACTGAGGTCAACAGAGGTGAGATGACTTGCCCATCTAGCCGAGGAGTGAGAGATTCAGTCCCAGTTTGTCTCACTCCACATGTGGTGGTCTTTACCATTTCTCTTTGGGTCTGTGGGTAAGAGGGACCTGTGGATGTGAGGGTACAGGTGCTCGGGTAGAAGGAGGTAGAGGACCAGCAATTCAAAGCCTTGGTCCAGATGGAAGCAGATCTCTAAAGAGGAAGCAGGGAGGAGTAGCATCAACCTATGGGCATGAGAACAGACAGACCCCCAGACACCAGCTGGCTCCGGGTGGAGTGGAGTCTGAGGCCCTGCTTCCCTCTTAGTCTTACTTCTTCCTTCAGGCATCCCTTGCTTGACCCTCTAACACCCCCCCCCCCCTTTGGCCCTTAGAGCACCTGCTGGGAGTGCAGGCTCACCATCCTCAGTGTCTGCCCCATCCAACCTTTTCCCACCCACAAGCCCTGGTCCTTGCTGTGCCCTTCTCCTGGCATGTCCTCTGTCTCCCACCCACTAGCTCCAGCCGGCCCAATCTGATTCATTTTAGCATGTGGCCTTGTGCCAAGGATGGGGCTTGTCTCTGGCTAAGCCTCAGCAGGCAGTTTGGGGAAGATAAACAGATGGGTGGATGGAAGGACAGACAATGATGCCACCCAGGGCCCTATACCCATCAGGAGTGGAAGAGCCAGGTGTAGAATGTCTGCCGGTCAGGCCTCAACCCGGGGACACTATTGCAGGTCCCAGTCTTGGTTGACCTTGGGAAAGAATCTGGGATCCCCTGTACCTGCCTCTCCTATATCTCTGCATTTGTCTTTCTGCATTGTCCCTCCCCCAGATAGGGTGTAGAGATTGACAGCCGGCTGATTGGACCAACATCAGAGATGACCCTGTCCTGCTGTGATGCCCCTCTCTGACCCAGGAGCAGGAAGGGGCTCACCATATAAATCTGACCTTAGCCGGGCATTGTGTAATCCTGTAATCTCAGTACTTGGGAGGGTGAGACAGGAGAATCACAGGTTCATGGCCAGCCTCATCTACTGAGTGAGGCCTTTTGCAACTTAGTGAAGTCCTGTTTCAAAATAAAGAATAAGCTGGGCATGGTGACACATGTTTGTAATCCCAGCATTCGGGAGGCTGAGACCGTTAGGATCGCAGTTCGAGGACAGCCTCAGCTGTTTAGTGAGGTCCTCTGCAACTTACTGAGACCCTGTTTCAAAATAAAGAATAAAAAATAGGGCGGGGGTGCAGCTCAGAGGTTGAATGGCCCTGGGTTTCATCTCCAGACCCGAAAAAAATAAATAAATAAAAAATAGGGCTAGGGGTGTAGCTAAGAGGTAGAATGTCCCTGGGTTTCATCCCCAGTACTGGAAAAAAAAATAGGGCTAGAGATGTATCTCAGAAGTAGGCTATCCCCTGAGTTAAATCTCCAGTGTCACAAAATAAATGAATAAATGTATAATCTTACTGTAGGGTCAGAGGACTGATAATAGAGATACAGGGGGTAGTCCCCAAGACCAACAAGTGACAAATCGTATAGCATTGTCAAAAGCCCAAGTTGTCCGGGTGTGGTGGGGCACAATTGTAATTCCAGTATTTGGGAGGCTGAGACAGGAGGATCTGGGTTCACAGAAAGCTTTACCTACTTAGTGAGGTCCTTTGCAACTCAGTTAGACTCTGTTTCAAAATAAAGAAAAAAAAAATAGGGCCTGGGGTATAGCTGGAAGGTAGAATGCCCATCCCCCAGTACCAAAAACAAAAACAAAAACAAAAAACCCAGGACTCCAAGCCAGAAACACCACCTAATAGACCAAGAAGACAAAGACACAGGCAGGTGTGGTGATGCACACCTGTAATCTCTGTACTTACAGAGGCTGAGACAGAAGGATCACAGGCTCAAGACCAGCCTCAGCAACTTAGACCCTGTTTCAAAATAAAAAATAAAGTCAGTCCAGGATCAGGATGTAGTTCAGGGGTAGAACACCTTTGGGTTCAATCCCCAATATCAAAGACAAAACAACAGCAACAACAACAAAAAAATAATAATAAAGGCATGCTTCTGCGGGAGGCCTGCAGCTGCTGCCTGCCAGAAGGGCCAGCTACTTTTTTGTCTGGGGAAACTGCAACACTTTTAGGGATCTAGGGACAGCCAAACCCCATTGACCCACATTCTTCTCACAGCAATCCAGGCCTTTTCTGTCTTTATTTATAGTACTTAAAAAAATAAAATGGAAGCAAGGTATGGTGGCACATGCTTTTAATCCCAGAATTCAGGAGGCTGAGACAAAAGGATCAAGGTTCATGGCCAGCCTCAGCTACTTAGTGAGGTCCTTTGAAACTCAGTGAGACCCTGTTTCAAAAAAAGATAAGCTAGACGTGGTGGTGTACGCTTGTAATCCTAGCATTTGAGAGGCTGAGACAGGAGCATCGTGGTTCACAGACAGCCTCAGCTACTTAGTGAGGCCCTTTGCAACTCAGGAAGACCCTGTTCCAAAATAAAGAATAAAAATAGGGATGGAGGTGTAGCTCAGAGGTAGAATGTCCCTGGGTTCCATCCCCAGTACTGCACAAATAAATAAATAAATAAATATTTAAAAAATAAAATAAAACAGAGCCGGGCGTGGTAGCACATGCTTGTAATCTCAGTACTTGGGAGGCTGAGACAGGAGGATCCAGGTTTGTGGACAGCCTCAGCTACTAAGTGAGTCCTTTGCAACTTAGTGAGATGCTATTTCAAAATAAAGAATATAAAATAGGACTGGGGGTTTCGCTTGGAGGTAAAATGCCCCTGGGTTCAACCCCCAGTACCACAAAGGGGGGGGGGAGAAAGAAAGAAAAGAGAAAATGGGAATCTTTCATATAATTTTGTATCCAGCTTCATCCACACAAAAACCTGGGAGGATTTTTTCCCCCATTTTACAGATGCGGAAGGCAAGACTTAAGAGGTGAAGTGCTGGGCTCCGTGTGCACCTTGAGGGACACAGTAGGATGAAAACCCAGGACCCCGGGTTCCTCATTCAGCATTATCTAAAATCACAGAAGGGGATGAAGTGACTTGCAAATTTGTTTCTCATTTGCTTATATACACATAGTTCTCTCTGGAAGGACTTAACAGAAGCTGGGGAGAGTGTTGTGCTTCTGGGGAGGAGCCCAGAGATGAGATGGTTGGGGGAGGACAGGAAAGGACTCTAGGGCTTTGCCATCCAGCCCCGTAGTACCTTCTGAAGGAATTAAAGGATGCATAGTGTATCACCTCTTGATTTTATTATTATTATTTTTTTTGCAGGTCTGGGGATGGAACCCAGGGGCATTTGACCTCCGAGCTACACCACCTGCCCTATTTTTTATCCTTTATTTTGAAACCGGGTCTCACTGAGTTGCAGAGGGCCTCACTAAGTAACTGAGGCTGTCCGCGAACCGCGATCCCCCAGTCTCAGCCTCCCGAATGCTGGGATTACAAGCGTGCGCCACCACACCCGGGTTGTATCACCTCTTTATAACCAAGTAAAAGTTGATTCAGTTCTTTCCTTCCTGCAGCCCGCCTTCAGCAATTTTTTCTGAGTACTGGGAACCCAGGCAGGTGAGGAGCCAATGACACCTGCCTTTCTCAGGTGTAGCCCCAGTTGCCCCAGCAGCCCACTCAGGTGAACCCGAGGGAGACGATGCCCCATCCAGGCGCCTCCAGTCCCAATTACACGCTGTCTTTAAAGCTAAATTGATTTTTCCGCTTGAACATTGCTCCTTGGCCTCAAGGGCACCAGTAGCCTTTGGTTTTCACTATTTATGGGAGAGGATGGGGAAGGGGGAAATACAATGAGCGGCTTGCAAAGCCACAGCTCACAAATCAAAGAGCCTTGACCAGATCTCCCTTCCTTTCTTGAAAGTACAATGTTTTCCCTCCACAACCATGTGATAAAGGGATTGTCCCTGCCCTGACCAACTCATGGGGACCCAGGTGCACAAGTGTTGAAACAGCAGCTGTCCAGTGCTGCACCAATAGGCAAAATTATGCCTGTTTTTCTCACTGTTATGTATAGTGTCAGTGGGCCAGGCTAGAAAGCACTGTTCCAGGTAGATATTTTTTATGCATATATTGATATTATTTATTTAATTATTGATTGTGGTACAGGGGCATTCTACTCTCAGCAATACCCCCTACCCTATTTTTATTCTTTATTAAAAAAATTTTTGTGTGTGTGATACTGGGGATTTAACTCAGGAGCATTCTGCCTCCAACCGACACCCCCAGCCCTGTTTTGTTTTGTTTTGTTTTGTTGCGGGTCTGGGGATGGAACTCAGGGGCATTTGACCTCTGAGCTACACCCCTGCCTTATTTTTTATTCTTTCCCGAATGCTGGGATTACAAGCGTGCGCCACCATGCCTGGCCCCAGCCCTGTTTTGTATTCTTCGTCTTGAAACAGGATCTCACTAAGTTGCAGAGGGCCTCACTAAGTAGCTGAGGCTAGCCACAAACCTGCAATCCTCCTGTCTCAGCCTCCCAAGTACTAGAATTACAAGTGTGAGTCACCATGCCTATATATATATATATATATATATATATATATATATATATATATTTTATTTTTTTTTAAAGCATTTCTTGGGTTTTATCTTCAGCACTACATTACATGCAAGTGTGTGTGTGTGTGTGTGTGTGTGTGTGTGTGTGTGCGCGCGCACGCATGCGCTTGCGCGTGTAATGGGATCCAATGTGCCTGGGATGTGGCCTTAGATAAACCTGGGCTTGACATCTAGATCACTGGCTGAGTGATCTGGGGCAAATTTTTAGACCTCTTTGAATTTGACATCTTTTATTTGTGTTTTATATTTTATTTTATTTTATGTGTGTGTGATACTGGGGATTGAACCCAGGGCCATTCTACCTCTGAGCTATACCCCCAGCCAGATTTTACTTCTTATTTGGAAACAAGGGTGGGGGGCCTTGCTAAATTGCGAGGCTGGCTTGGAACCTGTGATCCTCCTGTCTCAGCCTCCCAAATATTGGGATTACAAGGGTGTGCCACCATGCCTGGCTGTTTGCTTTTTAAACCTATTATACAGGACTAAAGAGTTTATCAGCCCAATGGGTGTCAGATGAGATGGTATCTGTGAGACTCCCGGTACTAAGGAGTCAGACCCTAAGACTTCTGTTCTTACCTCTTTCTCTTGGTTTGTTGAGCACATTTAAAACCTCAAATAAAGATGGGCACATGCCCATAATCTCAGCTACACAGGAGGCTGAAGCAGGAGGATCATGAATTCAAGGCCAATATGGGTCACACAGTGAGACCCATTTCAAAACAAAACAAAACCCCCCAAACATTACTTTTCCAAATATAGTAGTGATACCTATTCATTGTAGAAAAATAATAAGAAACAGATGAACATAAAAAGAAATTTTAAGTCACTAGTTATAGCACTAACCAACAACCAACACTGTTAACATTTTAGTAACCATCTTACCAGGCTTTTCTACTACGTACAGAATAATCAGGGATATATATACACACATACACATACATACATACATACATACATACATACATATATATATTCAGAAATATATGTGTATATTCATAGCTTTGAGATTAATTTTTTCATCTAATGCCCTCAGTAAGCATTTCCCTGCTTGATTAGATTTGAAGAACTTAACACAATCCTCTCACACTGCTCTGGTATATGTGCTATTTCCAGTTTTCGCTACTGTAAACAGCACTGCAGTGAACATCCTTATTTATACATCTTCGTGTGTGTCTGATGATTTCCTTGGGATAAATTTCTAGAAGTAGAATTACCAAATTAGATGATATACACATTGCCAAGTAACATATTTTAAAGTGCAGAAAATATGGTGGAAGTGGTTTTAGAAATGTATTCTTTCATTCAGCAAACATTTATCAAAGGCGTGCTAGATGTCAAGCACTGGGCCATGTATGGGTGATAGGAATGTGAACACCTCTGCTGTCTTTTTTTTTTTTTTTTTTTTTTTCGGGTCTGGGGATGGAACCCAGGGGCATTTGACCTCCGAGCTACACCCCCTGCCCTATTTTTTATTCTTTATTTTGAAACCGGGTCTCACTGAGTTGCAGAGGGCCTCACTAAGTAGCTGAGGCTGTCCGTGAACCGTGATCCTCCAGGTCTCAGCCTCCCTAATGCTGGGATTACAAGCATGTGCCACCACGCCCGGCTACCTCTGCTGTCTTCAAGGAGCTCCTAGGACAGGGGCAAGAGTAAGTCAGTGAGCACTGGGGTTGGAAGGGCTGGAATGACCAAGCACAGGCCAGGAGGGCTAGTGGCCAAGGCTCTAGAGGTATCCTGAGTTGGGACTCATTTTCCCTGGCCAGTCTCCCACAGACTAGAGGCTTCCCCAGACTTTCTGGGAGTCCATAGATCCAGACTTCCCTGACTGAGATCAACAAAGATGGGTAGATATCTGACTTGAGTTGGAGTCTGGCCAGATCAGTTGGAGTATTTGTTTCTAATCTCTTACTTTTTGTCCCCTACCCCCACCCCCTCCAAGCCTCTGCTCTCTACGAAGCAGGGTTAATGGCAGTGTCTACTGCATTGGGTGGTTGTGAGCACAAGAGGTGGTGCGTGCCAAAGGGCTGCGTGGTACATAGATTAAGTGTTCAGTAAACAGGGGTGGTATTGCGGTCACGAAAACTCAGTTTTCTCTCCTTTTCAGCATGTGTTGGCCTAGCTCCGTGGTTCTCAAACCCAGGTATGCTTTAGAAACACCCGGAAGGCTTGTTGAATAGTTTCCTGGGCCTCACTGCAAAGTTTCTAATTTAGCAGGTCTGGGATAAGGCCAAGAATTTGCATTTCTAACAAATTTCCTAGTGATGTGATGCTGCTGACCCAGGATAACACCTTGAAAAACAATGACCCAAATGAATTAAGCCGTGGCTTCCTGCTCTGATACCTTTGCATTGCTGCACTCCACAAAAGGAAAAACACCCAGGGAGGCCCGAGTTTCTGTGTGGCAGTGGTTGTATCTAATCAGCTTCCCTAGCTAGAGCAGAGGCACCTTCCCATGGTTCTATGGATGGAATTGTATGCCCTGCAAAAGTTGCTGAAGTCCTAATAACCCAGTCCCTGTGAATGTGATCTTTTTGGATAGGGTCTTTGTAGATGTGATCAAGTGGAAATTAGGTCATTTGGTGGGCCCTGATCTAGTGTGACTGCTGTCCTCATGAGGGAAGAGTCACAGAATGAGGCAAAGAAAAGGGGGGTGGGAGTGCCTGTGACAAGGGAGGGAGAGACTGGAATACTTCAGCTGCAAGCCAAGGATTGCTGGCAAAGCACCAGGATGAGGAAGAAGTAGGGCACGCTCCCTATAGGTTTCAGAAGGAGCATAATCCTGCCTTCACCTTGATTTCAGACTTCCAGCCCCTTAGAACCGTGAAAAACAAAGTTCTCTTGTTTGAATCCACCCGGTTCATGGTTCTTTGTTATGGCAAAAAAAAAAAAAAAAAAAAAAAAAGAAAGAAAGAAACTAATTCCCTGAGGTATCTTTTTACAGACACCACCAACACAGCCCTTTTCAAAATTCTGTATTTCTTCATATTTGGGGGATGTTTCCTTTCTTGCAGTTTCTGACTGCCATGAACACGAGAGGCTAAGCAGAGAACTTTCGCGTGTTACCTTTTGACCTTCCTACATTCCCTGGACATATTTATTATCGCTTATCTTTCACTTGTCCAACTGGAGAAGGAAATGTGGCAGTATAAAGCTCGCAATGAGCTGGGAAAGCCTCGTGCCTCTGTCTCCCATCAGTTCTGCCCCATGGATGCCGGGTAGGAGCCTGGGAAGCCACAGGAGGGGGTGCCCCTACCCTGGTCCTGGGGACCGGGAAGTGTGTTCATCATCCCTGCCTCATAGCTGTCACCGTGTCCTTTCACTGTCCCCCACCTAGAGGGCCTGGGCGTGGACACGGGATCTCTGCTCCTTTTTACCTCATCTCGGGCAATTATTAACTTGAATATGCCTGTAGGGTCTGAGATATAGAGGGGAAGTCATCCTCATCTCTCTGCTTGCTGGCCACTGGGGCTCTAGCCTCCTTTCTCTTCCCCTTCTTCATGGAATAACTTCCTTCCTTTATACCCATGCCCACAGGACTCTTCCTCTTCCTGAAAGGAATCCTTCTAAGAAACAGGGAGTTTTACATTCCTCCTCATTTGTATGTTCATAATCCTCACAACCCCCTGCCCATTCCCTATCACCCACCCAAATTTCTCACTAGCATTTACAGCGTATCTTGCCTACTTTTCTCTTAGAGATGACACCTGCTGTTCCTTTTATTTAAAACACCCTTCCATTCCTATGAAGTATCCCTGGAAGCCAGTCCTGGTTGTGAACCCCTGCAATCTCAGTAACTGGCGGGGGAGTGGGGGAGTGAGACAGGCTGCTTCCAGAGGAGTGCAGTGGTGCACACCTGTAATTGCAAGGCTTGGGAATCTGAGGCAGGAGAATCGCACATCTGAGGTCAGACTGGGCAATTTAGTGAGACCTTCTTTTAAAATAAAAAAATAAAAAATAAAAAAGAGCTGGGGATATAATTCAGTGACAGAGCACTCCTAGGTTGAATCCCCAAGAAAACACACACACACACCCTGGAGAGGAGTGAGTTGGGCTCCTCTGGTTTTTCCCAGCACCCCAACTTCCTTCTAAAGGAGGGCCACATTATCTGGTAAGTGCATGTTTACTGTCCCTCTCTGCTCAAGTGACTGTGAATTGTCCAAAAACAGGGTGGACTTACTGCCTTTGCTCTGCAGCTGGGAGCAGCTAAGTTTGCAGTTCCAAACAGGCCCTCAGGCGTGGGTTGTTGTGTGATAGGATGAAAGAAATGGGTGGACAATCATGAACATTATAATGAAAGTTATTCATACAAGTTTTATTTATTTTTTTTTTTGTGTGTGTGTGTGTGTGTGATTCTAACTCTGTCTTCAAAATCTTATTTAAAACTAACAGACAGCCGGGCCTGGTGGCGCATTCTTGTAATTCCAGTTCTTGGGAGGCTGAGGCAGGAGGATCACCGTTGTTCGCGGACAGCCTCAGATACTTAGGTCATATGCAACTCAGTGTGACCCTGTTTCAAAATAAACAATAAAAAATAGGGCTGGGGGTGTAGATCAGAGGTAGAATGCCCCTGGGTTCCACCCCCAGTACCGCAAAAAAAAAAAAAAAAAAAAAAAAAAAAAAAGAAAAAGAAAAAAAAAATGGCTGGGGATGTAGCTCAGAGGTAAAATGCCCCTTGGTTTCATCCCCAGTACTGCAAAACAAACAACAAAAACCAACCTAACAGACCCCTCTGAAGGAGACCCATTCATTCCCATTACACAGGTGAGCAGACAGAATTTAAACAGGATGCAGCCCAAGTGATTAAAATCCAAGTCCGCCTGTTTGCAAAGCTCGAGTTCTCCACGATTACTGCACCGAGAGGGTCCAACGTCTATTCTAGCGACGCTGGGGCATCACAACAGACCCCACCGCCTCTTGGAGCCCGTTCCCGGCCTAGGCGACGGGTGCCGGTGACGCATGCGCAGTGCGACGGCGACGCCCCCTGGCGGCGGCGCGGGAGGCGGCGGCGCGCGCTCAGTGCGCCTGCGCGCGTGGGGAGCGGGTGGCCGTGCTCGGAAGTCGCTCCGCTAATCCCGCGGCAGGCGCGGCCATGGCGCAGCCGGGGAAGCTGCCGAAGGAGCAGAAGTACGACCGGCAGCTGAGGTGAGCCGGGCCCGCGGGGCCGAGCGAGCGGCGGCGCCGTAGCGTCCGGGCCGGCCCTGGCGCGCGGCGGGCGGGCCTCCCTAGGCCTCGGCGGGGCGGGCGCGGGAGCCGGCGCGCTGCTCCGGGCCGCGGGGCTGCCCCAGGCCGGGCTCCGGCCCCAGGGCGCCCGGGCCGCCCGCCGCGCCTCCCCGCGCCCAGGCCCCTCTTTTGTAGAACAGGGGATCGCGAGCACCCCATCCCGACCGCGGAGCTCTGCGCCGAGCGTCAGGCTTTGTCCTAAGCCAGCGCCGTCCAGTAGACATTTAATACTGGTCTCACGCGAGCCGCTTATGTACGTGATTTTAAATTTTGTAGTAGTCACCTTTAGGAAAAATAAGTAAGAAGAAACAAGTGAAATAAATTTTTATAACGTGTTTAACCCAGTGTGTGCAGAATAGTACCATTTGAATGCGTAATCAATATAGAAAATTATTATTTTTTTACTGTCTTAGAAAAGAGAACGTATAGCACATTTTATTTATTTTTTGGTACTGGGGATTGCACCCCGGGGCATTCCACCTGGGAGCTACACTCCTGCCCTATTTTTAGTTTTTATTTATTTTGCAATAGGGCTTTTTCTAAATTAGTGCATTCGGGCTTCCAACTGGTTATCGTACAGTGTCAGTATCCCAAGTACTTGGGATTACAGGTGTGCACCACCGTGCTTCATTACAGCACAGCTTAATTTACGCTATTCTTATTTCTAGTGCCCACATGAGGCCAGTGGCGTAACAGGACACAGTTAAACCATCAGACTGACCCTTGTTACTTCCCTACCCCTTCCTATTCCTTCCCCATTCCTTACTTAATGAGCATCTTCTGTCTGTTGAGTTATTGGAGGTAATTAAGATGCTTCCCCGCCCTTCCTAGAGCCTCCAAGCCAAGAAAAATTATAATATGTTCTTAAGGAATGAGACTTCCATTTGGACATGCAGGCCGGTGCAGTATTAGGGGCTTTAGATACTTAGTTCTGAGAGAACCGTTGAAGGCGGACACTCTTCGTGCTTTACAGATGGAGAAACTGAGTCTTGGAGAAGTTAGGTAACTTCCCAGAACGCCCAGTTTTTATATTTATTTATTTATTTGTTTATTTTTTGTGGCACTGGGGGTTGAACACAGAGGTATTCTACCTCTGAGTTATACCCCCAGCCTGATTTTCTTTCTTTTTTTTTCTTTTTTCTTTTCTGTACTGGGGATGGAACACAGGGGCATTCTACCACCAAGCTACACCCCCAGCCCAATTTTTTATTCTTTATTTTGAAACAGGGTCTCACTGAGTTGCAAAGGGACTCACTGGATAGCTGAGGCTGTCTGTGAAACCAGATCATCCTGTCTCAGCCTCCCAAATGCTGAGATTACAAGCATAAACCACCATGCCTGGCTGATTCTATTTCTTATTTATTTATGTATTTATTTTGGTGGTACTGGGGTTCCTGGAAACCGTTTTACCTCCGGGCTGCACTCCCTGACCTGTTTTTTTATATTTTTATTTGGAAACAAGGGTCTCTTAAGCCAGCAAGGCTGGCTTCCAGAACGATCCTCCTGTTTACGCCTCCCAAGTGTGGGGATTACAAGCATGCGCCACAATGCCCGGCACTGAATTTCTTATTTTGAAACAGGGTCTTACTAAGTTGCAGAGGGCCTAAGTTGTCAAGGCTGGCTTTGAACCTGCGATCCTCCTGTCTCAGCCTACCAAGTACTGGGATTACAAGCGTGTGCCACGGAGCCTGGCTTAACTCCCATGTTTTAAAACTCAGGCCCTCGGGCTTTCTCAGCTTGTACCCAGTCACATCACAGATCCTAAGCTTCTAAGGAAAGAAACAAAGGGACAGAGCTGTTGTAACCACCATGTTTTCATACCAGTTTTTAGAGTTCTTGTGTTTTGAGTGCAAATATAACCATACATGACCAAGCTGAGAAGATGGCTGAGGTTATTAAGCTTTAGAAGAAGGCTTTTACTGAGTCCATTCCATTGAAAGAGCAAGCTTTACTTTTCATACTTGGAATTGGTCATTGGTTTGGAAATGTCAGAAAGAAGCAGTTAAAAGCAAAGCCATGGAACCAGATAGCAGTCTCAAGGCCCTGGTCTCAGGCCAGCAAGATAGTAGAAAGGATTGCTTTGTTGTTTGGCTCCTTTTTGACACATATTACCTAGAGATGCACCAGGCTCATTCTCTAACTATCCAGTCTTCTGTCAGCCACATATGTCTGTGTGCCCTACTTCACGGGAAAAGACATGTTTCTAGTTCATCTGGTTCTTCCAGACTATTCCTCCATTCATTTGACAGCTGTTCCATAATCTCCTACTGTGCCAGGTATTGGGGCTCCAGTGGTAAACACATGGGGTGGTCTGGGTCCTTATGGAGCTTAGAGTGGAGAGATAATGCTCAGCAAATAAAAATCTGAATGGGGCAATTGGTTGTGATTTGCTCTACACAGTAAGGAAAATCTGCTTTAAAGAAGGCGACAGGGAAAGCACATCAAAGTCTTCCTCAGTCCTCTGTGCTGTTGGTACTTATCTGGCTATGGCATTTGTTAATGGTTCCCCCCCATATCTTTTTGTACTGACAAGATAAATGTTATTTTAGAGGGGGAAAGGTAACTTGGTTGGCATGAAAGCTATGATACATGTGTGATCATGTACCTTGCCCTGTTGATGTTCTGATGGGAATCAATTTATGACATACATTTCTAATTGTTATAACTTATTTGTGTTAGTGTACGTATTTACTAATCACAATTAGAATGTTCATCAGATATTTCATATATATGTATACTACATACATACACACACACACACATATATATTTTGTGTGTGTATGTATGGTACTGGGGATGGAACCCAGGGGCATTTTGAAACAAGGTCTCAGTAAGTTGCAGAGGACCTCACTAAGTAGCTGAGGCTGTCCACAAACCCTGATCCTGATCCTCCTGTCTCATCCTCCCAAGTACTGGGATTACAAGGGTGGGCCACCATGCCCGGCTCAGATACTATGTTATAAGACACTTCTGTAGAAGTCAACATGAGAGGCTTTTAATATAATAATAATTCTATTTTCTTGGTAAAGTTTTGCTTTCTACCTCTGAGCTACACCCTAGCACTTTTAAAATTTGCTTTGATGCAGGGTCTTGCTAGGTTACTAATAGTCTTGCTACAGTGCTGAGGCTGTCTTTTGAACCAGCAATCCTTCTGTCTCAGTCTCTTAGGTACTAGGATTACAGGCCTGTGCTGCCATGCCTGCCTATCATGATCTTAAATGCACTGGATCTACATAACTTAGGAAAAATGGAGTAGAGAACAGATTAGGTTTAAGTTACAAGACACTTTATTTTTTGTAGGTCTGGGATTGGAACCCAGGGGCATTCGACCTCTGAGCCACACCTCCTGCCCTATTTTTTATTCTTTATTTTGAAACAGCGTTTCACTAAGTTGGGGAGGGCCACACTATGTAGCTGAGGCTGTCAGTGAACCACAATCCTCTAGTCTCAGCCTCCTGAATGATGGGATTACAAGCATGCGCCACCACGCCCAGCTCAAGACACTTTATTTTTATTTTACTTTTATTGGCACATTATAGTCTCACATCATAAGGCAGTTCATAATGACACTGACCTGCATGCACACAGCACTTGGTGTGCAGTCCCTTTGCTCCCTTCCCACTCCCCCATTCCCCATACAAGATATTAAGATAGGCATTGGAGCCTGGCATGATGGTGTAATTGTAATCTCAGTATTTGGGAGGCTGAGACAGGACAATCACTAATTTGAGGCCAGCCTCAGCAGTTAGGCCCTGTGCAACTTAGGAAGACCCTGTTTCAAAATAAAAATAGGGCTTGTAGTTCAGAGATAGAATGCCCCTGGGTTCAATCCCCAGGACAGCACGCGCGCACACGTGCACATATACACACGCATACACACTTTGGTATCCTCACCTGTGAACATAATGTGGGAAGCATTGCCTTCATTTATTTCCCCTCTACCCGCGCCTAAACCACCTCCTTCTCTCCACTGGAGTTTGTCCTCATCTAAAGTCCCTCTTGTACCATGATTGCACCCCAACTTTCACGGAGGAGAGAAAACATGTTCCTTCACTTTCTGTGACTGGCTAATTTCACTTACATAATGTTCTCCAGGTCTCTCCATTTTATTGCTGAGTAGAATTCCATTGTGTGAATATCCCATGATTTTGTACTTCTTTTATCTGTTGATGGACACCTAGGTAGGTTCCATAATTTGGATATTGTGAATTGTACTGCTATAAACATGGGTATGCATGTATTACTCTTTATGTTCTTTTTTATTTTTATTTTTTGGCAGTACTGAAGATTGAACCCAGGGGCATTCTATCTCCGAGCTACACCCCCAGCCCTACTTTTTATTCTTTATTTTGAAACAAGGTCTCATTGAGTTTTGGAGGCTCTACTAAGTAGCTGAGGCTAGCTGCGAACCTGGATCCTCCTGTCTCAGCCTCTCAAGTACTGGGATTACAAATGTGTACCACCACACCTGGCTATTACTATAATATTCTGATTTCAGTCCCTTTGGAAAGATACCCAGGAGTGGTATAGCTGGATAATAGGGTGAATCCATTCCCAGTTTTCTGAGGAATCTCCACTCTGGTCTTCATAGATGCTGTACTAATTTGTAATCCCATCAGCAAGGGAGATGAGTTCTGTTTCCCCACATCCTCCCCAGTATTTGTTGTTTGACTTCTTGATGATTGTCATGCTAATTGGGTTAGATGGAATCTCAGTGTAGTTTTTATTTTACTTTCCTAATAAACAGGGTCTTAGCTCGGTGTGGTGGAGTCCCTGGGAGGCTGAGACAGGAGGATCACAGGTTCGTAGCCAGCCTCAGCTACTTAGGCCTTCACAACTTAGTGAGACCCTGTTTCAAAATAAAGAATAAAAAACAGGGCTGGGGGTGTAGCTCGGAGGTAGAATGCCTGTGGGTGAAAAACAAAACACCCCAGAATCTTGCTATGTTGTCCAGACTGGCCCTGACTTGGCTTAGGGATTCTCCTGCCTTATCTTCCCAAGTAGCTGGTGCTACTGGCTAAGGTACTTCCTTAATGTCAGTGAGGATTTTCTGTTGACGTTCTGTTCTATAAGTGATCTGTCTTGAAAAGGGTAATGGAGAAGGAGCTAGAAGGCCAAGTTTCTAGTTCTGTTTTGATGCTCTTCCCCGAGTTATGCAAAGTATAACCCGTCTAAGTCTTTGGTTACTCTGCCTTATAGTCCCCACATTGACATCTGTTTCTGTCTCACATGTTTGCTATGGTGATAACATCAGTTACTCTATGCAAGAACACTCTATAAAGATCAAAGATCACCATTCATGAAAGTTTTATTTCTGTGAAGTTTTTTAAATGTTAAATTTGTGTCTTGTTTTGTAGATTGTGGGGTGATCATGGGCAAGAGGCCTTGGAATCTGCTCATGTTTGTCTAATAAATGCAACAGCTACAGGAACTGAAATTCTTAAAAACTTAGTACTACCAGGTAATGTAGTTTGGTGGTTGCATTCTAAGTTGACTTCTTTAAGGTTCTGATCTAGAAATATATATTTTTGTCTGACTATTTTGTTTACCAGGTATTGGATCATTTACAATCATCGATGGAAATCAGGTCAGCGGAGAAGATGCTGGAAACAAGTATGTTCTATTCTTTTCAAACATATACATGTTAGGGAATGCAGCACAGAGCTCTGGACGGGCAAGGCCGAAGCTGAGCTTTACATCCTTAATCAGTGACTGCACTCCATTGGAAATCATCCATATGTTTAGAATTGTGGTGAGAAAGAAGTGCTGGCAGGGAGTCAGGTGCTAGCAGTGTCTGTGTGTAGTGGTGCACATTTGTAGTCCCAGTACTTGGGAGACTGCGACAGGAGGATTGCAGGTTTGAGGACAGCCCCAGAAAGTAGTGAGATTCTCATTAAACTAGCAAGACCCTGTTTCAAAATGAAAATAAGCCAGGCGTGGTGGCGCACGCTTGTAATCCTCGAATTGGGAGGCTGAGACAGGAGGATCACGCAGGTTCGAAGCCAGCCTCTGCTGGCTTAAGAGACCCTGTTTCCAAATAAAAAATATAAAATAGGTCTGGGAGTGTAGCCCGGAGGTAGAAGGCCCCTCTACCCTCTTCTACCCTTTTTTTTGGTAGAAGACCACCAAAAAAAAAAAAAAAAGAAAGAAAATAAAAGAAAAGAAAAGAAAAAAGAAAGAAAATAAAAAATAAGGCTGGGGGTGTCACTCAGAGGTAAGATGCCCTTTGGCTTAATCCCTAGTACTACACACACACTCAATCCCCAGTACTACACGCACGCACACATGCACAAACAATAAAAAATGAAAAGAATAGTCATTATTCTCTTATGAAATTTGGGCACTTTCTAAGCTCCTGTATTGATTACTATTAATATATAGTTATCAATAATTGCATTTGGAGATTGCAAGAATGAGAAAAATAATGCCTGTTGTGGGGTCTTCTAAGTTCAGTACAGGTATGTCTCTCACTTTATTATAGTAGTTCTATAAGATGTTGTTTTAAGCATGATCTATATAACATTCTTTATAGATTATCATAGATAAACTTTCAGAGCATTCTCAAATTAGATTCCAAATTCACTTTTCAGGTATTTGGAGTCTGGGATCTCTCATTATATTTGTCACTTAAATAGAAACAATGAGTAAATACAATGAAAACCAAAATTTAGTTCACATTTAGCTTAGATACTTTTTCCTGGTATGGTAGTACAGTTTCTGCTATTGACAACAGTCCTTTTATTGGTATCTGGAAAGAAAATGTTCTATTACCCTTCTTTTTTTGTTTTGGTGGTACTGGGGTTCCTGGGAACCCTTCTACCTCCGGGTTACACTCCCAGACCTATTTTTATGCTTTTTTATTTGGAAACAGTGTCTCATAAGCCAGCACGGCTGGCTTCGAACTTGAGTGATCCTCCTGTCTCCGCCTCCCAAGCGCGGGGATTACAAGTGTGCGCCACCACACCCGATGCCCTATTACCCTTCTTACTTGGTTGATTGTAGGATGTGTTAAGAATAAATTTTCTTTTTCTTCTTTTTTTCTTTTTCTTTCTTTTATTTTATGGAGCTGAGAACTTATGCCACAAAATAGCACCCTGACTCTGATTAGCAGCCTTACTCATATCTGGGCCTTGGAATATGAGGATATGTGTGGGGAGAAGCCCAAATAAATCTGTTACAGTGTCTTGCAGAAGCAGTTTGGTTTAATACAGCATTTCCCTAGGGTAGTCTGAGGAATACTGGTTCTGTGGGACATTAATAGCTGTTAAATGGGCCAGTGGCTTCTGTGGTCAGACAAGTTTGGGAAATAGGGCAAATGAAGTTAAAATTTCTTTACTATAAAATTTTAATAGCAGCTGGGTGTGGTGGCCGATGCTTGTAATCCCAGTACTTGAGAGGCTAAGACAGGAAGATTGCAGGATTGAGGCCAGCCTCAGCAACTTAGTAAACCCTTCTGTAAATTAGTGAGACTGTTTCAAAATAAAAAATAAAATAGACCTGAGGGTGTAGCTCAGAGGTAGAATGCCCCTGGGTTCAGTCTCCAGTGCCATCCAAACAAACAAAAACAAACTTTGATATCATGTGTATTTTATATATTATGAATTTCCAAGAAGGAAATTGAGGATGTAGTGATTCTCTACTTTTCTCTTTTGGCCTGGGAACCCTGTTTTTCAGAGTATCTTGTGATTTGTGTTTTGTGTTGGACACTTGGAAAACATTGATTTATTAGCCCAGCTTTGTTTATATGTTTCATCTGACTTTCTTCCCCCAAGAGGACTGCTACAATTTGTTATCAAGATGGCGTTTGTTTTATACTATGAATGCATTACACGTTACCACAAACTTTTTCTTTACAGCTATATAAGCTTTTAATTTATTTTTTATTCTGTCCACTTTAGTTTTTTCCTTCAAAGAAGCAGTATTGGCAAGGTAAACAATCAATTTGTTATAGAATGTAGTTGTGTGTGAGCATCTAATAATGCCAATAATGGCTAGATTGTCTAAAAAGTCTTGACTTTGAAAGAGCTTATTCTCAGCTGGGCTTGGTGGCATGTTCCTGTAATCCCAGTATTTGAGACCATAGAAAGCACAGGTTCGAGGCTAGCCTCACCAATTTAGTGAAACCCTCAGCAATTTAGTGAGTCTCTGTTTCAAAATATAAATAAAAAGGGCTGAGGGTGTAGCTTGGAAGTAGAATGTTCTTGGGCTCAATCCCTAGGACCTGAATAAATAAATTAATATAGGAATGAATGAATAACTTATCCTTTGAGAAAAAAAGTTAACTCATTTTCTAATCTGGTAAACCTTTATATGTTTGGAGTCTTGAGTAACATTGATGTTCATAGGATTGAGCATTCTGGTTAACAAAATTTTCAACTGATGTTAGCCAGAGATTCTTTTTATATTTCAAATAAGATTTCTCCCAGTATGGGAAAAAAATTACAAAATTGTGTTAGTGAGCTAAATCAGAATGGAAGTTATAGTTATTTTAATGATTCTTGTATAGGGATTGTATATGTGAGCTGTTATAGTGAGTCTGAACTTGATTTCGAGTATCCCTGGCTGCTAACCAGTTGTGTTTTTTTCTTGTTTTTTTTTTTGTCATTTGCCTAATCAGAAAAGTCAAGGACAAATAATGTGGTTATTTAAGAACTCTGGATAATGACAGCTTAACTTTGTCTTAGGTAACATTCTGCTTGAACCTCAGTTTAAAGACTGTGGGAAGCAGAGATGTCATACATAAGCATGATAGTTTCAAAGTGTATTTTGTCTGATCTGTAAATTGGGGGATTACGTTGTAACTATTTTCTAATTCAAATCAAATGCTTTCTTTCTAAAAAGAACCGAGCTGAAGCTGCCATGGAATTCTTGCAAGAATTGAATAATGATGTCTCTGGAAGTTTTGTGGAAGAGGTATACTGTTTATGCACATTGCTATTTCTGTTCTGAAATATAATTTTTAATAAATCAAAGGCCTAGAAATTTAGAATTTTGAATCTTTGTATCATTTATGTTTAGTTAGAATTGAATTTGTTGCCTCACGTATTCTAAAATAGCTCCATAGCTTAACTGTTTCTGCCATGTCTAACATGATTGTGAAATTGTTGGATTTTTTTCCCCTGTCCTATTTAGAGTCCAGAAAACCTTCTAGACAATGATCCTTCATTTTTCTGTAGGTTTACTGTTGTGGTTGCAACTCAGCTTCCTGAAAGGTAAGTTTTGATATTAATATGTTATTTTAATATACTAGATTTATATAGTTTTATTTTCTCAGTACAGTCTAAGATACAGTTTCTAAAATTTTTAAATTCTATAGAAACCTTCAGTTTGAAGCTCTTGTATGTATTCTAGCATTGAAAAGATGGGAAAGAGAAAAATGCTGAGATATGAAAGATTTTTAGGTACATGCAGAGCAGTTAAACTGATCATTGGTTATTTTTGAGTCATTAAAAACTAGCTAAAGGTGTTTGTCACCAGATGAATGGGTAAGGAAAATGTGGTATATTCACACAATGGAGTCTTACTTAGCTATAAAGAATAACAATTGTCATTTGTAGTAAAGCGGATGGAACTAGAGAATGCTGTGCTAAGTGAGATCAGCCAGTCTCAAGTCAAGAGTCCTATGTTTTCTTTCTCATATGCAGAATGTTGTACAAAAATAGGGAAACAGAAGGAACGTAAGATGAGGAAAGAGACCAGTAGAATAAGGGAAGGGGCTTGAGGAAGGAAGGTGGGGAGGGAAGAAACAAGGCTTGAGGAAGGGAACGGTTCATTAAGGTTATATCTGCACATGAAGGTGTCGTTGCTAATCTCACTAACATGTAGGGGAAGGAGAAAGGAGGCCCAGAGTGGGATTCAGAGGGAACTAAGTGATATATGCAAGTATATGTGTCATTGGATTTCTCTGTGATGTAGAATTACAATGCATCAGTAAAAGTACAAAAATAGAAGGGGGAGAAAAACTAGTTAAGCCAGCCGTAGTGCACACACCTGTAACTTTAATACTTGGGAGGCTAAGACAGAAGGATCACAGATTCAAAGAGAGCTTCAGCGATGCAGCAAGACTCTCAGTAACCTAGTGAGACCCTGTTTTAACAAATGAAAAGGGCTAGGAGTGTAATTTGGAGGTAGAATGCTCCTGGGTTCAATCACCAGTACCAGAAATAAATAAGATGATAAAATAGGGTTGAGGGCATAGATTAGAGGTAAAATGTCCCTGGGTTTGACCTTCAGTTCCACAAAAAAAAAAAAAAAAACAAGCAAAAATTAGAATTAAAAATTCTGATTAGAATTATCTGGAGATATATTATTACATGGGTTTTATAAATATTTTTCTGTACCATTGAAAGATTTTTAGCACCTTTCTTTATAGCATGACAGAGTAGGAATATCACTCTATTCCAAAAGATATACCTACTTTGAGACTGCATCCTAAAAATGTGTGTTTTCACTGTATTCTTGATCTTAGGTAGATGCATGGGATGCATTTTGCTTCATTATTTAGTAAGAGAGAAAGTATTTTCATGCTTGGCATATATTCACTTGCTTAAGTTCTTACTTTATTTTGTTTTCTTTTACAGTACATTACTACGTTTAGCAGATGTCCTTTGGAATTCCCAAATCCCTCTTTTGATTTGTAGGACATATGGACTGGTTGGTTATATGAGGATCATTATAAAAGAACATCCAGGTAAAAATTGTTGAGCATATGGGACTTGCTATTGGTTGCTTTAGCTACAGTGTTAGAAACCTGATAATATAAAAAGTCAATTTTAAATTATAAACTTAAATTTACAATTTTAAATTACAAATTGTAAATTATTTGCAGCACATCTCTGATTATAGTTTCAAAGTGGCACTCAAACTCAGCAGACTTTAGTCTACTCTAGTCTTACCTAGCATTTTAGAAGTATACAAAGCAGAGAGACGGCAGGTGCGCAGTTTCTTCACCTTGTTGGGAAGCCAGGAAGCTATGAAAGTACCCAGTTTTTTTGCCCTTAACCTACGTAGGGCATGTATGGCTGCCACTAGAGCACACCAAGATATGTGGGGTACCCTGACACAGAAATCACACCACCTTTTTCTCCCGCCAGTCTTTTTTTTTTTTTTTTTTTTTTTTTTGTAGTAGTAGTAGGGCTTGACCTCGGGGGTGTGCTTACTAGGCAAGTATTCTACCATTGAGCTATATTCCCAGCATCTCACCAACCTTTGGTCCATTTTCATACAAGCCTTAGGTTTCTCTAGTCATGTGCAATTATGTATGACAAGCAAAGCACTTACCTGACTACTGTTCCCAAGGAAATGGTGTTATAGGAGACCAAAGTCATTTATAGGCAGGCCTCTATTGGCTCAGGGCTGGTGTTAGCTCTTCTCTGTAAAACTTCTGTTCAGTGCTCTATATTTAATTTCATTAAAATTTTATCCTGTGCCAGCTCTGGACCAGGCACTCTGTTAGTACAGTGATAGCCGTCAGCACTGACAGCAGCACTGAGGAGTAGTGTATCTACAGGTAGTTACAGAGTGGTTTGTTGAGTAAACTTCTGGTAAGTGGTACTGGGCTATTTAAGAGTTATGAATGGGAGAGCGACAGGGCAAGGATTTTGTTTTAAATGGATCACTTTGAAGTTGAGTGGATAACGTATGGACCCAAAAGGGCAAGGATTGAGAAAAGGGTTAGCATTAGTAAGTTTCCAGTGGTCTAGGTAAGGGAGAGAATCAGGGCGAGCCTTTGACCTAAGGAAGATATGTAGGATTAGGGAAGAGGGGAAGGGGAGATAGATGATAATGATGATGTGTGCCTGCCTTTTACATGGATTTTTTGTTTGCTCTTTCAAAACCTTTATAAGGTTGATATTATATCTGCTTTCAACAGATGATTCTGAGGCACAGAGAGATTAAGTTATTTACCTAATACCACATAGCTAGCAAGTGACAGCTTTTGTCTCTTTCTAAACACTCACTGAAATTGCACAGTCTCCTATACGCTAAGAGGAAAGCATTGTATAAAGAGAATTAGAAAGTGGGGAGCAACTGATGTTGGGGCCAAGGAAGCAAATGTCAAGGGTAACTATTGGATTTCCAGGGACAAGGTCTAGGTAGATGGTGATGCTATCTTGAAGACCACAGGAAGAGGAAGGGTAGGTTGTTAGGGTTGACTGTACATACATTTATATTGCTAGTTTTTTTTTTTTTTCCAATACTGTAGATGGAACCCAGGGGCATTCACCTCTGAACTACACCCCTAGTCCTATGTTTTATTATTTTATTTTGAAACAGGGTCTCACTGAGCTGCAAAGGACCTCACTAAGTAGTTGAGGCTGTCTGCAAATCCCCCTGTCTCAACCTCCCAAATGCTAGGATTACAAGCATGTGCCACCATCCCCATCTATATTGCCAATTTTGAAGTTTTTAAGTTATGACAACATTCTGTTTTAAAGGAATTTTGGCTTTACTTTTATTAAAATGTTTAGTCCACTTATGATTTGTACCTCAGTACCATGGTGAAAAAAACCTCTAAGTCCTATGGCTGTTGAAGAATTGCAGATTTCCTAAATTGCTATAATATTGTGTATTACTGCAATATTGCTAAAGAATTAAGTTTATCTTTTCTGGATTATTTGTTTCACAGTAATAGAATCTCATCCAGATAATGCTTTAGAGGATCTACGACTCGATAAGCCATTTCCTGAACTAAGAGAACATTTTCAGTCTTATGATTTGGATCATATGGAAAAAAAGGTTTGTAATATGGTTAACCTTACATTTATAGATAGGCTTAAAGCATCCTTTTTAATTTAAGGTTTTCGAATTATATACTGTGAGAAAATATTACAAACCTCTATGTTCTTGTTACTCATTTTACACAATAGTAACATTTTACTTTATTTGATTTTAGTAAATTAATTTTTCTCCTGGGCTTAAAAAGCTTTTTTATTAGCTGGGTGTGGTGGCACATGCTTGTAATCCCAGTACTTGAGAGAGGCTGAGACAGGAGTATTGAAGGTTCAAGGACAAACTCAGCAAGTAGTGAGACTCTCATCAACCTAGTAAGACCCTATTTTAAAATAGGGTTGGGGGTATAGCTCAGAGGTAGAATTCCCCTGGGTTCAATTCCCATTACCAAAAAAAAGTTTGTTTTTTTAATTGAAGAAAAGTATATAAACTGATTATCTCCCACCACCTAAATCAAGAAATCAACATTAGCATATCTCAGAAGGCCTTTTCATGGCCTTTCCAAAATAAATAAAAATACTTTAAAAAATAAACTACATGTGGTGGCACACATACCTGTAATCCCGGTACCTGAGATGCTGAGATAGGAGTATCACAGATTTGACAGCTTCAGCAACCTAGGGAGATCCTGTTTCAAAACAACTATGAAAAAGGGCTGAGTGAAGCTTAGAGGTAGAATGACCCTGGGTTCAATCCCTAGTACCACCAAGAAAAAAAAAAGTTATTTGAAGTGAATATTCATTAAAGTAGAGTCTCTTGAAACTTTTTTTTTTTTTTTTTAGTACTAAGGATCGAACCCAGAGACATTTTGCCTCCTAGCTACACCCTCAGCCCTATTTCAATTTATTTAAAAACGGTCTTAGTAAGTTGTGGAGATCCTTGGTAAGTCGCTGAGGCTGGCTGCCAACCTGCAGTCCTCTTGTCTCAGCCTCCTAAATACTAGGATTACATGCTTGGAGGAAAGTTATTTTAGTGTTTGAAAATTAGCAAGGCAACTATATATTTTTATTATAGAACTAATGATATTTATAACAGGTGATAGTTTAGTGAGCATGTAGTTTTCCTCACCTACCTATTAATTAAAATGTAGGTGTCTATTTGGTTCATCAGAAAACACAGAGATTCTTTTTTTGTCTTAGATTGTTATCTGAAGTCAAGTGATTTGAGCTCTATTTGGAGGTGTCAGTCTTTAAGGCTGTTTTCTTACTGGGAAATGGGAACATAGTAATTACCCGACATATAAGGGTTATATTGGACACCACCTCAACAACAATTTCTAAAGCAGCTGAGCACCCTAGCATATGCCTGTCATTCCAGCTACTGGAGAAGAGGCAGGAGGATCATAAGTTTGGGATCAGCCTGTGCTAGTTACCAAGGCCCTCTCTCAAAATAAATTAAAAAATGTCTGGGGATGTAGCTCAGTGTTAGAGCATTTGTCTCGCATGTGCCAGGCCCTTATTAGTGGGGCGGGGGGGGACGACCCAAACTCTAAAGCAGCTTTTGTTAACCCAGTTTTCTCCTTTACATTACTTTGCATATATCAGGAGGTAATTATTTTGTTAAAAATGAAATGGTATAATGAAGATTTAATGTTAACTAATACTGATATTTTCTTTGATCTGACTTTCATTTTTAGGATCATAGCCATACTCCATGGATTGTGATCATAGCTAAATATTTAGCACAATGGTATAATGAAGTATGTCCTTTTTTCTTTTAAATAAATTTCATATTTGGACTGTATTATAAATGATTTCCTTGGAGGAGAATGGTTGATTAATTTTTTTCCTTTTGGAGGTATAGGGCAGGTGGGAGCTTTTAAATTTAAATTTAGCAGGTCCTCTTTTAATACTAATATTTTTATTAACAAATTTAAATTTGAATAGATGTCATTCTGAAACTGGCAATGGGGAATGAATGTAGAAAAATAGAAAAGTATTTCTGTTTTTTTTTTTTTTTTTTAATCAAGTGAGCCTCTGATTTCACTGAAATATATATTTGCCCACAAAATCTCATGTGAAGAATGGGGAAAACTTTGGATTCTCAATTTTCATATTTTGAGTCTTTATAACTAGATTTTTAAATTTTTAACCAATTTAGACAAATGGACGAATTCCTAAAACCTATAAAGAAAAAGAGGACTTCAGAGATTTGATTAGACAAGGTAATATTATGGGATTTGCTTATAAGTATTATAATATTTGTAAAGCAAGTTACTTGAGACAAATGCTTATTACACTTTTAACACTTTTGTTGCTTTTAACACTTTTGTCAAATAATGCCATTGTGAGCTTTTTCTTTTGGGGAGGTAAAGGAGCCTTCCATGTATAGTTGTAATAAGGACAAATGATATGCTGTATTTCTTCTAAAAGGGTAATATTCTGATCTGCCTTTCAGAAGCTGACAGGTTTGTTTCTATAATGTTGGGGCAGGAGTAAGAAGAAAAGGGCTATTGTTTATTAACTATTTTTTATTTTAATAGGAATTTTAAAGAATGAGAATGGAGCTCCAGAAGATGAGGAGAATTTTGAAGAAGCTATTAAAAATGTGAACACAGCACTAAATACAACTCAGGTATAAAAGCGATGCTGAAGAATTCATATAAGAAGGATTTTTCCCTACTCAGGAGGTTAAGATAGATTCCAAGTTTGAGGCCAGCCCGGTGTGGTCTTGTTTTAATAAGATTTTTGTATTTTTATTAAGATGTATGTGTGCTTCAGCTTGTGATACAAATATCGATATAATAATTCATATAAATTACTTGAAATACATGATTTGTGAATACTAACAGTTTGAGGCTAGGAATTATATAATAAAAATATTTTGCTGGCCCAAAATAGTGTTGCCCAAAAAGGTAGATTTTTGTTACCCTGCTTTTTCAGTACTGGGGATTGAATCCAGAGGCATTCTACTTTTGAGGTACAGCCTCAGCCTATTTTTTTTTTAATTCTTTATTTTGAAACAGCCCCACTAAGTCGCTGAGGCTAGCTGCAAACCTGTGCTCCTGTCTCAGCCTCCCAAGTACTGGGAATACAAGCATGTGCTACCACGCCCAGCTAGGTTACCCTGTTTTATCTGACAGTAATTATTTAGATATAGTGGAAAACATTTTTAATGACATTGTACAAATATTTTTGTGTGTATATGTATGTACAGGGGATTAAACCCAGGGGCATTCCACCTCTGAGCTAAACCTCAGCTCTGTTTTGTTTTGTTTGTGTGTGTTATTTTTTTGAAACAGGGTATTACTAAGTAGCTGAGGCTGGCTACAAACCTGTGCTCCTCCTATCTCAGCCTCCCAATTACTGGGATAACAAGCAAGGCCACCCCTCCTGGCTAGGTTACCATGCTTTATCTGACTGTAATTATTTGGATTTAAAGGAAAATGTTTTCAATGACATTGTACGAATAATTTTTTTGGGGGGGGGGATTTGGGGATTGAACTCGGGCATTCTACCTAAGCTAAAAGCCCAGCCCTATTTTTTATTCTTTATTTTGAAACAGGGTATCACTAAGTTGCAGAAGGCCTCACTAAGTAGCACCATCCGGGAACCAAGATCCTCCTATTTCAGCCTCTTAAGTACTGAGATTACAAGTGTGTGCCACCATGCCCGGCTTATTCTTTGTTTTGAAACAGGGTCTTGCTAAGTTGTAGAGGGCCTCACTAAGTAGCTGAGCCTGGCTGTGAACCTTCAATCTTCCTGTCTCATCCTCCCAAGTACTGGGATTAAAAGTGTGCACCAAAGCCGGGTGTGGTGGTGCATACTTGTAATCTCAGCATTCAGGAGGCTGAGACCAGAGGATCGCGGTTTGTGGACAGCCTCAGCTACTTAGTGAGGCCCTCTGCAACTCAGTGAGACCTGGTTTCAAAGTAAAGAATAAAAAATAGGGCAGGGGGTGTAGCCTGGAGGTCAAATGCCCCTGGGTTCCATCCCCAGACCTGCAAAATAAATAAAAAATTAAAAAGTGTGCACCACCTCGCCTGGTGTACAAATAACTTAAAATTTAAAAATTATTTGAAGCTGGGTGTGGTAGCGCACACTTGTAATCCCAGTATTTGGGAGGCTGAGACAGGAGGATCCAGGTTCATGTACAGCCTCAGCTCCTTAGGTCCTTTGCAACTCAATGAAACCCTGTTTCAAAATAAAGAATAAGAAATAGGGCTGGGGCATAGCTTGGAGGTAGAATGTCCCTGGGTTCCAACCCCACTACTGCCAAAAAAAAAAAAAAATTATTTGAAGGTAGATACTATGGTTGCATGCCTGTAATCCTAGTACTTGGGAGGTCAAGACAGGAGGATCACAGATAGGAGTCCAGTACTGATGGTAACTAGCAAAACCATCCCCAGTACGTGTACACACACACACACACACACACACACACACACACACACACACCCCACACTAAGAGAGAAGAGGCATTTAAGCAGAAGCCTGGGTGAAGTGATATGCAGAGGTCAGGTGGAAGAGCTTTGCAGGTAAAGAAAACACATACATGCAAAGACCCTGAAGTAGGCGAGACTTGGCATTTGTTCAGAAGTCAGTAGGAAAGCCGGTGTAATTGGAGTGAAGAATGGAGAAAGTAGTGGGAAGGATTTGAATTTAGAGAGACAGAAAGGGCCAGATCATGATAGGGCCTTTCAGGCTGTTGCACACTGCCCGCCCTTCCTCCCTCCCTCCCTCCCTTCCTCCCTTCCTTCCTTCCTTCCTTCTTTCCTTCCTTCCTTCCTGTGGGTACTGGGGATGGAACCCAGGGGCATTCTACTTCCGAGCTACACCCCCAGCCCTGTTTTTTAGTCTTTTCTTTGAAACAGGGTCTCACTGAGTTGGAGAGGGCCTCGCTAAGTAGCTGAGGCTGGCTGCAATCTGTGATCCTCCTGTCTCAGCCTCCCGAATGCTGGGATTACAAGTGTGCGCCACCATACCTAGCCCGTATTGCTTTATATTTCTAAAAGGTTGTTTTGGCTCTTGTGATAATAGAGGAGGTTGGGAGTGGAAGTAGACCACTTACAAGATTACCACTAAGAAATTTCTTTTTCCACAGAACAATAGAATTAAAAATTACAGTTTGTATAGTTTTTTAAATTAATGTGTGATGATCTTACTAGCCATAAAATAATATAATTTAGCTGGGCGTGGTGGCGTACACTTGTAATCCCAGCATTTGGGAGGTGGAGACTGGAGGATTGCAGTTCTTGGACAGCCTCAGCTACTTAGTGAGGCCATCCGCGACTTAGTGAGACTCTGTTTCAAAATAAAAAAAAAAATAGGTCAGGGGGTGTAGCTCGGAGGTAGAATGTCCCTGGGTTCCATCCCCAGACCCACAAAATAAATAAATAAAATAATGTAATGTAATTATTTAGGGTTTCTTCACAGTGATGGTCTCTTCCAACAGCTTCTAGTTAGGGTGCAAGGATTTCAAATTTTTGACAAGCTGGAAAACCATGAATAACTGTAAATCTGGCTCAGCAGTATCTATAATCTTTGTTGTCTTCAGATGTAACTATATAAAATGACTTATTTGGGTTCTTTTACTCCATTTATGATGGAGGGGAATAGGTGGGTCTGACTGCTAACAGTGGGAAGGGGAGGACTTTCATTCAGTAGCATTGAAAATAAGGTGTGTAAGTTCTTAGTACAAGTAAATGTTTTGTGTTCCTTGTTAGATCCCACGAAGTATTGAAGATATATTTAATGATGATCGCTGCATAAATATCACCAAACAGGTAAGAACCAGAAGTAAAATGCTGCCTTAACTGCTGGGTCAAAACAAAACTCTACTTAATGTTAATATTTTCTTATTCTAATAGACTCCAACATTTTGGATATTAGCTCGTGCCTTAAAGGAATTTGTGGCCAAAGAGGGTCAAGGAAATTTACCTGTGCGAGGCACAATTCCTGATATGATTGCAGATTCAAGCAAATATATCAAACTACAAAATGTGTAAGTCACTGTTTTCAAACTAAACAACTTACCTATTTATGTTAGAGATGAATGTATTTTATCAGTCAGAAAACAGATGGAAGTTTTATTATAACCTCAGTGTTTCAAAAATAAGCTAAAGCCGGGTGTGGTGGCGCATGCGTGTAATCCCCGTGCTTGGGAGGTGGAGACAGGAGGATCGCGCAGGTTCGAAGCCAGCCACGCTGGTGTAAGAGACCCTGTTTCCAAAAATAAAATAGGTCTGGGAGTGTAGCCCGGAGGTAGAAGGGCTTCCAGGAACCCCAGTACCACCAAAAAAAAAAAAGCTAAAGAACATGGGGGCAGGGTTTTGTCTTAGTGGATTTTATTTTTAGAGCAGTTTTTGGTTCAAAACAAAATTGGGTACAAAGTACAGAAAGTTCCATGTATCCCCTGGGAGCTGATTTTTTTTCTTTCACATTTTAAGATAAAACCTAACATTTGATCATTTACTCTATGCTGTGAACTCTTCTATGCATTAATTTAGTATGTACACAGTTCACAACAACCTTATGAGAGATGCTGTCCCCATTGTGTAGATTAAGAAATGAATGCCTAGAAAAAGTAACTTATTGAGGGTCAGGCAACTGGTGAATGATAGAACCAAGATTTGACCCCATGAGACCCAGCTTCCCATCTGTAACTTAAACTGTAAAGTCTTTATGTTTGATGAATTTTTTATCATTAATCTTCAATAATTTTAAGGAGTCCATGATTGTACGTAGATATCTGCTATTCAGGTATCACTAGCCTGATCTTAATAGACTGTGATAGGGATGGACCTTCATGGATATTACCTATGTGTGGTTGGTGCATGGTACTAGTGAGTCTATGGCTACTGGCTTGGCTTCCTAAAGGGTCATATAATGTCACACAGAGAAGAGCACAGTCACGGTCTAACAAATCATGGTTTGTTGTCCTAGTCTAAGAACTTACCTACTCAAAATTTGGGAAAGGTCAGTTGAGTGTAGAAAGAAGTATGACCTCACATGAATGAAAATGAAAATAGGCTGTGTGTGGTGGTACACGCTTGTAATCCCAGTCCTTGGGAGGTTGAGACAGGAGGATTGCAGGTTTGTGGCCAACCTTGGCTACTCAGTGAGGCCCTCTGTAACTTAGTGAGACCCTATTTCAAAACTAAAGAATAAAAAATAGGGCTGGGAGTGTAGTTCGGAGGTAGAATACCTCTGGGTTCAATCCCTAGTACCACAATAAATGGAATAAAGTTTTGTGTGAATTTGTAGATGGACAAATTTTTTTTTTTTTTTTTTAAGGAAAGTCTAACTTTCCTTGGACTTGATTTCAAGAAGGTAAGTTATATTCTTCATTAAAACATTTTCTCAGATCCTCGGTCAGGGAAGTCTCGGTCATGGATCCCTCTAGCAGGGCAGGTTTGAGTTGGTTGCTGTTATAGTGGGCACCTCAGTTTTAGTGGGCCCTAAGAGTCATATCACCAGCGCTGGAAACACTAAGGTGCAGTAGCATGTCTCTGACATTTTTACATTTCATGTTTGTAGACCAGTAATTTTTGTTAAAGAGAAAGTTTTCATTTGCCTCATAGTGATCATTTAAGCTTTGCTAATTTTAGAGTTTTGTTAATTGTAGCTTTTTGTTCATTTCCAGTTACCGTGAAAAAGCAAAGAAAGATGCTGCTGCCGTGGGCAATCATGCTGCCAAATTGCTGCAGTCCATTGGCCAGGTAAGCTCCTAGGCTCACTGCACCTTTGACAGTATGTCTCCCTGAAGGCCTAATCTTGAAACTAGCCAGAAAGGGGTTGGAGAGAGATGGTGCACTGGCACTGGCTCTTTGCTTCCTTAGAGTGAGCACTCATTTGCCTGCCTAATGAGAACACCTGGTATAAGGAAACAAGGTGGTTTTGAAGTGTTCTCCTAGTTCTTGGAGACAGCCAGCCTCCCATCTCACAGCCACTGGCTCTATGGCACACCCTCTGTTACTCTTCTCTTTGTACTGGAGCATAACCTGCATTTATCTCTTATAGGCACCAGAGTCCATTTCAGAGAAAGAATTAAAATTACTCTGTAAGTCTCCTTGAATTAATTAATTTGCTTCATAAAAATGTATCACAGGAAATTTTTTCAGGAATTTTAAAGGGTTGAAATTTTTAAATTTCCATTGTCTAAATAGTATATATATATCATTATTGGGTAAGGTTTTTCTTTTCCTTTTATAATATAAATGGAGAGGGTATTTTAAGACTGGTCATAGGTAGAGCATATCTATCTATGGCAATGTTAAAAAAGATGAAAGCTTGGTGTGGTGGCTCACACCTGTAATCTCAAAAATAAATATTCCTATTTAACATATTAAAAACCAAGGCTTAGCTGGGTTTGGGAGGCTGAGACTGGAGGATTGCCGTTCGTAGACAGCCTCAGCTACTTATGCCCTCTGCAACTCAGTGAGACCTGGTTTCAAAATAAAGAATAAAAAATAGGGCAGGGGGTGTAGCTCGGAGGTCAAATGCCCCTGGGTTCCATCCCCAGACCCGCAAAAAACAAAAACAAAAAACAAAACAAAAAACCAAGGCTCATACAGGTGCCACAACCTTTTTATTTAGTGCTGAAATAGTTTCTTTGCCAGGGATGAATTTAAGATGACTTGTGTTCTTCTGCCTTCTCTGTTAACCTTTAGAACCAAGTAGAAGACATATCTTCATATTACCATATCTGTGAAGGGTACATAAAAAATTCCCTTTTCTTAAAGTGATCTATGTTTTGTAATATTCACCTGTCACAACCATTTTTTCCATAAAGTCTTTCCTGTGTTCAGGCAGCAATTCTGCATTTCTTCGAGTGGTAAGATGTCGATCCTTAGCTGAAGAATATGGCATGGATACAATTAACAAGGATGAAATTAGTAAGTATAATAACCTTCTGATGCTAGGTTAAATATTTTCTGTAAAGCCTGACATGGTGGCACATGTCAGTAATTCTAGTACTTGGGAGGTAGAGACAGGAGGATCATAAGCTCAAGGACAGCCTCAGCAACCTAGTGAGACCCTGTTTCAAAACAAAAATGAAAAGGGCTGTGGCTGTGGCTGTGGCTGAGAGATAGAATGCCCCTGGGTTCGATCTACAGTACCAATAAATAAATAAATATTTTATATATAATAGTGTTGAATATGATAATAAAATGTTAATATTTATGCTCTAATTTTATTATGTAACTTATTCGAGTAATTGTAACATATAAAAACTCACTACATAAAATCATGTATAATACACTGAGTGTATTGTATGCTGTATATAAGAGCTAAAGTTGTGATATTACTACTTCAGTAGAGATTATGTTACTAATTAGTAATTCATAAGACTGTTTGGTTACAACTTAATGCATTTCCCTTTTATCTTATTATTTCTATTTTATCATTTCTATTTTATTATCATCTATTTTTCATTTTCTATTTTGTTATCCAAAATATTTAAGTTTTGTGGTAATATTGTTTCATGTCCTGAAATTTGAGGATATAAAAAATCCAGCTCTTCAGTGTTTGTTGTAAATTACCCAAATTATTCTCACTTTTTTTTTTTCCTTTCAGTTTCCAGCATGGACAATCCAGATAATGAGATAGTATTGTATTTAATGTTACGGGCTATTGACAGATTTCATAAACAACATGGTAGATATCCAGGTAAGAATAGCAATTGAGTTAACCAAATACAATAAACACTTGAATTTTATTGACACTTTAATAAACACTTAAATTTTATTGAATCCTAAAGTATTCCTTGGGTATTTATAATGATGGTACTTAAATTTCGCATTGTAATCCCGGCATGGTGGCACTCACCTATAATCCTAGTACTTGGGAGGCTAAGACAGGAGGAACACAGGTTCAAGGACAGCCTCAGCAACCCAGTGAGGCTGTCACCCTATTTCCAAATAAAAAATAAAATAGGGCTGAGGACCCAGAACCCCCCCCCAAAAATGATTATAAACAGATTACAACTCAGAGAGGAACTACTGTTTTTTTTTTAAGTGTAATATTTGTAAATAATGTTTGAGTCTAAGCTGTTATAAAAGAATGTTGGTTGAATGTATATAGAAGAAAACTATTTTCTGTCAGGGTTTTTTTTTTTTTTTTTTGCAGGTTTGTAGATACTAGGGATATTGAACCCAGGGGCATTCTACCTCCAAGCTACACCCCAGCCCTAGTTTTTATTATTTATTTTGAAACAGGGTCTCACTCAGTTGCAAAGGGCCTCACTAAGTAGCTGAAGCTGCCCGCAAATTCCAGTCCTCCTATCTCAGCCTCCCACAGCAGGGATTACAAGCGTGCACCACCATGCCCAGCTACTTCTGTCAGTTTTCATAGTTTATTTGTAAAACTCAAACTGAGATTAGACTAGTGAACTAGTAAAAACACAAAAATATGCCAGTGACTTCTGAACCTCAGACATCTGAAGATGTAGAGATTTTTTTTTGTTCAGTATCTATTTTGTTGTCTGCAAATATAGTAACTAGAAAATTAGCATAATTTCATAAGATCTACAGTTGCTCAGAATATTTTTATTCTTGATAATTTTAATTATGCATAATTATTGCATAGCAACATATTCCAGAAATGCCAGAAAATCTGTTGCCCCAAGTAATGTAGTATATACCTCCAATTTATACTATATTGTACTCCAGTCCTAATGAACAAATGTACCAGAAGAAAAAAAGGGGATAGATACCAAATGTGTATTGCTTTATTTGTATTGTATGATTAGAATGTATTTTGGTTACTTAGTGCATAACAGATCACCCCAAAACATATTATTATCTCATGATTTTGTGGATTGACTGGTCCCAGACAATTCTTTCTTTTTTATTTTGGTGGTGGTGCTGGGGATTGAAACCAGATGCATCTGACCTCTGAGCTATACCCCTAGCTTTTTTGGGGAAGCCTTATTGGAGATTGAACCCAGGGACATTATACCTCTGAGCTATATCCCTAGCCTTTTTTTATTTTGGAACAGGGTCTTACTAAGTTGCTGAGGGCCTGGCTAAGTTGCTGAAGCTAGCTTTGAACCTGCTATCTTTCTGCCTCAGCCTCCTAAATATTGGGATTACAGGTATGTCCCATCACACAGGTTTCTTTTTTTTTTTTTTTTTTCCCAAAACAAGGTCTTGCTTACGTGCCATGTGCTGGCCACAAGCCTGTGATCCTCCTTGTCAGCCTAGCCAAATGCTGGTATTACAGGTGTGCCACCGTGCCTAGCTACAAATGATAATTTCATGATGATTTTGTGGATTAACTGGACTCAGGCAATTGTCTTTATTTTGTTTTGTGGTTCTAGGAATTGAACCCCAGGGCCTTGAACATGCTAGGCAAGTGCTCTACACTAATTTATAACTAAAGTCCTTTTATTTTGAGACTGGGTCTTGCTAAGTTTCCCAAGCTGCTATTGAGTTTAGGAGATCCTCTTGCCTCAGCCTCCTGAGTAGCTGGGATTACAGGTATACCTCACCTAGCAGGGACAGGGGTTCTCATGCAGTTGTATGATACCTGGGCTGGAGTCATTCTGAAAGCTTGACTGAGTTAGACATCCAGCAAGACATTTTCACTCACATGCTTGTCACTCAGTCAGGATGGCAGGAACAACTGGGGACTCTTCAGGCATCCCTGTCCACAGAGCTAGCTTGGGCTTCAGCATGGCAGTCTTAGGGTGTGTGTGTGTGTGTGTGTGTGTGTGTGTGTGTGTGTGTGTGTATGTGTGTTGCTGGAGATTGAACCCAAGGCATTCTACCTTTGAGCTATGCCCACAGAACAATTTTACTTTTTATTTTAAAACAGGGTCTCTTTAGGCTGTCTTCAAACCTGCAATTCCCCAAGTACTGAGATTACAGGCATGCACAACCACACCCACTTTAGACTTTTTATGATGGTTGGCTTCCTCAGAGTTAAAATCCCAAAAGTGGAAGGTAAAAGATATTTAGGACCTAATCTAAAAACTACATAGCATCACTTACTACATGTTCTCAGGGCCATCTTAGATTACAGGAGAGCCTAAAAGGGATTTTTATTAGGGAGCCGTCATGGGAGACTAGCTACCAACTAGAGCACAGGTTTTGCGTTAAGTCTGGGTTCCAATCCAAACTCTTATTCTCTTTGTGACCTTGAGTAAGCCATTATTTCTCTCCAAGTCAGTTCTCTAGTTTATGGAATTGTAAATACAGGATCTATTGGATTGTAATGGTTAAGTATATGGAGTATGAACATCACTAAACACACAGCCAACACCTTTGTAAATACTCAATAAATGGTATTACTGTTATAAAGAAGAGTAGTGCTGATAGTTTTCTGTTTTATTTTTGTGGTACTGGGGATGGAACCCAGGGGCATTCTACCTCTAAGTTACTCCCCCAGACTGATTTAATCTGAAACAGGGTCTAAGTTTCAAAGGGCCTCACTAAGTAGCTGAGGCTGGCAGTGAACCTGGATCCTCCTGTCCCAGCCTCCCAAGTACTGGGATTATAAGTGTGCTCAGCTTATAACACCCGGCTCCCCAGCCCTATTTTTAGTCTTTATTTTTGAAACAGGGTCTTACTGAGTTGAAAAGGGCTTCCCTAAGTAGCTGAGGCTATCCGCAAATCGCAATCCTCCTGTCTCAGCCTCCCAGATGCTGGAATTACAAGCATGCCCCACCTGGCTAAAACATCACTATCTATTTAACTCCCTGGTTTAAAAACTATCATTACAGGCCTAGGGTGGTGTCAGACGCTTGTAATCTCAGCATTTGGGAGGCTGAGACAGGATGATCGTGGTTTACACACAGCCTCAGCTACTTAGTGAGGCCCTTTGCAACTCAGACCCTGTTTCAAAGTAAAGACTAAAACACAGGGCTGGGAATGTAGTTGGAGGTAGAATACCCCTGGGTTCCATCCCCAGTACCACACACAAAAAAAAAGGTTTTCTAAAAGTACATCACTAGTATAGTAATTGTGTTTCTTCTCCAGGAGTAATGGCTTACCTTTGGAGATATTTAAGCAATAAGAACTCCCAGGGCTCATATTCTAGTTTTCTCTTTATAAACTAAATAATCTGACTGTGCTTCAGCTTTCTTACCTATAAAGTGAGGATAAGGGTAACATAATCTGTCCATGTATAGTACCTACTTCACGTTATTATAGGGGTTAAATCAGTTAATATATATAAATATATATAATAATATATATAAATAATATATATAAATCAGTTAATAATATATATGAAGTGCTTAGAATACTTCAATAAATATTACCTATTATAGCTTTATGTTCTCAGTCTCATTTAGTCTCTTAGAAATGAATAATAAACATTTTTTATAAAGGGTACAAGTAGCATATTATTTTATCATTTGTTTCTTTTCTTTCTTTTTATGCAGTACTAAGGATTGAACCCAATGGCATTCTACATCTGGGCTATACCCCCAGCCTTATTTTTGTATTATTATTATTTTTTAAATATGGTCTCACTAAGTTGCAGAGGGCTAGCCTCACTATGTAGCTTAGGCTGGCCGTGAACCTGTGACCCTCCTGTCTCAGCCTCCCAAGTACTGGGATTACAAGCGTGCACCACCATGCCTGGCTCATTTATTTCTTTTATTAAATAATTATTAAGCACTATATTTGAGATACATTTCTAGATACTGGGTAGGGAGCAGTTGACAGGGACTTTTTATTTTTTATTTATTTATTATTTATTTATTTATTTATTTATTTTGCAGTACTGGGGATTGAACCCAAGCTCATTCTACCTCCAAGCTACATTCCCAGCCCTATTTTTTATTCTTAATTTGAAACAGGGTCTCACTAAATTTTGGAGGGACTCACTAAATAATTGAGACTGGCTGCAAATCTGTAATCCACCTGTCTCAGCCTCCCAAGCCTGTGTTACCACTCCCAGCAACCAGGACTAACTGAACTTGAATTTTTGATTGATTTTAGTTGGTCTCTGAATATATTTCCAATATTTTCCAATGTTAGTTTCATACCTCGTTATTTTTGGCCTTGTTTCATACCGTACTATTTTGACAGTACTGAAAATTAGATTAAGAAGGTAGCCATTAATTTTCAATTACACATTTAATGAAAGTTTATATGTATTTTTAGGGGTATCTAACTATCAAGTTGAAGAAGATATAGGAAAATTAAAGTCCTGTCTCAATGGCTTCCTTCAAGAATATGGGTTATCTGTAATGGTGAAAGATGATTATGTCCATGAATTGTGAGTATTCTTTAGGGCATATAGTAAATAATACTCTGCCTGTCATAGGCTAATCTAAATTCACGTCTCCATCTTTCTTTGTAGTTGCCGATATGGAGCTGCTGAGCCACACACCATTGCTGCATTCTTGGGGGGTGAGTTCCATACATGAGAGAATTTACCTGTTGTTATATAAAGTAGTTACTATTTTTATATGAAGTTTTGTTTCTATAGCTATTTTAATTAGGGTGGCCAGTGGAACAGGATATTATATTAAGTTTAGATTATTCAGTAGTTCCCCCAAACTGATCTGCCTGCCTTCTATCTCTCTTACTGCTGTCCATCTTAAAGTTGAAGTCATACTTGGACGTGGTGGTACATGCCTATAATCCTAGTACTTGAGAGGCTGGTATAGGAGGATCACAGGTTTTCAGCCAGCCTCAACTTGGTGAGGCCCTCCATAACCTAGTGAGACACTGTTTCAAAATAAAGAATAAGGCTGAGACTGGAGGATCGCAGTTTGCAGTTCGAGGACAGCCTCAGCTACTTAGTGAGGCCCTTTGCAACTCAATGAGACCCTATTTCAAAATAAAGAATTAAAAATAGGGCTAGGAGTGTAGCCCAGAGGTAGAATGCCCCTGGGGTTCATCCTCAGTACTAAAAAAAGGAATAAAAGAGGGCTGGGGATATAGCTTTGAGGTAGAATGCCCCTGGTTCAATCCCTAGTACCACAAAAAGAAAAGAAAAACTGAAGTCCTTAGTCTGTCTTAAGCATAGTTTTGATCATGTCTCCCACTAAATCCTCCTCACCACCACTACATTCCTTTTCCTTTGCTCCTTCCCTCCCTCTACGGCGATCTCTCTCTCTCTCCTCTTCCCTTCTTTTCATTTCCTCTACACTTCTTGTCTTACTCAGTTTGGGCCATTGTAACAGAATACCACAGACTGGGTGTCTTATAAACAACAGAAATTTATTTTTTCACAGTTATATAAGTCTGAGGTCAGGGTGCCAGCATGGTCAGTGTCTAGTGAAAGCCGATTTCTGGTTCAAAGATGACCTTCTTGCTGTGTCCTTACAGAGTAGAGAAAAGTGGCAAGAGAATTTTGCAGGATTTCCTTTATAAGGGCACTCACCCATTCATGAGGTCTTTATTCATGACCCGGAGGCCCCATCTCCGGGGTTAGTTAGGATTTCAACATATGAACTTGGGGGGGAACACATACTCCTCAAATTATAATACTCTTCAAGAAACATTTATTACTTTTCTGCCTATGATTTCCTGTAGACTGAGCTATTTGTTTGTGACATTTTCCTTCTAGGTGATTGTTTTTATGACAGGTCTGATTTTTTTCTTTCTTTCTTTTTAGTCAGTACTGGGAATTGAGCCCAGGGGTATTCTATCTCCAAGCCATATTCCCAACCCTATTTTTTTATTCTTTGTTTTGAAACAGGGTCTCACTAAGTTGTGAAGGACCTCATTAAGTAGCTGATGCTGGCTGCGAATCTGCGATCCTTATGTCTCAGCCTCCCAAGTACTAGGATTACAAACGTGCACCACTATGATCAGCTCCAGGTCTGATTTAATATTCAGCATGTTCAGAATGCAAAGGAACGCTACATACTTAAGAAAACTATATTCTAAGCATACTCAAAGTATAATTCCTTTTGTGTGGTACTGGGGAATTGAAGGAGCATTCTACCTGGGCTATAACGCCAGCCGTTTTACTTTTTATTTTAAAACAGGGTCTTATTAGGTAGCTAATAGTCTCACTAAACTGCTGAGACTGTTTTTGTTGTTGTTGTTGTTGTTGGGGGGGGGTACTAAGGATGGAACCTAGGGGCTTTCTACCTCTGGTATACACTCCCAGACCTATTTTTATATTTATTTGGAAACAGGGTCTCACTAAGTTGCTGAGAACCTCACTAAGTAGCTGAGGCTGGCTACAAACCTGTGTGATCTTCCTGTCTCAGCCTCCCAAGTACTGGGATTACAAGCATGAGCCACCACGCCCAGCCACTGAGGCTGGTTTTGAACCTGTGATATTCAGTAAATAAAACTCATCTCTTAGGCTTGGAACAAGCATCTCTGGTGCTTGGAACAGTATTTGGTTCATAGTATAGTCTCAAGTTTTATGGCATCAATGAATATTTTGGAAAAGAATAATCTTTTTTTTTTCTTTTTTTTTTTTTTTTCTTTGGTGGTACTGGGGGTGGAACCCAGGGGCTTCCACCTCTGGGCTATACTCCCAGCCCTTTTCTAATATTTTATTTGGAAACAGGGTCTCACAAAGTTGCTGATAGCCTCGCCTCACTAAGTAGCTGAGGCTGGCTTTGAACCTGTGCGATCCTCCTGTCTCAGCCTCCCAAGCGCAGGGATTACAGGCATGCGCCACCACGCATGGCTCTTCATGTTTTAAAAGATGCAGAACTTTTGTTTTGCCTTGTGTAGTTATATTAGGCTGGCAATATTTACTGTAGATCCTTTCTAAATTACAAATGTATTTAGAACAAATATACTCTTATCCTTTTTTCTTATAAAACATACAAAATTAAGTTCAAATGCAACAGAATAGTGTGTTTTGAAAATCTTTATGCCTTTGTGTGCTTTTAAAAAGTTCCATCAAACTGGGCATGGTGTCACATGCCTGTAAACCTAGTACTTGGGTGAGACAGAAAGAGAACAGGTTTGAGGGCAGCCTCAGCAATTAGTGAGACTGAGACTCTTATCAACCTATTCGAGACCTCTTTTCTTTTCTTTTCTTTTCTTTTTTCGGGTCTGGGGATGGAACCCAGGGGCATTTGACCTCTGAGCTATACCCCCTGCCCTATTTATTTTTTATTTTTTATTCTTTATTTTGAAACCAGGTCTCACTGAGTTGCAGAGGGCCTCACTAAGTAGCTGAGGCTGTCCATGAACCATGATCCTCCAGTCTCAGCCTCCCGAATGCTGGGATTACAAGCATGCGCCACCACGCCCAGCTACCTTTTTTCAAAATAAAAATTAAAAATGGAGCTGGGGGAATATTTCAAAGGTAGAATGCCCCTGGGTTCAATCCTCAAAACACACACAAAAAAGGCCCATCAATGGAACTACTGCTCAGACTTTGCTTTATTCCCTCATTACATCTTGCCAGTTTTTCTAAATCACCATAATTAAAAACACTTCACTCTTTTAACTTACAGCCTAATATCCCAATGTGTGAATGTCTGTAAAACAAAACTTTTATTTTCTTTAGGAATAGAGTTAAAATGAATTGTAGTCTTTTTATATGACTCAGTAAGCTATGTCTGTTGCTTTTAACATTTTTGCTTTTTGAAAGAATGTTCCTTTATGGAATTGAGTGTTTTTATTTAACTCTTGAAATTTACTCTTTTCAAAGATTTTCTTTTTTCCTTTTTTTTGCAGGAGCTGCTGCTCAAGAGGTTATCAAAATAATTACCAAGCAATTTGTAATTTTTAATAATACTTACATTTATAGTGGCATGTCTCAAACTTCAGCAACTTTCCAGTTGTAGAATAAGCAGCCTGTGTAGTGTGGTAATGATGGAAGCTGTAATTGCCTTCAGATTGTGCTCTCATCTGTATTGTTTCCTTAATAAATGTTTTTCTCATTTGTAAAAATGTAGTCCTGTTCTTTGAGGAGCAGAAAGGAAGCAGTCATTTACTTAGGGAATAAATTCTAACCTATTTCTTATCCAGTCCCATAACCCATTTCCCATTTCCCCTGAGAATACTCACCAAGAATACTCACAAGAATACCCGGAGATAACTTGTGCATTACAGTTCTAAAGGATTTTCATGTATGGATAAATGGATAGACACAACGATGAACTGAAAGTTTCTTTTACAGTAATGTTACTGCAACGTATTGTGCAGAAACCTGAGCTGGATGGAGATGTTTTGATTGACAAAGCCTCTTTTGGATATACTTTATCTCAGGCAAATTATGACTGGTAAAGAATTTTACTTTTGCTTCAGTGCCTGCATTTTGTAAACTATTCTTCCATATGTGCTGGTCATCCATGGCCCAGAGTTCATTGCAGAAGATCAAACCTGTGTTGCCTTTCTTTTTTCACCTTTCTTTCTTTCTTTCTTTCTTTCTTTCTTTCTTTCTTTCTTTCTTTCTTTTTTTTTTTTTTGTGGTACTGAGGGTGGATCTCAGGGGCTTTTCTACCTCAGGGCTATACTCTCAAACCTATTTTATACTTTATTTGGAAACAGGCTCTCACTAAGTTGCTGAGAGCCTCCCTAAGTAGCTTAGGCTGGCTTCGAACCTGTGCGATCCTCCTGTCTCAGCCTCCCAAGCGCTTGGGATTACAAGCATGCGCCACCACGCCCGGCTTTGTGTTGCCTTTCTTGTAAATAAATTTTCCACTATATATACTCCAAGCAGAAACATTGCAGTCAAGGGATCACAGATTTACTTCACCGTCAAATAACCTGTTTATGTAAAAAATGAAAGCAGCTGTAAGCTGAGTTTTTTCTTTTTTTTTTTTTTTTTTTTGGTGAGGGGGGTACTGAGAATTGAACTCAGGGTTGTTTTTTGTTTTTGAAACAGGATCTTGCCACTTTGCTGATATTGGCCTCAAACCTGTGATCCTTCTGTTTCAGCCTCCTAAGTAAGGGGTTACAGACGTGCACCACCATGCCGGCTACATTTTTTTTTTCCCTAAATGGAAAATAGGTCGATATTACCTTGCTGTTTCCCAATTATCATAGATATCTCAATTTCCTTAGAAATAGCTTAAGACATTTTTATCTTACCATAAAATAATGAATTAAAGCCACATGCAGATTTTAGCTATAGACATTTTAACACAGTTGTTACTTGTTAAAATAGAATTTTAAAAGAATTGTTTCAGCCCGGCATGGTGGCGCATGCTTGGAATCCCCGCACTTTGGAGTGTGAGACAGGATTGCGCAGGTTCAAAGCCAGCCTCAGCTACTTAGTGAGGCTCTCAGCAACTTAGTGAGACCCGTTTCCAAATAAAATATAAAATAGGTCTGGGAGTATAGCCCAGAGTTAGAAAGCCCCTGGGTTCCACCCCTAGTACCACCAAAAAAATAAATAAAACAATTGTTTCAAGATGTGTAGTTGTGTTAGCTTTTCGCTGCTCTGTTCAAAATACCTAACAACTTGGAAAAGAAAGGTTTATTTTGGCTCATGGTTTTAGAGGCTCCATTGCACTGGGCCTGACATGAGGCAGAAGGGCGGCCAGGAAGCAGAGATACAAGGAAAGGGCCAGCCCAAAAGCACCACTTCTGTACTTACAGAACATCTTAAATTTCACTTTTAAAGAATAACTACATTGTACCATCCCCAACACATTAGAGTGGAGGAAAAAAAAAAAAAAACTTGGATGGAATTAGTCCAAACTGGCAATCCAGACTGGGAAGGCAAAGCCCAGTTTCTGACTTAAGGCTGTGGAATGTGTTAATATGATTGTTAGTGCCTTAGGGTCTGTAAACTAGCCGCAGGTCAGTCTCTGAGGCTAGCGTCTCCTACGTGAAAACGGGTGCTAGATTTGTTAAGGGGTCTCTTCACAGTGGTTTGGTTTTCCTAGACCCTACCTGGTCAAGCCCAGGCCAGGCTGTTGTGTCTAATCAGCTAGCCTTTACCACATCTGGCACTGCCCCTTGACAGTTTCACTTCCATCTCCCAACACTCCCTCGATGCGGATGTTATTACAGAGCTAAGAAACAGGGCTGTTTAAACAAGACTTGGTCTTGCCCCCTTTTGAGATCCAGGAGCCTTGGTTCTTTGTTCTAGAGAGGCAAGGGCACCCAGCCTGCGCTGAGGCCATCTGCTGAGTTGGCTTGGCGCATGTCTGGCAGGGGTTTCCCTAGGACTGAACGCCCAAAGGGAAGTGGCAGAAGTAGGAAAGATCAGGCGGCGTGCAGGGCCGAGGTCTCCATGCCGCCTGCGCGCACTGTGGTCTCCACTCCAGCAGGGCCTCTTCAACGCTGAGCTTGCCCTCCCCGGGCAGACGCCCCTCCGAGGAAAGGAAGCCTGAAAAACGCCAGGTTGTGTGTTTAAGGGCTATCCCTCTCATGCTGGGACTTTCCTCCATCTAAAAACACCACACCCAGGCACACGATCCCGGGGGCCTCGGCGAACGTCGGAATCCGGATCTGCAGTAACACTCCACGCGCCGGCTTCGTTTCCGGCGGAAGTCACTGCGCGCAGGCCGGAAGACCAGCTCACCGGAAGTGCGCCTGGCCCACTGGGCGGGAAGCCCAGTCAGGCGTCGTGGGAGGTGAGCTACCGGAGAGAAAAGGCCGGCTGGAGGGTGAAGCCCACGGCCTCGCCCGCGCGCCCGGCTCCCGCCTGGCCGTTGGAGCCCACCATTGCTCCTAGTTGGAGGCCCGTGTAGCCGCCCGCCAGGCTGCTGGGCTGAGTGAGCGACAGGGCCTTGCCGGGCAGGCACCGTGCCGGCCGCAGGCTCCACAGCCTCTGGTCGGGAGTAAAATCGTCATCTACCATTTAGTCAGGCCGGAAGGGCGGGGCCTTGCGCAGGTGAGAGCAGTGGTCAGACCTGGGCCCCCACGTCTGCAGGGGCTGAGCAGAACCCTGGTGAGAAGAGCCCACGGGACCACCCGCGCCCTTCAGAGGAACTTCTGCAACTGCTTAGGTGGGACCGCAGAAGGGAGGGAGCCGCGTGGGGCTAGCCTTCTCTATCTTGGCAAGAATCCGTATGCTGCTGTGGGACCTGGGCGAGGCCATGAGGGTTGTGCTCCAGTCGACTGTTAATATTATAATATTTTATTTATTTATTTTTTTTTTTGGTGGTACTGGGGTTCCTGGAAGCCCTTCTACCTCCGGGCTACACTCCCAGACCTATTTTTACATTTTTTTATTTGGAAACAGGGTCTCCTAAGCCAGCACGCGCGGCTGGCTTCGAACCTGCGCGATCCTCCTGTCTCTGCCTCCCAAGCGCGGGGATTACAAGCGTGCGCCACCACGCCCGGCAATATTATAATATTTTAATAGCGCATTTTCCGGGACCTGAAAGACTATTTCACAACCGGTTTGAACTATTGTAACAATTTGCTGGTAGTTTCCTCTACACCCCCCTGCCACACACATATACTAGGGGTTGAACCCAGGGTTAGTCTCAAGTGCACCCTCAGCTCATTTATTTATTTTTCCTACTGGGGATGGAGCCCAGGGGCTTTGTACCACTGAGCTACACCCCCAGCCCTATATTTTATTCTTTACTTTGCAACAAGGTGTTCTTTACTTTAAAATTAAGTTGCAGAGAGCCTCACTAAGTGGCTGAATCTGTCGCAAACCCACAATCTTCCTGTCTCAGCCTCTCAAGTACTGGGATTACAGGCGTGCCTTACCAGGCCCAGTCCAATTTTACTTTTTATTCTTGAAACAGCCTCACTAAATTCTGCGGGCCTCCCTAAGTTGCTGAGGCTGGCTTCGAACCTTGTGATCTCCTGTCTCAGTCTCCCAAGTACTGAGATTTACAGGCGTGTGCCACCTGGCCTGGTGGTAACAAAACTTCTTTTACAGCCAGGTGTGGTGGTGCACACTTGTAATCCCAGTGCTCGGGAGGCTGAGACAGGAGGATCATAGTTACCAAAACAGCCTCAACAAGTAGTGAGACTCATTAACCTAGTGAGACCGTTTCCAAGTAAAAATGGGGCTGGGGGGTGTAGCTCAGAGGTAGAATGCCGCTGGGTTCAATCCCCAGTACAACATACACACCCTTTTATTATGTGTTGCATATTTGCCTTTTTTTTCCTTGCCTCTTCTTCAGAGGTGGTTTTCACAATGTAGAAGTCCAAACTGTGTTTCCACTGTTAATTCAGCAATAGCAATTAGTAGTGGAATTTTCAGCCCTGTTTGCCAGCCTTGAACAGAAAGATGTCACTTATCTCTGACATCTGTGATAAGTAGGGAGTAATTTCTGAATATTCAAGGGTAGATTCCCAAAAAAGTTTTTGATAGAAATAATATACAAGCCAGATGTGGTGGCACATGCTTGTAATCCCAGTACTTGGGAGGCTGAGACAGGAGGATTGCAGGTTCCAGGACAGCCTAAGCAAGTAGTGAAACTCTCATCAACCTATTGAGACCCTGTTTCAAAAATAGGGCTGAAGGGGTAGCTTGGAGGTAAAATGCCACTGGGTTCAATCTCCAGTACCACCACTAATTAATAATAATAATAGTAATAATAATAACAATATGATCATTTAGGATCTAGGGATGTTGTTCAGAGGTACAGCACTCCTAGGTTCAATCCTCACTACCCTTACAAATTAATTAGCTAAATAGTCTTTACACTCCCCCACAAAATTAAAACATCCTCATATAATTGTTCATTTTTAACAGTTTATTTTTATTTTATTTATTTTTTTGTGAGTCTGGGGATGGAACCCCGGGGCATTCGACCTCTGAGCTATACCCCTGCCCTAGTTTTTATTCTTTAATTTGAAACAGGCTCTCACTAAGTAGCTGAGGCTGTCTGCAAACCACGATCCTCTGGTCTCAGCCTCCCAAATGATGGGATTATAAACGTGTGCCACCACGTCCAGCTAACAGTTTATTTATTTTTATTATTTTTTTTGGTGGTACTGGGGTTCCTGGAAGCCCTTCTACCTCCAGGCTACACTCCCAGACCTATTTTATATATTTATTTGGAAACAGGGTCTCTTAAGCCAGCACAGCTGGCTTCAAACCTGCGCAATCCTCCTGTCTCCGCCTCTCAAGCCGGGGGTGGGGGTGGGGGTGTTTTACAAGCGTGCGCCACGGTGCCTGGCGCTAACAGTTTATTTTTATTTTTTTGGGGGGGGTACTGGGGTTCCTGGAAGCCCTTCTACCTCCGGGCTACACTCCCAGACCTATTTTCACATTTTTATTTGGAAACAGGGTCTTCTAAGCCAGCACACGTGGCTGGCTTTGAACCTGCCCGATCCTCCTGTCTCTGCCTCCCAAGCGCGGGGATTACATACAAGCGTGTGCTACCATGCCCAGCAACAGTTTATTTTAAAATGTCTTTTTTTTTTTTTTACAAGTCTGAACCCATTTACTCAAAGGGAATAGTGTTTATATATGAAAGACAGTATATTCTTGAATAAGATTTTTCTGTTTTGACCTCAGATGTTATTGGTTCCCATTCCAACTCTAGCTGTCTAGACTTGGTTAAATCACTTATCTCTTCATCCATATAGTCCTTCATAAAATTATTGTAAAGACTAAAAAATAGTGTAAAGTGAAAGCTGTAATCCCAGTAATTGGAGGCTGAGATAGGATTGCAAGTTTAAGACTATCTCGGCAACTTAGTGAGATCCTATTTAAAAAAAAAAAGGCTGGGAGTGTATCTTGGAGGTAGAACACCTGTGGGTTTAATCCCCAGTACTGCTAATAAAGTGTAAAGAACAGAGCCTGGCCTAGGAATCCACTGAATGTTACAGGCCATTATAGAAATTGTGAAAAACAAAAAATAGTGGAATAAATACCCCAAGAACCACACCCTAAGGACAAAAATTGTTAATATATTTCTTTTCCAGTTTTATGCTTGCTTCTTACCTTATTGTAGCTACAGTTATGAATAATGTTTTTGGTTAACTTTGTAACAAGAATTTTTCCTTACTGTTAAACATTTCTAGTGGATGTCAATATTGTTGTAATACTATCCTGTCTTACGGATGTATCAAGCCCTTTTTAAAAATATATTCTAAGCTAAAAATAGCAAAACTAATATATTTGTATGTTACCTTGTAAAAGATTTTCACATTTGTTTTTACTTTAAACATTCTTTTTGCTTAGGAATTTTATTTTCATTTTGAGAGTAAGAATGAGAAAAAGAATTGAGCATCTCTTTAACAATATAGTATTGAAGTAAATAAGAACTTGAGTTCTGTGAATCTTAGTCAGTTGGACTCTGGTACTTTTGTGTGTTTGGTCTTGAGATTGAATCTAACATACATTCTACCTCTGAGCTATACCCACACCCTTATTTTTATTTTGAGATGGCTCTCACTAAATTGTGGAGAGTCTTTCTTTCTTTCTTCTTTTCTTTTCTTTCTTTTTCTTTTTCTTTTTTTTTTTTTTTTGGCAGGTTTGGGGATTGAACCCAGGGGCATTTTACCTCCGAGCTACACCCCCTGCCCTATTTTTTATTTTTTATTTTGAAACAGCGTCTCACTAAGTTGCAGAGGACCTTACTAAGTAGCTGAGGCTGTCCACAAACTGCGATCCTCTGGTCTCAGCCTCCCGAATGCTGGGATAACAGGCATGCATCATCATGCCCAGCTTTGGAGAGCTTTTCTTAAGTTGATGATGATGGCCATAAATCTGTGACTCTCTTATCTCAGCCTCCCAAGTACTGGGATTACAAATATGTGCCCAGCTTCTGATATATATATATATTTTGTACTGGGGGTAGAACCCAGGGGCTTTTCTACCTCCAGGCTATACTCCCAGACCATTTTTTTTTAATATATATACTTTATTTGGAAACAGGTTCTCACTAAGTTGCTGAGAGCCTAAGTAGCTGAGGCTGGCTTCGAACCTGTGCAATCCTCCTGTCACAGCCTCCCAAGCACTGGGATTACAAACCTGTGTGGGCCACAATGCCCCACTTCTGATACATTTTTATAAACAATTTAGCATTCTAAAATTGAGCATGTGAGAAGCCATATCACAGTTGCCAGTGATTTTAAAAATTCTTCTAACAAATGACAAAGATTGAAGCTTAGTGGTAAAATGCTATGTTGAGAATTACCATGTGTTGTTAGAAAAATGTTCAGTATTACCTTGTGAAGGGAAATGGAGACCTAGAGTGTATGTCTAGGTCTTCTTAGATTCATACAACAGTTCCCAATCTGAAATTATGGGATGGAGATTTCAGGAAAGAAAATAAGAAAGCAGGACCAGAGGAGAACCAATTGGATTCAATCAGTCATTCATTTGTTTAATAAAATTTGTTCAATGCCTATAGTGCTTTAAAATGCTAGATGTGTTTATGTATGTTTTCAAATTTCTTGTAACAACTCTAAGATGATTAGTACTGTTTTATAGATAAACTAAACCTCAATTTAAGCAACTTGCACAGTATCACATATCTGATAAGTTACAGATTCAATCTTTGATCTTCTGGCTTAAGGAAAGCGATTCCTACCCCCTTTGCACTTATATTTCTGGCATTCTTAAGAACTTACTTACATTGAGAAAATACTTTTATCTTACAGATTAAATATAAGGAAAAAGAATACAGAGAAAAATGGAAAGTGAGGACACAAAGAAAATACAAGGTGAGAAATTAATGGGTCATATATCTGCAGTTAGTTTTACATATGTGGGATATACTTCAAATTATCTGAGAATCCAGGAAATCAGTCACTTGGCAATTTATAGAAGTATTGGGCAGCTACTCTGTGCCTGTCACACAATTCCTGGCTTAGGAAACTGACATGGGAAAAGATATGCTGATATTTAGAATGCCATGTGATAGGTGATTGATGGTATATAAAAGAACAGTAGCAGCCTGAGAAGACTACTGTCAAAGTATAACTGCAGGGATAGATGTCATTTGTCCTCAGGAGAGAAAACTGAATCCATGAACATAGAGGAGGGTAACCAGAGGAAATTATAAAAAAAGACAGGGAATAGTGTTCCCTAATGTATGTTAACACAAAGGTTTGCTGAAGAGGGCCCTCAAAAAAGGCTGAGAGCCGGGTATGGTGGCGCATGCTTATAATCCCAGGATTCAGGAGGTTAAGACCAGAGGATCTCGGTTCGCAGACAGCCTCAGCTACTAAGTGCAACTTAGTGAGGCCCTGTTTCAAAATAAAGAATAAAAAATAGGGCAGGGGGTGTAGCTTGGAGGTCAGATGCCCCTGGGTTCCATCCCCAGACCTGCAAAAAATAAATTAATAAATAAAAAAGACTTGAGAACATTTCTGAAACAGAAAGAAAATGTCTTGGAAATCAGAGCATTAGGAGAATGCTTCATGAGAAGGATTACTTAACAGCATTTAGAAGTGTGTGTGTGTGTGTGTGTGTGTGTGTGTGTGTGTGTGTGTGTGTGTGTTAATTACTGGTGATGAGCTCAGGGGTATTCCAGGTTATACCCACCAGCCATTGTTATTTTTTATTTTATTTATTTATTTTTTGTGGTACTGAGGGTGGAACCCAGGGGCTCTTATACCTCTGGGCTATATTCCCAACCTATTTTATATTTTATTTGGAAACAGAGTCTCACTAAATAGCTGAGGGTAGCTTCAAACCTGTGTAATCTTCCTGTCTCAGCCTCTCAAGCGTTGGGATTACAAGTGTGCACCACCATGCTCGGCTGTTATTTTTTATTTTAAAACAGCGTCTTGTGAGGTTGCTGAGGACCTCCCTAGCTAAGTTGCTGAGGATGGCCTTGAACCTGTGATTCTCCCTATCTCCCAAGTGCTGGGTTTACAGGCACCTGCTACTGTGCCAGGCTTTGTTTTGTTAACAGTAAACTCAATACAGTTTAGTCAGAATGCAGTATGTTTGCATCTGAGTGGGAAATGAAAATCTGAAAATGGTATTTGATAGCTTTTTTAAAGCTTGATTAAAGCTATACATAGCAATAACTAGAGGGAGGTTACAGTGTGTGTGTGTGTGTGTGTGTGTGTGTGTGTGTGTGTGTGTGTGTGTGTGTGTGTTTTGCTAGGAGTAGAATCCAGGGCCTTACACATGCTAGGTAAGTGCTATACCACTGAGCTACACCCACAGACCCCCTTTGTTGTTTTTTATTTTTCAGTTTAGTTTTGTTTCTGATTCATGCTCTGTTGCCCAGGCTGGCCTTGAACTGCTGGGCTCAAGGGATGCTCTTACTTCAGCCTCTGAGGGATCTGGGGCTACAGGCCTGTTCCACCACACCTAGTTTATCAAGAAGTCTTACAAGGTTATAGAGACAAAGAATTTTTGAAGACAGAATGGAGATTCTGAACAAGTTAAAGAAATTAGAGAAACAGGAGATGGTACCCTTCTTAAACCACTTATCACACTCCATTTATCAAATCTTCAACCCCAGTCCCACATCTCATTCTTACTCATTTTGTATCTGAATTTGATTCCTCTCAGAAGTAGATCTTTTGACAAGGATTTGAGTGCAACTACTTTTTTGAGATAAGGGATCCCAGGAAACACTGGCTGGGAAGTGGGAAAGTGAGATAGTAAAGGGAAGGCATATACAATAGTATATTATCAATTAAATGTTTATAGGTATCTAGAGCTTAACCCCACTAGGAAACTCTGGAATCATTGTCCCTGAGTCTTCTAGCCAAAGAAGGAAGGGTATTTACCCTGAAACTCTCATTGGTCATCTGTTTAGTAACCAGGTGAAGTGGTATCTAGTTGTGCTTTTGGTTTGCATTTCCCTAATGATTTAACAGTGTTGTGCATCTTTTCATATAATTATTGGGTACTTATCTTTGGGGACATGTGAATTCAAATCTTTAATATACTGCTTAATCAAGTTGTCTTTTTATTATTGAGTTTTAAGAGTTCTCTATATAGTCTGAATACATACCCCTATTGGATATTTGATTTGTAGGTATTTTCTTCCAGAGTGGGCTGTCTTTTCATGTTCTAATGATATCTTTTGACACTTAAACATTTTAAATTTCAAATCTAATTTATCAAATTTTCTTTTATTGCTTGTGATGTTGTATGCACTTCAGTTTTTGTTTGCTTATTTCTTTCTTTTCTTCAGGAATTATTGAAGGAACTAGGTTGCTTAGCCTAGAGAGAAAAGACAACATGGAACCTGATAGTTGTAGATGCCAGTAGGTGCTTGGGAAGAAAAGGAGTGTAGTAGGAGATCTCACAGTATGAGAGGGAATGAAAGAAGTTTTTCTGCGTTCTATATTATACCTAGAATTATATATCATAAATTTTCTTTGACATGTTGATGTGGCTTGTTGTCAACTATACAAACTTATCTTGTAGTTTTTGTTAATGTATAAAATGATCAATAAATGTTTGTTGTTACCCAAAGACAAGATAGAAATAATCTTGGGCTGGGTGTGGTGGCACATGCTTGTAATCCCAGGACATGGTAGGCTAAGACTAGAGGATCTGGGTTGTGGCTAGCCTCAGCTACTTAGGCCCTCCACAACTTAGTGAGACCCTGTTTCAAAATGAACAAAGAATCAAGCTGGGGGTGTAGCTCAGAGGTAGAATGCCCTGGGTTCAATATCTAGTACCCCCATAAAATAATCTTGGTATGGTGTGTGTGTGTGTGTGTGTGTGTGTGTTACTAGAGATTGAACCCAGGGACATTCTACCTCTGAGATAGGCTTCCCAGCCATATTTTATTTTTTATTTTGGAAAAGGGTCTCACTAAGTTGGAGAGGGTCTCACTAAGTTGCTGAGATTGTCCTCAAAACTTTGATCCTCCTGCCTTAACCTCCCAGGTACTGGAATTACAGGTCACCATGCCCAACTATGGGGTTTTATCTTAACAAATTATATCAGGAAATATTTAAACAAACTGCCAGGTCAGTTTCTTTCAAGAAGACTAAATGTTAATTGAGGATACAGTTTTTTATTAGTGTTCTATACTTTTATGTCCTCCCTTCATCCTATATCATTCAGAACTCTAAATATTAATTCAAGCCAGGTGTCATGGTACACAGTCATAAACATAGTATTAAGGAGGCTGAGACAGAAGGAATGTAGGTTCATAGCCAGCCTCAGCAACTTGGTGAGGCCCTCTGCAACTTAGTGTGGCCCTGTTTCAAAATAAAAAGTAAAATAGGGTGGAGGGCCTAGCTCAGAGATACAGTGCCCCCTGGGTTCAATCCCTAGTACCATACACAAAATAAATTATTTTAAGCATTATACCAAAGCCTATTTATAATTCTATTTATATCCTTAAAATAGACAAAATTGTTTTAAGAACTATAGTAAAAAGTTTTATAGGAAAATGACTATTGTTTTCTGTAGTTAAAAATAATTTACATGTTGATAATTTTTAACATATGCACATAACTATGCAAACAACATAATCAAGATGGTGAATATGCTACCACGCACAAATTTTGGTTTAAAATAATGAATTTTTCCTTTTTCAGAAATGAAGACTGACCTGAACTTATTATTGGAGTGTCTAAAGTATCAGATGGATAATCCTTTTTCACAAAAAGAAGCTTTGGTCACTATTCATTCAATTTGTCAACAAAACAGTAAGACATAATTTGTGCATGATTCTCGTTCTTTAGTACTATAATCTATTACATATGCATAGTACTCAATTATTCTGTGTGTTATGTAACTTTCTTCATATGATTTTTGAATCCTTGACAGAATAATAAAAGTAAATATCATTTTAACTTTGTTCTGTCTATTCATCCTGCAGGTAATGCCGGTGTTTATTTTCGGGAAATTGGTGGTTTGACATTTGTAAAAAATCTTGCAAAGTCAAGTGAGCATAGCATGGTAAAAGAAGCAGCCTTATTTACATTAGGAGCTGTTGCAGAAAAAAATGGTAAAGTATAAAATTTTATTTATTATTCTTCAAGCATTGTGTTATATTAAAAAGTAATTTTAGAAGCCAGATGTGGTGGTTCATACCTGTAATCTCAATGCTAGGGAGGCTGAGGCAGGAAGATTACAGGTTCTAGGCCAGTTTCAGCAGCTTAGTGAGTCCTTTGGCAATTCAGAAAAACCTTGTTTCAAGCAAGGCATGGTTGCACACTCTTGTAATCCCAGCATCTGGGAGGCTGAGACAGGAGGATCACAGTTCGTGGACAGCCTCAGCTACTTAGTGAGGCTCTTTCCAACCCAACCCAGTGAGACCCTGTTTCAAAATAAAGAATAAAAAATAGGGCTGGGGGTGTCGCTCAGAGGTAGAATGCCTCTGGGTTCCATCCCCAGTGCCACAAAAACAAAAAAACAAAAACCCCTGTTTCAAAATAAAAAATAAGCATTTGCAAGGCTGAGGCAGAAGGATCACGGTTTGAAGACAGCCCTAGCTACTTAGTGAGGCCCTTTGCAACTCAGTGAGAGTCTGTTTCAAAATATAAAGAATGAAAAATAGGACTGGGGATGTATTGTTCAGAGGTAGAATGCCCCTGGGTTCCATCCCCAGTACTGCAAAATAAGTAAATAAATATATAGAACTGGAGGTATAGCTCAGATATGATGCCCTTAGTTTTAATCTTCACTAGCGTGCGTACACACACACACACACACACACACACACACACACACCAGTAATTTTAGAGTTGAAATTTTCTATGTGATTGAATAGCTTTATCTAGATACTTAAAAGATGCTAATAATCCACAACCATCATATATGCTTTCAAAATAGAAATTCATGTTGGCAAGAACATTTCTCTGCAATATATCTGAAATAAGACTTAATCTAAACCATAAGTTTGTCGAACCAACTTTATATTTTATGTTTTCATCAGCTTTTTAAAAAAATTTACAGCACTGGGGATGGAACCCAGGGGTATTCTACCTCTGAGATACACCCCCATCCATATTTTCTATTCTTTATTTGAAAACAGGATCTCACTGAGTTACAAAGGGCCTCACTTAGTAGCTGAGGCTGTCTGAGAACCACATCCTCCTGTCTCAGCCTCCCAAATGCTGGGATTACAAGTGTGCACCACCACACCAGGCTCTTCACTAACTATTAAGAGCCAAGTTCTGTATGAGGCATCTAGGATACATTAACAAATAATCTAGTCCTTGCATCTGAGTGGCAGGGTAGTACCTAGAACCAGGGTACTAGATAAAATGCTGATTTTATCATTGTCGCCATTTATTTTTAGTTCTCAGTGCTGGGGATTGAATCTAGGGCCTCACACATGCTAAGCGTATGTGCTACTACTGAGCTACATCTTCCAGGCTCAAATTTTTGTTGGTAAAAAATTCATTTATTTCCTGAGTATCACAAAAAATAATGTCAGTTTTTTAAAAACATTTTGTGCTGGGCATGGTGGGGCACACTTGTAATCCCAGTACTTGGGAGGCTGAGACAAGAGGATCACAGGTTCTCCGCCAGCCTCACCTACTTAGTGAGCCACCCCCACCACCACAACTTAGTGAGACCCTGTTTCAGAATGGAGAAGAGAAATGGGCTGGGGTGTAGCTCAGAAGTAGAGTGCTCTTAGGTTTAATCCTCAGTCTTCCCTGAGGGAGGTGGATTTGTGATTCTCCTGCCTCAGCCTCTTTTTTATTTTTGAGAGACTTTACATCTAGAAAAGTCTCAAAATAGTACAAATATTATTTGTTCCTCTGTTTTCTAAAATAGGTTTCTAAATTTTCTTAAATTGTTTTTCTTGCTTTCTTTTGTCACTCATTTATCCTCTGAAAATTTTTTGTGTAATTTTATATTTTATATAATTAAGTTTTTATGCAAACTCTAGGGGACTTTAATATGTGGTTTGGAGTTTAGATCAAGTACTTTTGATTAAGATACTGCTACTTTGGCCTGCTACTTAAGTAAGCACATGTAAACTTGTCAGAAATTTGATTGTGTTTCTAATAAGTGTCAACTTAATGAGATCTGGTTGAGAACCACCCCATTTGGCAACTTTGTCTTGTTCAGCATACTTTAAACTGATTTGTGCTAATGCCCAATTTTATTTTATATTTATATTTCAGTTTATTGTCAGCAAACTTTGTGTACTTCAGAGTTATTTGAAGATTTAACTTTGTTCTTATCTAATGGCGATTCAAACACAAATTTGAAAAGAATGACTGTCTATGTTATTTTGGTTCTGGTTTCAAATAATAGTAAGTACATTCTCTCATAAATGTTTAAAAATATTTTTGTGGTACTGGGAGCAGAACCCAGGGGCCTTCTACTAAAAGCATTTTAAACAATAAATTGGAACAGTCATTATTAATCCATAATTCTAGTCCTTATATCCATGTCATGTTTTTAAAATCTAATTAACTCCTGAAAAATACTAGCTTTAAAGAAAAAGGAATTAATAGTGTGCATTTAATAAGTCAATATTTGCTTATTTTAAGAACTAGTAAAATGAGTGGTCTACTTGATAAATATTAAGTACAACAACTTTATTTTTTTGTTGTTTTTTTATTTTTTTATTGGTGCACTGTATTCATACATTATAATGCGGTAAAAACTTGTGTAGACATACATGCACACATCGCCCAATTAGCCCCTACCCAATCCCCACCCCATTCCCTCCCCATCCCTCCTTCCCATGCTTGGCTTAGTTGTTAACATCTAATATTATAGCAATTTATCCAAAATTAACAATGCTAATCTCACATAACAGATTCATCTATCTGATATCAAACTTTTGATCACTTAGATATAACATTTCAGTATTTCTTTTTGCTTTCTTTCTTACCAGAGGATATATATATTTTTTAAGGTAAAACTATCGTACATTTTTTTTCAGAAGTCTGTCCTAACATGAAATATGAACTCTAAATACCCAAAACAATCTCGAAAAAGAATAAAACTAGAAGATGTACATTTTCTGATTTCAAACCTTATAGAGCTACAATAATTGAAACAGTGTAGTGCTGCTATAAAGGCAGATATATAAACCAGTGGAGTAAAATAAAAAGCCTAGAAATAAATTCTTCCATATATGGTCAAATTATTTTTGACAAAGTTTCCAAGAACATTTGGTGAAGGAAATAATCTTTTCACTAAATATTGTTGAAAAATAATAATTACGAGAAAAATAATAAGATTGGACCCTTATCTAACACCATATACAAATATTAGCTCAAACTAGATAAAAGACCTGAATGTAAATCTTAAGACTATAAACTTTTAGAAGAAAACCTGGGTCATAACACTTCACAACATTGAAATTGGCAGTGATTTCTTGGATATGATTTCAAAGGCACAGGCAACAAAAGAATAAACAAACTTCCTAAAAACAAAAAAATATTGTACAATATAAACAGAGTTAAAAGTTACTGATAGAATGGGATAAAATATTTCCAAATGCTGTATCTGAAGGCATATTAATATTCCAAATAGAAATCCTAAAAATTAGTAACAACAAAAGCAAACAATACAATTTAGAAATAGGTAAAAGACTAAAATAATGAATCTCCATAGGTTTTAACCTATAAACACATGAATATATTCTTTGCTTAGTTGTCTTCTGGATGGAAAATCTTGTTTCTCTAGTTCTGGTGTGTATTGCCTATTTCTTCTTTGTAGTTAATCTCTCTGAGTATTTTCTCTAGCGCTGGTTTTGAAGACATAAATTCCTTCAGTTTCTGTTTGTCATGGAAGCTCCTTATTTCCCCATCTAATTTGATAGATAGCTTTTCTGGATAGGAAATTTTTGGCTGGAAGTTGTTTTCTTTCAGAGTTTGGAATATGTTACTCCAAGCCCTTCTGGATCTCATGACTTGGTTTGGGAAGTCTGGAGTGATTCTAATTGGTTTGCCTCTGAATGTCACTTGGCCCTTTGTTTTTGTTGCCTTTAAGATTCTCTGCTTGGCTTCCACATTGGTCATTTTGACAATTATGTGGCGTGGGGATCCTCTTCTCTGCTCCTGTCTAAAGGGAGTTCTATAAGTTTCCTGGACCTGTGTATCGATCTCTTGCTCTATGTTTGGAAATTTTTCTGCTATTATTTCTCTGAAGATATTATTGATCCCTTTGGTTTCACCTTCTTTTCCCTCCTCTATTCCGATTATTCTTAGGTTAGCTCTCTTAAAATTGGCCCATATTTCTTTAATGTCAGATTCCTCCTGTCTGATTTTTTTTTTTCTAAGTTATAAATTATGTGTTTGTTTTTGGAGTGATCCTCTTCTAGGAGCGAGATTCTATTCTCCATGTGATCTAATTGATTGTTTATACTTTGAATTGAGGCCTTTACCTTTCCTTTATTCATCCTTTATGTCTTTTAGACTCTCTAAATTCTTTTCGAAAGTCCTGTATTATTTCTACAGTTAAATTCCTGATTTGTTCTTCTGGAGATCTCTGAATTTCTGTGTTATCAGGTTCTGATAATATGGGGCTGTGGGCATTCATTGCTCTATTGTTGTTCCTCTTTCCCATGATTTCAGAATTTTGTGCCTTCCCTGGGTCACTACGACCTCACTTAGGGTGCTCTGAATCTCGAGTCTTGTAATCTCAGCCGCCACTACTCCTTTACTGGGTTGTATCTCAAAGTTTCATACCCAGGAAGTTAATCAAGGCTGCGCAAGACTGGGGGTGCTGGGCTGGGGGTTTTCCCACGGGGAGCTTCGACTAGGGTGTGGTATCTCTGCCACCGCTACTCCTTCACTGGGTTGGACTGCAAAATATCTGACCCAAGGAGATTATCGAAGCTACTCAAGTCCCTGGGAGTGCAGTACGGGGATTTCTCCTTTAGGGGCCGCAATTACACTCATGGTTATTGTGCGCACAGATCTGGAGCTGTGGCAGGGCGCGGCAAACTCACTGTTGCTGCTGGCAATATGGCGCTGCTGTCACATCGTCGGCCATGAGGCTGGTACTGCTGGCAATATGGCACCACTGCCACGCCCTTGGCCGTGAGGCTGGCGTATTTCTTTTCTGGTTTTGATCTCCATTCTGAGTCCCTGGAAGGCGTGATGAGCTTGACCACTGGGAGTTTTAGACATTCATTGCGCTGAAAAAACTGCAGAATTACACCCGAATGATCTGCAGCTGCTCACTTCAGCTCCTTGTTTACCTTTCCTCTCTGGAGCCTGGTGCTATGAGGGAAGATGGCGCTGGCATGGCTCCGCTGCTGCATTGCGGGCTTGATTTCTGGTCTCTGGTTGTTCTAGTCTTTTTTCTCTCTGTCCCTTGTGTTTACATTTTTTATTTCTCTGCTGATGGTGTTTACTGGCTATGAAAAGCGTTGATTTTGTGGCAACAGAGACCGCGTTTTGCAGGACTCGTAAACGCTGCTTTTCTTGGTCACCATCTTCCTGGAAGTGCTCTAATACAACAACTTTAAAAGATAAAAAGAAGCATTTAATGAATTCAGTTGGCTGATTTTTTTTCACTGCATAAATCATTTAGTTACAGGTTTTACTGTATCAGCCAGCAGTGCTTTTATTTTAGATTTGCAGAAAAGTTGGAATATAATATAGAATTTTCTATATACCTTCTTCCCGATTTTATTTATTTATTTATTTATTTAGTAGTACTGGGGATAGAACCTAAGGACCCAAGCTACACCCCAGCCCTAGTTTTTAGTCTTTTTTTTAGCCTTTTATTTTTGAAGCAGGGTCTCATTGAGTTGCTACGAGTCTTGCTAAATAGCTGAGGCTGTCCACGAACCACGATCCTCTGATCTCCGCCTCCCTAATGCTGGGATTACAAGTGGGCACCACCATGCCCAGCCACCCAGTGTTATTTTTAAACATTGCTTTATTTATTTATTTATTTATTTATTTTTATTTTTTATTTTTTGGTGGTACTGGGGTTCCTGGAAACCCTTCTACCTCCGGGCTACACTCCCAGACCTATTTTTATATTTTTTTAATTTGGAAACAGAGTCTCTTAAGCCAGCGCAGCTGGCTTCGAACCTGCGCTATCCTCCTGTCTCTGCCTCCCAAGCGCGGGGATTACAAGCGTGCGCCATCACGCCCGGCTGCTTTATTTATTTTTTAAAATTGTTAAACGTTTTGTAGACATTTAAGATGTGTATGGAGCCGGGCGTGGTGGCGCACGCTTGTAATTCCCACGCTTGGGAGGTGGAGACAGGAGAAGCACGCAGGTTCAAAGCCAGCCCCGCGTGCTGGTTTAGGAGACCCTGTTTCCAAATAAAAATGTAAAAATAGGTCTGGGAGTGTAGCCCAAAGGTAGAAGGGCTTCCAGGAACCCCAGTACCACCAAAAAAAAAAAAAAAAGATGTGTATGGTGGTGCATACTCGTAGTCCCAGTATTTGGAATGCTAAGATAGGATCACAGGTTCAAGGCTAGCCTCAGTAACTTAGCAAAACCCTTAGCAATTTCCAGCCAGGTATGGTGGTGCACAACTCTAATCTCAGTACTTGGAAAGCTGAGACAGAAGGATCACAAGTGAGACCCTGTTTGAAAATAAAGAATAAAAAATAGGGCTTGGGTATGACTTGGAGATAGAATGCCTCTGGGTTCAACCCCCAGTACCATATGCACAAAAGTCTGGGGGTTATAGCTCAGAGGTACAACACCCCTGGATTCAACTCCTAGTCTCCAAAGAAATGTTTCTAAATGCGATTTTTCTGTTTTGAACAAACTAGAAAAGGCTGGCTATTTTTTCTACTTTAGAGCATACTTTGTTATTGTAACAAAAAACCATGGTATAAAATAAGTATTTTGTAATTTTTAGAGGAAATTCGCATGTCATCAGTCTCTGATCATAAGTGGTATGGTTTCCAAATTTTTTGTCTATTGTACTGGGGATTGAGCTCAGGGGCATTTTACCTTTGAACTATATACCCCCATCCCTTTTTATTTTTTATGTTTGAAATATTTAAAAAAAAAATATATATATATATATATATTTTTTTTTTGCAGTACTGGGGATAGAACCCAGGGGCATTCTACCTCTGAGCTACACCCCTAGCCCTAGTTTTTATTCTTTATTTTGAAACAAGGTCTCACTGAGTTGCCAAGGATCTCACTAAGTAGCTGAGGCTGTCCTTGAACCCCGATCCTCCTGTCTCAGCCTCCCAAATGTTGGGATTACAAGGGTGCACCACTACACCCAGCTTTGAAATATTTAAATATAAAGATGAAAATTGATAATTTCCAAATGTCAAATTAAAAATCATTGACTTGTCAGGTTGCTGGAAGTCTCACTATGTTGAGATTGGCCTTGACCCTGCCATCCTCCTGTTTCAGCTTCCCAAGTACTGGGATTATAGATGTACACCGCCATGCCCAGCTTGTAATTTTTTTTTTTTTGGTGGAATCTACAGGCACTCTACTTCTGAACAACACTTGCAGCCCTATTTTATTTTTTATTTTTTATTTTGAAACAGGGAGGGTCTCACTAAGTTATATAGGTCCTTCCTAAGTTGCTACACCTGGCTGTGAACCTGTAATACTTCTGTCTCAGCCTCCCAAGTACTAGGATTCTAGGCATGTGCCATCACACCCAGCTTCATAATAATGTTTTCTGTTTTTGTCATAATTCAATTACAGATTTTTATCTACTATAATTCTGCTTTATAAATTTCTTGGGAGGTCCTGGGGATTGAAATTAAAGTCATGCTGTTTATGAGCTATACCTTCCGTGCTTTTATTTTTTATTTTGAAACATGGGCTTGCTAATTACTGAGGCTAGCCTAGAACCTGTGACCTGTTTTGACCTCCTTAGTGCTGATAATACAGGCATTGTACTACCTCGCCTGTCTTGTATTATGCTTTGTAAAAATACTTTAAGGTGACTTAAAAACTAATTACTATTAAAGTACTACTTAAATGTTTATATTTCTGAAAAATTATTTCCATTAAATATTTATGTAACATAAGACTATTTTTTTAAAAGGGAGTGGACAGACACTTGTGAGAGAAACAGGTTGTATTACAGTTCTGTCACAGTTGTTCAGGTAAGCAAATACAAATGTATTGTTCATTATTTATTAATTAAGACCTTAACGTATTTGTATTAATTTATCTCCTTTTCTTTTTATTCTAATAGGACAGTTCTTTCAAAATATGAGTTGAATTTGTCAGATGAAAATGTTTTACAGAGTTATCAGTTGTGGTCTTCAGTGTGTAGTACTCTTTGTGTTTGTGTTAACAATCCTCAAAATGGTAAGTATCTTAAATACTTAAATATAAAGATGAATTTTTAATTTCTAAATGTCAAAATAAAAATCATTGACTTTTTCTCTTTTCAGATGAAAATCAAATATTTTGCTCTTCACTTTTTCCACATGCTAATGAGTGGTTAATGAATTGCATGAAACCTGAGATAATTCGCCCTATTTGCTCCTTTATTGCACTTACACTTGCAAATAACAGTAAGTATTTATAATTCTCTGGGTCATACTTGAAAAAACATTTAAAAGCATAAAAATTGAATTTATTATTTAGTTGCTTTAATAAGTTTTATTATAGTAATTTGGGTCATTTTGGAAGCTCCTCCTGAAAAATAAGAAAATCTTAAGTAGGTGTTGGGAGTGTATTTGGAAGATGAAATAAGCTGCATAGTTGATCTCCTTATATACCCTCATAATAAACAGAGCAACTAGGTAACAAAACTAAAAACCCACAGAGGGTATTCTATAATCACAATGCAATTAAATTAGAAATGAATAGAAATAAAACCTCCAGAAAAGCCTCAAATATCTATTAAAGGCCCAAATGACCAGTGTATTTATGAGAGGTAGTATCACTATACTCTTAATATAGACATATTAAAAAGATGATAGAGGGCCCAGCACACTGGTTACCCCAGTACCTGGGAGGCTGAGACAGGAGAACCACAGGTTCAAGAACAGCCTTAGCAAGTAGTGAGACTCTCATCAACCTAGTGATTCCCTGTTCCAAAACAAAAAATAAAAGTTGGGCTGGAGGGTGCAGAGTGGGCTCAATCTCCAATACCACATATGCATGCATGTACACACACACACACACACACACACACACACACACACAGAAAAAGAATGATAGAAATCCAGGCGTGGTGGTGCATGCTTGTAATCCCAGCATTTGGGAAGCTGAGACAGGAGGATTGTGGTTTGTGGACTGCCTCAGTTACTTAGTGAGGCCCTTTGCAACTCAGTGAGACCTTGTTTTAAAATAAAGAATAAAAACTAGGGCTGGGGTTGTAGCTCAGAGGTAGAATGCCCCTGGGTTCAATCTCTAGTAGCAAAATAAAAAAAGAAAGAAAAAAAACAAGAATATAGGGTTGAGGTTAGCCCAGTGATAGAATGCCCCTCCCCCCCGGGTTCAGTCCCCAGTACAATGCACATATACATGCGTGCGCGCACACACACAAATACAGGAAATACATAAGGGAATTGAATAATAAAAAACGTTTTGAGCCAGGTATAGTGGTATATGCTTGTAGTTCCAGTACTTGGGAGGCTGAGAGATAGGAGGATAGCAGGTTCATGGCCGACCTCAGCAATTTAGTTAGGCCCTCTACAATTTAAAATACTCTTTCAAGCCGGGCGTGGTGGTGCACGCTTGTAATCCTTGTGCTTGGGAGGCGGAGACAGGAGGATCGTGCAGATTCGAAGCCATCCTCACTGGCTTAAGAGACCCTGTTTCCAAATAAAAATTTAAAATGGGTCTGGGAGTGTAGCCCAGAGGTAGAAGGGTTTCCAGGAACCCCAGTACCAACAATGACAAATAAATAAATAAATAAATAAATAAATAAATAAATAAATAAAATAGTCTTTCAAAATAAAGAATAAAACTATTTTAAAATAAAGAATAAAATAGGGGTGGTGGTGTAACTCAGTGGTAGAATGCCTGTGGGTTCAATCCCCAGTATTCCCCACTTCCACCCTGCAAAACTGTTTTGAAAAACAGCCAGACATGGTAGCCCATTCTTGTAATCGCAGTACTTATGAAGTTGAGACAAGAAGATCACATGTTCAGCAGGTTCAAAGCCAACCTCAGCAGATTCTGTTTTAAAATAAAAAATAAAGTGGGCATAGTGACAAACACTTATAATTCCAGTACTTGGAAGGCTGAGACAGGAATATCACAGATTCAAAGCCAGGCTCTGCAACTTAGCAAGACTCTTTCCAAATAAGAAATAAAATCAGGCTAAGGGTATAACTTGTAGGTAGAATTCCTCTGTGTTCAATCTCCAGTACCACCAAAAAAAAAAAGTGTAGCTCACAGGTAGAATGCTCTGGGTTCAATCCCTAGTACAAAAAATGACAAAATTTTAGGGCTTGAATATTATGTTACCTGATTTCAATACTTATACAGAAATCAAGAAAGTCCCATTAGGTGTAAATGTAAAAATATAGATCAATAGCTGAAAATGGTGGCACACACTTGTAATCCCAGTACCTCAGAGGCTGAAACAGGAAGATCCAGGTTCACAGCCAGCCTTAGCTTCTTAGGCCCTCTGCAACTTACAGCCTGTTTCAAAATAAAGAATAAAAAATAGAGCTAGGGGCATAACTCAGAAGTAAAATGCCCCAGGGTCTCATCCCCAGTACTGCAAAGAAAAAACAAATATAGATCAGTGAAACAATATAGAGAACCCAGAAATAGGACCAGTCTCAACCCTGGCATCATATAATACACAAAAAAACTTGAAACTGTTCATAGACCTAAATATAAGAGTGAAAAATACAAAACTTCTAGACAAAAACATAGAAGTTCCTCACAACTTTGGAGTTAACAAAGATTTCTTAGGACAGCATGAACCACTCATTAAGAAAAATATAAATGGAGTTTCACTGAAATTATTTTAATCGTCAAAAGATCCAGTTAAGATGAAAAGGCAACCCACACACTGGGAGAAAATATTTGAGAAATGTATTTGATTAAAAAAAAACCCTACATTTAGAATGTGTAAAGAGTTCTGTTTGTAAGCCTGAATTTTTGTTACTTAGGCTATAACTAAAAATCTTTGAAGCAGCAGAGACCATTTTCATCTAAGCATTTTAAAATATTTCATTTTCAGGGGTTGAAGGTATATGTTGGTAGCAGAGTCCTTGCAGCATTCATGAGGCACTGGATTCAATCCCTAGTACCAGAAAAAAGAAAAAAATTGTGGCAGAATTGTAGCCCACATATCTATTTGTTATCAGCCTATTTCTAGGTTGGGGACTATTGAATCCACAATCCATGCGGTATTTTCCGAACAGCAGCATTTTAAACTGGGGAACAAAAGAGTTCATACTTTTTTGGGGGGGGTTGGGGAGGTGGTACTGGGGAGTAAACACGGGAGCATTCTGCCTCTGAGCTACAATCCTTAGCTCTTTATGTCTTTTTTGTTGTTGTTCGATATTGGGGCTGGAACTCAGAGACATTCTACCTCCGAGCTACCTGCAATCCTTCTGTCTCAGCCTATTCATTCTTTATTTTGAGACAGAGTCTCACTGAGTTGCAAAGAGCCTCACTAAGTAGTTGAGGCTGTCCATGAATCGCAATTCTCCTGTTTCAGCCTCCAAAATACTGGGATTACAAGTGTGCACCACCACACCCGGCTATGTTTTTGTTTTGAAACAGGGTCATGCTACGTTGCTGAGAGTGATCCTTCAGTCTCAGCCTCCAAGGACTGGGGTTACAGGCATATATCATCATACCCAGCTGAATTTTTTTTTTTTTTTTTGTCAGTACTGGAGATTGAATTTAGGGACATTCTCCCTCCGAGCTACACCCTCAGCCCTGTTTTTGGTTTTTGGTGTTTTTTTTTTTTTTTTTTTGTGGTACTGGGGGTGGAACCCAGAGGCTTTCTACCTCCGAACTATACTCCAAGACCTATTTTTTATATTTTATCTGGAAACAGGTCTTACTAAGTTGCCGAGAGGCTCAATAAAGTAGCTGAGGCTGGCTTCAAACCTGTGCGATCCTCCTGTCTCAGCCTCCCAAGCACAGGGATTACAAATGTGTGCCACCACGTCCAGCTATACTTTTTTTTTTTTTTGGTGGTACTGGGGTTCCTGGAAGCCCTTCTACCTCCAGGCTACGCTCCCAGACCTATTTTTCTACTTTTTTTTATTTGGAAACAGGGTCTCTTAAGCCAGGACAGCTGGCTTCGAACCTGCGCAATCCTCCTGTCTCCGCCTCCCAAGTGCGGGGATTACAAGTGTGCGCCACCACGCCCGGCTTATTCTTTATTTTTTGAAACAGGGTCTCACTAAGTTGTGGGGGACCTCCCTAAGTAGCTGAGGCTGGCCATGAACCTGTGATCCTCCTGTCTCAGCCTTCCAACTACTAGGATTATAATCGTGCGCCACCACACCCAGCTTGAATTTTTTTTTAATTTAAAATAATTTTGTTGGGCATCGTGGTGTACATACCTATAACCCCGGTACTTGAGAGACTGAGACAGGAGGATCGCAGGTTCAAGGACAGACTCAGCAACTTAGACCTTTTGTCTAAATAAAAAATAAAGCCAGGTGTGGTGGCACACTCTTATAATCTTAGCATTTGGGAGGCTGAGGCCGGAGGATTGCGGTTTGTGGACAGCCTCAGCTATTTAGTGAGGCCCTTTACAACTCACTGAGACCCAGTTTCAAAATAAAGAACAAAATATAGGGCTGGGGGTACAACTCGGAGGTAGAATGCCCCTAGGTTCAATTTCCAGTACCACATACACACAGAACAAACTTTTTAGTAAAGAAGCTCTTTTAGGGTCACCACAATATTAAAAATGCTTGCTTGTACTTAAATAATGTTTCCTTACAGTTACTTTCTTGGGTGTACAAAATTTTTAGACTAATATCTCTTATTTATTTATTATTTATTTATTTATTTATTTATTTATTTATTTATTTATTGGTGGTACGGGGGTTCCTGGAAACCCTTCTGCCTCCAGGCTACACTCTCAGACCTATTTTATATATTTTTTATTTGGAAACAGGGTCTCTTAAGCCACCCAAGTGTGGGGATTACAAGTGTGTGCCGCCATGCCCGGCTAATATCTCTTTCAAACAATACAAAAAATTAAAATTTGCTTTTAAGTCAACTTAACTTTAATATATGGAACTAGGCTGAACTGGGTAAAAAAATTGTGGCAAAATTGTAGCCCACATACCTATTTATTATCAGACTATTTCTGGAATTGGGGATGTGGAGACTACTGAATCCACCATCCATGCCATATTTTCCCAACATCATTTCCAACAGGGGAACAAAAGAGTTCATACTTAAAAAATACCTATCTGTCCTTGAATTTTGACTTGGAATAGTTATTATGCCTTAATTCAATGACATATTTTGCACCCCAAGAGGTTATAGTTAGATGTAAATAATACAGTTGAAATAGGTGTATTTGGAACAGTTAAATATTTGCCCTTTGTAGATTCAAGCAGTCTGCAAAGGAATTGAGTTATGTTGGAATTCAGAAAATAGGCAGCTTGCTAATTTGCAATAACAAGCTAATTGAATGAATCTATTCTTTTTGGCTCTATTGAAAGGCTTGTTTGATAAAGCTGAATGACAGTTTAATAATGTCATTCTTAACTGGGTTTGGTGGCCCATGCCTGTAATCCAAGCACTTGGGAGGCTGAGACAGGACAATCACAGATCTGAGGCCAGGCTTAGCAACTTAGCAAGCCTAAGCAACTTTGACCCTGTTTTAAAACTAAAAAAATGAAAAGGGTTGAGACAGTAGCTCAGGTCGAGTGCCCCTGGGTTCAAGCCCCAGTGCCATAATAAAAATAGTTAATAATAATAACAATGATGTCATTCTTACAAAATACAACAGTTCTTACTAAATCCAATAAAAAATTTCTTACACAGAAGGAAGCAATATTGTAGTATATATACATGTAGTTGTATTATGTTAAAGTAAAATGCTTATATAAATATTATATACTATGATTATATACATAGGTAAATATTTTATTTTTAATTCTTTAATCTTAGGATTTTTAGTATTTGAAAGTCAGGTTAATCCCATTGAGTCCAATCTAGTTGAATGAAACCATGCACTGTTTTATTTGATATTAATAAATCTACTTTATTCCTTAAGCACATGTTCAGAAATACTTTATATCTGTGGGTGGACTGGATATATTGTCTCAAGTTCTTGTACAGCTGGAATCTGATTCACACAAGACTCTTTCCAGTGCTAAGCTTGCAGTGGTGGTGACAAAGACAGTGGATGCATGTATTGCTGATAATCGTGAGTGAAAATGCTTAGTAAGTTTTCTGCAATTGAATTTTGTTTGAATTCAGCATGGTGAGTGTTGAAATGGTAGATCAGCCCAGCCATGATGGTGCACACTTATAATCCCACTACTTGGGAAGCTGAGACAGGACGATCGAAGGTTCATGGCCAGCCTCAGCTACTTAGGTCCTCTGCAACTTATTGAAACCCTCTTTCAAAATAAAGTATAAAAGTTAGGGCTAGGGTTATAGCTCGGAGGTAGAATGTCCCTGTGTTCAATTCCCAATACCGAAAAAAAAGGTAGATTAAATACTAACATGGATTAGACTTCCAGTTTCTCACAAGTAGAAAGGAATCTTACATATTATCTAGTCCAGTTACTTATTTCCCATGGAAATTATGACTTCCCTAAGAATTCATATCTAGATCTTCTGACTTCAAGTCCAAGGATAGAATAAAAATACAATTCTCTCTTATTTTTATATGGATCATATTGAAAATGGCATGTATTCAGACTGTGCTTGGTGTCCTCTCCTACTCCTCACTTCCCCTCCCTCCTCTCAACGAGAGCCAAGGTTAACCATGCTACATTCATACTTTTACACATATTCAGTTGCAGCTCCCCCATTAATCAACCTCAGCATTCTTCGTCTCCTGCCCTTCCATTTCAGCTTTGCTGAGATTTCCCCTCCATTATCTGGAGTCTCTCTAGTATTCCTAATAGACCCTAGTTTGAGTATATTAGAGAAAACATAAGTCCCTTCTCTTTCTGTGCTTTGCTGATCTCACTTAACATAATGTTCTCCAGGTCTTTTTCATGTTCCTGTGAATGACATGATTTTGTTCTTTAAAGCTGAGTAGAATTCCATTGTGTGTATCTCCCATAATTTTGCAATCCATTCATCTGTTGATAGAAACCTAGGTTAAATTCTCTCTTCTTATAATTCAGTTAAAAAGCATTAAGCCAGGCCCAGTGGCTCATTGCCTGTAATCCCAGTACTTGGGAGTCTGAGACTGAAGGATAGCAGGTTTGAAGCCAGCCTTAGTAACTTTGCAATGCCCTCAGCAACTTAGTGAGACCCTGTTTCAAAATAAAAAACAAAATAGGGCTGGGGTGTAACTCAGAGGTAAAATACCCCTGAGGTTTTTTTTTTCTTTTTCTTTTGGTGGTACTGGGGATGCTGGAAACTCTTCTACCTCTGGTTACACTCCCAGACCTATATTTTATATTTTTATGTCGAAGCAGGGTCTCTTAAGCCAGCACGGCTGGCTTAGAACCTACGTGATCTTCCTGTCTCAGCCTCCAAAGCACGGGGATTACAAGCATGCACCACCATGCCCGACTACCCCTGAGTTTAATCCTTGGTATTATAAAAGTTTTAGAGAGAAATGAAGGGACACTTTTAAGTCACAAGGAATGGAAAAACCAATTTAGAGATCTTTAAGAATTATATAAAGAATTAAAGTATTTTTTTTTCTGATGAGTATGATGTTTGACTTACCCAGCACACCAAATAACAAATGAATAGATGAACCACACTTGAAAACATGGCTACCGTTTATATGTCCAAACACTGAGGAGTAGCCAGGTATGGTGGCACATGCCTCTAATCTCAGCTAATTCCAGCTACTTGGGAGGCCAAGGCAGGAAGATTGCCATGTTCAGTGCTAGCTTCAGCAATTCTCAAGACCCTATCTCAAAATATAAAAGGGTGAGGGTGTAGTTCAGTCTAGAGCACCCCTGAGTTCAACCCCAGTATCATACATGCGCGCATGCGCGCGCACACACACACACACACACACACACACACACACTCACTCACACTAAAGAATTATTGTGTATTTTTGTAATTAAAAACTTGGTTGGAGCCAGGTGACCAGGTACATGCCTATAATCCCAGTACTTGGGAGGCTGAGACAAGAGGATTGCAGGTCTGAGAACAGCCTTAGCAATTTAACAAGGCTCTCAGCAACCTAGTGAGATCCTGTTTCCAAATAATAAGGCAGGGTGTGGAGTTCCGAGTAGAATGACCCTGAGTTCAGTCCCTAGCACAACAAAACAAAATAACAAAACAACTCTTTTGGGCCCTAGCTGGTAGTGCACATATGTGATCCTAGCACTTGGGAGGCTGGGGCAGGATAATTGCAAGTTTGAAGCCATCCTCAGCAATTTAGCAAGACCCTCAGCAACTGAGAGACTTTCAAAATGAAAAAATTAAAAGGGCTAGTGGCACATCAGAAGTAGAATGCCTTTGAGTTCAGTCCCCAGTACCAAAAAAAGAAACTGCTGGCTTGGTGAGGTGGTATATACCATCCCTGCTACTTGGGAGGCTTGAGGCAGGAGGATTGCAAGTCCAAGGCTAGTCTAGGAAACCAGTGGTAGAGCACTTGTTACAAAGAAACAAAATGATTGAGATATAGTCCCTTGAGGAATTCACAGCCTTATTGTTTATACCAGTATTATTACATTCTGGATGAACTCTATTAAAAACCCATGAGAAATATAACTTAAAATAATAGACGGACTTCCGGGAAGATGGAGACCGAGAAAAGCGGGGCTTAAGAGCCCCGCTAACAACCAATCTCTATTACCACAAAACCAGCGCCTTTCATAGCCAGAAAACACCATCACCAGAGAAACAAAAAAATCACCAGCCCCAGAGAGGAGGGGGTCTCATAACGGAGCTCAGAGCCACAGAGGAGATACACCAGCCTCACGGCCGAGGACACAGCAGCAGCGCCTTACTGCCGGCGGCAGTGGCGAGCTCACCGGACGGCTCCAGACCAACGCACTCAACAGCCCACCAGGCTCTAGAGAGGAGTGGCGGACAGCAAGCCGAGGTGAGCCTCAGCAGAAGAGCCCGGACAGCGAGCCGAGGTGAGCCGCTGCGGAAGAGCCCGGCGGGATTCTGCAGATTTTTCGGCGCGGGGAGCATCTAAAGCTCCCAGTGGCTGGGCTCAGCACACGCTGCAGGGACTCAGAGCGGAGCTCAAAAACAGAAGAAATACACCAGCCTCACGGCCGAGGGAGTGGCAGCAGCGCCATATTGCCACCAGCAGCAGCAGCAGCGAATTCACCGAGTCCACTACAGCTCCATCTGCGTATTCAACAACAGTGAGTCAAATTGCGGGCCCCAGAGGAGAAATCCCAGTACTAACTCCCAGGGACTTGACCCAGTGGGGGAGTGGCGGTGGCAGAGATATCACACCATAGGAGAACGCGCAACCTGGCACCCCCCATAGTCTAAAGCAGCCTCTATTGACTCCCTGGGTCTGAGATTTTGCGATACAACCCAGTAAAGGAGTAGTGGTGACTGAAATACCACAGACTCGAGATCCAGAGCACCTTAAGTGAAGTCGTAGTGACCCAAGGGAAGAACCCAGAGAAGGCACAAATTCCCGAAATCATGGGAAAGAGGAATAAAAATGGAGCAATGAATGCCCACAATCCCACAACATCAGAACCCGATAAAACAGAAATTCAGAGATTTTTAGAAGATCAAATCAGGAAAATATCTTTAGAAATAATAGAGGTGTTTCGAAAAGAATTCAGAGAGAGCCAAAAAGAGATAAAGGATGCAATTAATGAAGTAAAGGCCTCAATTCAAAGTACAAACAACCATTTAGACCACATGCAGAATAGAATCTCGCTCTTAGAAGATGAGCAATCCAAAAATGAACGCATAGTTTCTAATCTAGAAAAAAATATCCGACAGCAGGAATCTGACATTGAAGAAATATGGGCCAATTTTAAGAGAGCTAACCTAAGAATAATTGGAATAGAGGAGGGAAAAGAAGGTGAAACCAAAGGGATCAACAAACTCTTCAAGGAAGTAATAGCAGAAAATTTTCCAAACAGAGCAAGAGGTCAATACACAGGTCCAGGAAACTTACAGAACTCCCTTTAGACAGGATCGGAGAAGAGGATCCCCACGCCATATAATTGTCAAAATGACCAATGTGGAAGCCAAGCAGAGAATCTTAAAGGCAACAAAAACAAAGGGCCAAGTGACATTCAGAGGCAAACCAATAGAATTACTCCAGACTTCCCAAACCAAGTCATGAGATCCAGAAGGGCTTGGAGTAACATATACCAAACTCTGAAAGAAAACAACTTCCAGCCAAAAATTTCCTACCCAGCAAAACTTTCTATCAGATGGGGAAATAAGGAGCTTCCATGACAAACAGAAACTGAAGGAATTTATGTCTTCAAAACCAGCACTAGAGAAAATACTCAAAGAGATTAACTACAAAGAAGAAATAGGTAACACACACCAGAACCAGAGAAACAAGATTTTCCATCCAACAGACAACTAAGATTAGTTGTCTGTGGAGATTCATTATTTATGTTAGTCTTATACCTATCTCTAAATTGTATTGTTTGCTTTTATTGTTGCTAATTTTTAGGATTTCTAGTTGGAATATTAATATACCTTCAGATATAGCATTTGGAAATATTTTATCCCATTCTATCAGTAACTTTTAACTCTGTTTACATTGTCTTTGGATATACAATATTTTGTTAAGGAGTTTGTATACCCTTCTGTTGCCTGTGCCATTGAAATCATATACAAGAAATCACTGCCAATTTCAGTGTTGTGAGGTTTTATGACCCAGATTTTCTTCTAAAAGTTTATAGTATTAAGATTTATATTTAGGTCTTTTATCTATTTTGAGTTAATATTTGTATATGGGATTAGGTAAGGGCCCAATTTTATTCTTTTTCATGTAATTATTATTTTTCAACAATATTAAGTTAAAAGATTATTATTTCCTCCACCAAATGTTCGTGGAAACCTTGTCAAAAATAACTTGACAATATATGGAAGAATGTATCTCTAGGCTTTTATTTAACTCCAGTGGTTTATATATCTGCCTTTAGAACAGTACTACACTGCTTAAATTATTGTAGCTTTATATGGTTTGAAATTAGAAAATATATATCTTCTAGCCTTGTTCTTTTTCGAGATTGTTTTGGGTATCTAGAGTCCATATTCCATATTAGGATAGATTTTTTCTGAAAAATAAATATATAAATATATGATAGGTTCACCTAAAAAAAAAGAAAAAATATTCTCTGATAAGAAAGAAAGCAAAAAGAAATATTGAAATGTTATCTTTCAGTTATCAAAAGCTTGGTATCAGACAAATGAAACTGTTATGTGAGATTATCATTTTTAATTTTGGATAAATTGCTATAATACTAGATGTCAACCACTAAGCCAAGCATGGGAAGGTGGGGAGGGAATGGGGTGGGGATCGGGTGGGGGCTGACTGGGCGATGTGTGCATGTATGCCTACAAAAGTTTTTTGTATCCCACTATGATGTATGAATACAGTGCACCAATAAAAAATTTTTTAAAAAATAGACATCTTGAATTTTGTCATATCTTAGCATTGGTTCAGATATGCTTTATTGCATCACTAACGTTAGTAGAACCATGGTCAGTTAAGAGAATATTTCAATGTTAGGCAGGACTTGATTATATGAGAATGTCTTTACAGTCCAATGTAGATAAGAAGAGATGTGTAAAGTAAGAGTGGTCATATTCACTGGGGAAGCTGAGACAGGAGGATCACCGCCAGCCTCAGCAACTTAGGCCATCTGCAATGTAGTGGTTCAAAATAAAATAGAGCTGGAGATGTATCTCGGAGGTAGAATGCCCCTGGCTCCATCCCCAGTACCACAATAAATAAATAAATGATAAAAAATAAAATAGGATTGGGGGTATAGCTCAGAGGTTAGAATTCCCTGAATTGAATCCCCAGTAATACATACATACACACACACACACACACACACACACACACACACACACACACGAGATCATATTCAGCTTTTAGGAAGCTAATATTCACATATATATTATGTGGAATAACTAAAACCATTCTTCAAAAAATTTGCATTAGCAGGATTAAGGGCAGTGAGAATAATCCATCTTATTACAATTTTTATATTAACACATGTACACATATGTTAGATTTATATATGCATATTAGGTATTATATAGACATAATATTCATCCTGGATAACCTCTGAAAAATGTACGTTTATAAGTTTTTTATATGTACTTACTATCTTTCTTGTTTTATACTAATAGCTGCTTTTGGGGTGGTGCTATCCAAGTATCATGTTGTTTCAAAGCTTCTGGCATTACTACCTCATGAGAGTTTAGATTCAAGAGAAAAATTTAGCATCATACTTGCTCTTGGTCATTGCACAGAAGGCTGTGGTAAGTATTGCTTTTACTTAATACACTTATTAAAACAGTGGAGTGGAAGTATACTTTGTCCTTCGCCTAGTCATACAAAAGACAAACTATTGCCTTTAGCTGTGCATGCTTCTAATCCTAGCTAGTTGGGAGGCTGAGGCAGGAGGATTGCAAGTTTGAAACTAGACTGTGTAAGTTAGTGAAACCTTGTCTCAAAAAGAAAAAAAGGGGAGGGGGCTAGGGATGTAACTCAGTGGTAGAGCACTTGCCTAGCAATCTTTAGTGTTATAAACAAAGTATTGCCTTTCTACCAGTCATTCAGGCCTCATTTTAGCTCCTCATCCTCCTTCAAAATTGTATTCAGTCAGTTAATAAGATCTGTGTCTCTTGCTGGGTATGGTGGTACACAGCTGTAATTCCAGTACTTGGGAGGCTGAGACAGGAGGATTGTACATTTGAGGCCAGCCTTAGCAACTTAGCCAGACCTTGTTTCAAAATGAAAAAGGTCTGGGGGTATAGATTAGAGGTAAAATTCCCTTGAGTTCATTCCCTAGCACCAAAATAAATAATAAGTACATGTGGTTGTACTTCTCTTTCCACTCTCTATCCTTTCTGTCCATTGCCAGTGCCATCCTCTTAATTTAGGCCCTCAGCCCTGGACATCTTTCACCAATATTACTCCAATGGCTACCTCCCTGTGCTTCTTTCCTTCTGTCTCCATTTTCAGTTCACTCTTCACAGGCTGCACATATCCCTTGCTGAAAACCTTCAAAGGCTCTATCTTTTGCTACCTATTACTCTTCTCTATTCCCTTTCTCCTCCTTCCGTTTCCTCCCTCTCCACTTTCTTCTTGCTTTGCCTCTGCCCAATCTATTTCTTCTTTACAACCGCCTCCACTTTTTCTCTCTTCCAATCCCCTTCCCCTTTCTCTGACCTTCTCTTTCATTCTTCTTTTATTCATTCTTTCTCTGCTCTTTACTTCCTTCATCTTCTAGTTCCTATTCTTTCTCTTAACCACAGTGTAATTTAGAATCTATTTACCGTTTTTGAAACCAAGCAAGGACAGTTTACAGTTTTTTTTTTGTTTTTTTTTTTGTTTTTTTTTTTTTTGTAGTACTGGGGATTGAACTCAGGGGCATTCTACTTTCAAGCCATACCCCCACTCTATTTTTTTTTTTAATTTTGAAACAGGGTCTCACTAAGTTGCAGAAGGTCTCACTAAGTAGCTGAGGCTGGCTATGAGCCCGGATCCTCCTGTCTCAGCCTCCCAAGTATTGGGAGGCAGTTTACTCTTAAGAGATACGATGCTACTCTGGCTACATTGCAGAAATCATCACTTATGAGACTTAGGTATTTTGTGTAAATGGATTATTTCCTAAATTGAAAATAATTTTGAAGTTATATTTTCTCTATATTTTAAATTGGAACTATGTTCATAATTATAACCTCATGCATATAGTTTTTGATAAATAATTTTCTTTTAATTTTTTATATATTTTCCAGAGGAAAACCAGTATGACCTTTTTAAAAACAATGGGCTTCCACTCATGATACAAGCTTTAACTGAATCTAAGAATGAGGAACTAAACAAAGCTGCCACTTTTGTGCTTCACAACTGCAAAAAAATTAGTAAGTTTATTGTTGCTAGAAGAAAATACTAAAGTTTATAAAGAGGAATTTGTGTCTCCTCTAATAAGTCATGCTCTGTTAGCATCCAGATTCTTCTTACACTTGAAAAGAGAAGTATGTAACTTAGACATGACAGCTAGGGTATTTTCAGCATATAGGTTTCATTTTTTTTCTTTACAGTACTTGGGCTGGAACCCAGGGACATTCTACCTCCAAGCTACACCCCCAGCCCTATTTTTTATTTTTTATTTTTTATTTTGAGACAGGGTCTCACTGAGTTGCAAACAGCTTCACTAAGTAGTAACTGAGGCTGTCCGTGATATTTTCAGCATATAAAATATATGGTAGAGAGCACATAGGAGCAGCAATGGAGATAACCCCTACATTATGCTGCATGGACAGATTTGGTTTGTAGGACTTAACTTTGAGAATCAGGTGTGATTTATTACTAAATTATGATACAATGTACATTTATTTAATTTTTTTAAAAAATGTGTTATGTACTAAACATTGAGGATACAGTGATAAGAAAGAATAGTCTATGTATTCATAGAGCTTAGTTTAATTAGAGAAATAGATAATAACTAATTGATCCAAAAATAAGATTCTAAGCCAGGTATGGTGGTATACACTTGTAATCCCAATACTTGAGAGGCTGAGACAGGAGGATCGCAGATTCAGGGCTAGCCTTGGCTCTTAGTCCCTTCTCAACTTTGACCCTGTTTCAAAATAAAAAATAAGATGAAAAAAAGTGACATAAGGGTTAGGAAGGGATGGACCACAGATATCTAAGAGTCTGAAGCAAAGGAATATGACTTAGACTTGAAGCAGAGAAGCTTAGGGGACCATTCCTGAGTTAAGTTTTGAATGTCTAGAGCTAATTAGGTGAAAAGAAGGGAATTTGTTAAGGGCAGATGTCTGAGACTTAAGAAACAGTACAAAGGCCCTGTTGTAGGAGGGAGCCTGGTACATCAAAAATACTGATGAATAGCCGGGTGTGGTGGCGCAGGCTTGTAATCCCTGCACTTGGGAGGCGGAGACAGGAGGATCGCGCAGGTTCGATGTCAGCCGCGCTGGTTTAAGAGACCCTGTTTCCAAATAAAAATATAAAAATGGGTCTGGGAGTGTAGCCTGGAGGTAGAAGGGTTTCCAGGAACCCCAGTACCACCAATAAAATAAAATAAAATACTGATGAATACTGGTACATCAAAAATACTGATGTCCGTAGCCATAATAAGATCATTTTTAGAAATTATTATTTGGTACTGAGGCTTAAACCCAGAGGCATTCTCCCTCCAAGCTAAACCCTCAGCCCAATTTTTTTTTTTTTTTGTGGTACTGGGGTTCCTGGAAGCCCTTCTACCTCTGGGCTACACTCCCAGACCTATTTTCTGTATTTTTGAAACAGGGTCTCTTAAGCCAGCACGGCTGGCCTTGATCCTCCTGCCTCTGCCTCCCAAGCGCAGGGATTACGAGCGTGAGCCACCACGCCTGGCTCAGCCCAATTTTTTATTCTTTATTTTGAAACAGGGCATCACTAAGTAGCTGAGGCTGGCCTTGAACCTGTGATCATCTTATCTCAGCTTCTCAAGTACTGGGATTACAAGCACTTGTCACCATGCCCAGCTAAAATCATAGAAGAAAAGTAGACATATGTTTTTGTTGTTGTTGTTGTTGTTTTGTGGTACTGGGGTTCCTGGGAACCCTTCTACCTCCAGGTTACACTCCCAGACCTACTTTATATTTTTATTTGGAAACAGGGTCTCTTAAGCCAGCACGGCTGGCTTAGAACCTGCACAATCCTCCTGTCTCCACCTCCCAAGAGTGGGGATTACAAGCATGTGCCACCACGCCTGGCTTAAAAATAGTTTAAAGATTATAGAAGCCAGGTATGGTGGTGCGTGCTTGTGATTCCAGTTACTTGGGAGGCTGAGACAGGAGGATCACAGGTCTGAAGCAAACCTCAGCAACTTAATGAGACTCTCAGCAACTTGGTGAGAATATGTTTCAAATAAAAAAAAAGGGCTGGGGGTACAGCTGTAGGGTAGAATGCCCCTGAGTTCAATCCCCAGTACAAAAATAATTATAGATATATGTAAAGATATATATATATATATAATATAAAAGTATATTATATATAAAATACCTAACGCAGGAGGATTGCATGTTCAACCCCAACATAGTAACTTAGCAAGACCCTGCTTAAATCACATGCTTAGCCCTTGTGAGACCCTGGGTTCAAGCTCCAGTACCAAAAAAAAAAAAAAAACTTTCTTTAAAACCAGTAACCAAGCCGGGCGTGGTGGCGCATGCTTGTAATCCCCGCGCTTGGGAGGCAGAGACAGGAGGGTTGCGCAGGTTTGAAGCCAGCCATGCGCGCTGGCTTAGGAGACCCTATTTCCAAATAAAAATATAAAATAGGTCTGGGAGTGTAGCCCGGAGGTTGAAGGGCTTCCAGGAACCCCAGTACCACCAAAATAAATAAATAAATAAAAATCAGTAACCAAACTGAGAATGGTGGCACATGCCTGCAATTCCCAGTACTTGGGAAGCTGAGACAGGAGGATAACAGATTTGAAGCCAACCCCAGTAATTTAGGCTCTTAGCAATTTAGTAAGACCCTGTTTAAATAAAGAAATAAAATAGGTCTAGGGGTAAATAAAATAGCTCCCAGGTAGAATGCCTCTGGGTTCAATTCCCAGAACCATTTAAAAAAACAAAACAGCCAGGCATGGTGGCGCATGCTTGTAATCTCAGCATTCGCTGAGACTGGAGGATCAAGGTTCCGTTTGCGGACAGTCTCAGCTACTTAGGCCCTCTGCAACTTAGTGAGACACTGTTTCATAAATATAGGGCTGGGTGTAGTTCAGAGGTAGAATGCCCCTGGGTTCTACCCCTAGTACCTCAAAATCTGGGGACAGTACTGCAAAAATAAAATTCTACCTCTATGCTACACCCCCAGCCCTATTCTTTATTTTGAAACAGGGTCTGAGTTGCAAAGGGCCTCACTAAGTAGCTGAGGCTGTCCGCGAACCTATATCCTTCTGTCTCAGCCTCCCAAATGCTGGGATTACAACCATGCACCACCAAGCTGGCTTTCATGTTATTCTTTTCCTGTATCTGAAAAGCAAAGTTTAATTTGACTGTTTCATTTCTGGGCCTCTGCCAAACACTCTTTCCATTTATTTTCAGTAGCAGTTAAGTAGCTAAGATAGCCTGAGTGGACAAAATTTGGAGAAGGAGTTGGGTGGAGTATGAGGTGGACTTCACTAATGGATAAACTCATTATTTTTCTCCCTTATTACAAAGCTGAGAAGTTACCTCTAAATCTAGGAGATTATTATTCTGATGAAAATGAAACAGAACAGTTAAAATTAAAGGACATAAATGTGAAAGAGAAGAATCTTGAAGAACACTGGAAAAGAGCAAAGGAGATTCTACACAGAATTGAACAGCTTGAAAGAGAAGAAAACGAGGTTGGCTCTTTTGTTTCAAAGACTATACACCTATTTATTTATTTATAAATATTTATTTATATTTATTTATTTATTTATTTTGGTGGCACAGGGGGTGGAGAACCCAGAGGCTTTCTATCTCCGGGTACTCCCAGACCTATTTTATATTTTATTAGAAACAGGGTCTCATTAAGTTGCTGAGAGCCTCACTAAGTAACTGAGGCTGGCTTCGAACCTGTGCGATCCTCCTGTCTCCGCCTCCCAAGTGCAGGGATTACAAGCATGCGCCACCACGCCTGGCTAACCTTTTTAAAAAATATTTTTAACAGTAGAAGTTGGAGAGTAAATTTCTTTCTTCCCAAGTTTTAAAACATATTTTGATGGTTGAAAATGTAAATTTAAGCTGGGACTTGTGGTACACAAGTATTTGGTACAGTATTTGGTAGGCTGAGACAGGAGGATCACAGTTTCCTGGCCAGCCTCAGCAACTTGGTGAGACCATTTGCAACTTAGACTGTGTTTCGAAATAAAAGAATAAAATAGGGCTGGCTGGGGTTTAATTTGGACATAGAATGCCCTTGAGTTCCAGCCCCAGTACCAAAAATAAAATGATATGTAAATTTAAGCCTGGCATGGTGGTGTACACCTTTAATCCTAGTACTTGGGAGGCTGAACAGGAGGATTACAGATTCAAAGACAACCTTAGCAAGTAGTAAGACTCTCATCAACCTAGTGAGATCTTGTTTTGAAATAAAAATAAAATAGGGTGTTGGAGAAAGAATGACCCTGGGTTCAATCCCCAGTACCACACACACAAAAAAAAGGGAAAAAATATGAATTTAATAGTAATACTTGAGGAATCATCCTTGGACAAAGAACAAGATGTGTGTGTGTGTGTGTGTGTGTGTGTGTGTGTGTGTGTGTGTGTGTGTGTTGCTGGTGGTGGAACCTAAGGTCTTTTCTATCTCCCTGTTATACGTGCAGACCTATTTTATATTTTATTTTGAAACAGGGTCTCACTAATTTGCGGAAGGCCTCACTAAGTAGCTGAGGCTGTTCACAAACTGCGATCCTCTGGTCTAAGCCTCCTGAATGCTGGGATTACAAGCATGCGCCACCACGCTCGTCCAAAAGATATTTTTAAAAAGTAGAAATGAAAGGAGAAGCGTAGTTTGCAGACAGCCTCAGCTACTTACTGAGGCCCTCTGCAACTTAGTGAGACCCTCCGCAACTTAGTGAGACCCTGTTTCAAAATAAAGAATAAAAAATAGGGCAGGGGATGTAGCTTGGAGGTTGAATGCCCTGGGTTCCATCCCGAGACCCACAAAAAAGAAGAAAAAAAAAGTAGGAATGATAAGAGGCACAGAAGATAGAGTCAAGAAACCTAACATCGGAACAGTAGGTCAAGAGAGAGAAAAGATGGAGAAGAAGCAGTCTAATCTCTCTCTCCCCAAATACACACATAAATGCACATAGAAAGTCATATGTTACCAAACCACAGGTATACTTCCTGAGAAATGCATAATTAGGAATTTTGAACATTGTGTGAATATCATAGAACATAATTGCATGGACATAGGTGGTATAGGTTAATAATTCAGTAATGGCCTCTTGATGCAGTTAAGAAATGTAAAAAACTTGTATGAGGCACTGCCAGCCTAAAATGGCATACTATTTCATAGTAAACTATGTGCACGCACGTGTGTATGGGGGTGGTACCAGGTTTTCCTGGAAACCCTTCTACTTCCAGGCTACACTCCCAGACCCAGTTTATACTTTTTTTTTTAATTTGGAAACAGGGTCTCTTAAGCCAGCATAGCTGGCTTTGAACCTGCACGATCCTCCTGTCTCCACCTCCCAAGCGCGGGGATTACAAGCATGCACCACCACGCCCAGCACCTATTTTCATTTTTTTTTTTTCCTGCGGGTCTGGGAATGGAACCCAGGGGCATTTGACCTCCGAGCTGCACCCCCTGCCATATTTTTTATTCTTTATTTTGAAACCGGGTCTCACTGAGTTGCAGAGGGCCTCACTAAGGAGCTGAGGCTGTCCGCGAACCACGATCCTCCAGTCTCGGCCTCCGGAATGCTGGGATTACAAGCATGCGTCACCACGCCACCACACCCGGCTACCTATTTTCATTTTGAATCAGGGTCTTACTAAGTTGATGAGTCTCACTACTTGCTGAAACGGCCCTCAAACCTGTGATCCTCCTGTCTCAGCCTCTCAAGTACTAGGATTACAGGCATGTGCCACCATGCCTGGCTAAACTCGATTTTTTAATAAGTAAAAGTAGAACTCTAGAAAATAATGATAAGCATAATGCAGAAAATATATGAACTAATAACAGTCATTAAGTCATTAATTAACAAGTATTTTGTACTATACATAATTATATTTGCTATGCTTCTATATAACTAGCAGTGCAGTAAGGTTATTTACATTGGCATCACTGCAAATAAGTAATACATTGGTAATATGAGGGCTATGATGTCAGTAGGTGGTAGGAATTTGCAGTTCTGTTATAATCTTATGGGACCATTATATATGTGGATCATTGTTGAATGAAACAGCATTACCTGGCAAATGACTGTATTTGTGTAAGTCCGTATGTATTCACATTTTCTGTGTATGTGTACTTTCTCTTGTATGTCCATATATTTTTTTAAAGTGAGCAGTGTCTAAGTATAGTATAGTTATTTTATTCTTTTGAATAACAGAATAGTATTCAATATTGTTCTCAATATAACAAATCAACAGTGTATTGAATACCAAGTAGTATTCCGTATCATAGGTGTGCTATAACCAGTACTTTATTGATGGATACTTAGGCTATACTTAATTTCTCACCAGTGTAAACAGCTCTGGAGTAAACTACTGCTTACTGCTTTACATGTGTGTGTGTACATAAATACATTTTTTAAATACTGGGGATTGAACCTAGGGCATTTACTTTCCAACCTACACTCCAGAATGGTTTTTTTTTTTTTTTCTATACTGGGAATTGGACGGGGTTGGGGGCTTCTACCTTTGAGCTACACCCCCAGCCCAATTTTTTATTCTTTATTTTGAAACAGGGTCTCACTTATAATCCTAGGTGGCATGCACTTGTAATTCTAGTTGCAGAGGACCTCACTAAGTAGCTGAGGCTGACAGCAAACTTGCGATCCTCTGTCTCAACCTTCCAAGTATTGGGATTACAAACATGCACCAGCACCCTGGCTACCCCAGACTTTTTTGTTATTTTGAAATAAGGTTGCTTTGGGGGCTTGCTAAGTTGCTGAGACTGGCCTCCTGTCTCAGCCTCCCATTTAGATTATATGGCATGCACAACCCACCTGGCACATACTAATGTAACAGCTTTATGGAAATCTAATTCATAAGCCATGCAATTCATTCATTTAAAGTATATAGATCACTGGTTTTTAGTATACTCACAAAATTTTGCAATTATAACCACAGTCTACTTTAGAACATTTTTACCATGGCAGGAAGAAACTCCATATCTTTTAGCACTCACTCTCTTTATTCTCCAGTCAATCATTAATCCTGTTTGTGTGTCTATGATACTAGAGATTGAACCTAGGGGCACTCTACCTCCAGGCTACATCCCCAGCCGTATTTTTTATTCTTTATTTTGGTAAAGGGTCTCATTAAGTTGCAGAAAGCCTCACTAAAAGCACCTGAGGCTGGCTGCAAACTTGTGATCTTCCTGGCTCAGCTTCCCAAGTACTGGGATTACAAGTGTGCACCACTATACCCGGCTTATATTTTTATTTTGAAACAGGATCTCACTAGGTTGATAAGAGTCTCACTACTTGCTGAGGCTATCATCAAACCTGAGATCCTCCCAATACTAGGATTATAGATTGCACCACCATGCCTGGCTTATATTAATGTATTTTTTTTCTTCCTAGATTTGCCTATTCTGGACTTTTCATGTAAATGGAATTATATAATGTGTGGTCTTTTGTGACTGCCTTTTTCCATTTAGCAGAATGTTTTCAAGGTTCATCTAGGTTGTAGTATATGTTAGTATTTAATTTTTTTTCTTTTTTTGTGGTACTAGGGATAGAACCTGTTGTGGTGAAATGTGTTTGGTGTGTGAGGGGAGAAGTAATTCCCCCACCACAACCACACAAACATAAAAACAGAAAAAACGTGAATTCTTGTCCTAAGCTAAGAATAAATATGCATAGCTTGGACAGTTGCTGAAGATTTAAAGAAGTTTATTGAAAAGATAGAAATACAGGATATAGTTACAGCCCAGTGCCCGAGAGAGAGGGGCATGGGGTGGGGAGCAATTCGAATGAAAATCCCACAGAACTCCAATTTACTAAGTGTTTTTATCCCAGCCAAGTCCGCAGCAGGTCCTTTGATCTGTAGATATGCTACCCTATCTCTAGCCCAGTCTCCAGCCGGATTTGGGGCGGGAGGGGAGAGCAGTCCTGTCTCCAGATACAGGCCTCTACCTTTTGTTTCCCTCCCAAGATGTGTTAAATTGTTTCTAGTGGATCTGGGATTTTTTCCCCATCTCTCAGGCCATTTATTTTCCTTAGAAATGTAAAGAAGCCTTTTCCTGGCTCCAGCTTTCTTCCTTCTCTTTAGAAATGTAAAGAAACCCCTTTCCTGACTCTGGCCATTTTCCTTTTCTTTAGAAATGTAAAGAAACCCCTTTCCTGGCTCTGGCCTTTCTTTAGTATACACAATATTTTTAAAATTGGAAGTCTTTCCCAATACTGATACATTAATACATTTTAAAACCTCTTCCCAATACTAGTACAGAATACAGGGGCATTCTACCTCCTAGCTACACCCCTAGCCCTATTTTTTATTCTTTATTTTTGAAACAGGATCTCACTGAGTAACAAAGGGCCTAAGTAGCTGAGACTGTCTACACACCGTGATCCTCCTGTCTCAGCCTCTCAAATGTTGGGGTTACAAACATGCGCCACCACACCCGGTAGTACTTAATTCTTTTTTTAAAAAAATAACTTTATTGCCGGGTGTGGTGGCGCACGCTCGTAATCCCTGCACTTGGGAGGTGGAGACAGGAGGATTGTGCAGGTTCGAAGCCAGCCATGCTGGCTTAAGAGATCCTGTTTCCAAATAAAAAAGTATAAAAATAGGTCTGGAGTGTAGCCCGGAAGTATAGAAGGGCTTCCAGGAACCCCAATACCACCCCCCAAAAAAACTTTCTTTATATATAATCTATATATCATATAATCCACCCATTAATGCTGTACCATTCAGTGGTTTTTGGCAAATTTATTGATTCCTTTAAATTGTGATAGTCAGGTGTGGTGGCCTATACCTGTAATCTAGTATTTGTGAGGCTGAGACACAAGGATCAGAGTTTTTTGTTTGTTTATTTGTTTGTTTGTTTTTTTATGGTACTGGGGATGGAACCCAGGAGCATTCTACTTCCGAGCTATGCCCCCAGCCTTATTTTTTACTCTTTTTTTTCAGTACTGGGAATGGAACCCAGGGGCATTCTACCTCTGAGCTACACCTCCAGCCCTACTTTTTATTCTTTATTTTGAAACATCTCACTAAGTTACAGAGGGCCTAAATTGCTGAGGCTGGCAATGAACCTGTGATCCTCCTGTCTCAGCCTCCCAAGTACTGAGATTACAGTCATGTGCCACCACTCCTGGGATATTAGTATTTAAAAATCATGCTGTGGCATAATATATGATTTATATGTATATATAATTACATAATTATACATATACCTTTTTACATATATCTATATACACAATTATATGTATAGTAATTATACAGATAATTACCATTGTTTTTGTTTCTGACCCTTTTCCCCTTCTGAGTCCCTTACCCTCCATTGTTCATCTAGAACTTTCAAGATTTTTCTTGTGATGTTCATATGTGATGCCAGTCATGGAGGTTCATGCCTGTAATCCTCACTGCTTGGGAGGCTGAGGTCAGAGGATCACAAGTTCAAGAACAGCCTGGACAACTTAGTAGGACCTTGTCACCAAATAAAAAATAAGAAGGGCTGGGGATGTAACTCAGGGGTACAGGTACAGCACTTGCCTAGGGCATGTCAAGCCCTGGATTCAACCCCTAGTACCATATATGCACACAAACAATATTTATGTGATTAAGGATATTAGTATATTTCATGATTGATTTTGGATAATACTTAGAAAGGCCTTCTATGCCTTGAGAATATTAAAGCATGGCTATTTTTAGAACATATGCAATTTGTGTGTTGGAGGGTGGTATTGGGTGTTGAACCCAGGGGCATTCTGCCTCTGAGTGTCAGCCCCAGCCCTATTTTATTTTATTTTTTATTTTGAAACAGTCTCACTAAATTGCAGAGGGCATTACTAAATTGCTGAGGCTGGCTGTGAACCTATGATTCTCTTGCCTTGGCCTCCCAAATACTAGGATTATAAGTATGTACCACCATGCCCAGCCTGTAATTTAATTTTTTAAAATCTAAGTATTCATCCACTTTGAAATTTTTATGTAAACTATGAGATATCTTGGGTTTTATTTCCTCCCCAGATCGCTCCCCATTTGTCTTGATATCATCTAACGAGTAAACTTTTTTCTACCAATGTAAATATTTTCTTTTTTTCATATATGTTCAGTTGGTAATCAAACTTTTTCCATATTATATAAAATAAGTGTAAAGAAATTGATAATACTGAAATTGTCATTTTTACATTATAGGAGATAATACAAAGAGAAAAATATAAGGATGATATTTCATCTATGAACATAAATATCCAGAATGCCTTGAAACATCTCCATGCAGATGACACTGGAGGTACCAAAGCAGAAGATAAGAATAAAAGCCAATCTAGAGAGCTTCAGAGTTATAAGTCTCATGGAGTCATGTCTAAAGCTTGTGCAAGTCGTGACCAATTGACCGTCTTAAAGAGTACAAATCCAGTTAATGCTTGCTATAAGGAGGGTTGGCAAAATAAAACTTTATATAAAGACAATTCAAGCTGTGATAAAAACTTATATGAAGAAAAGACTTTTCACAAAAGTAATACTGTTTCTCAGTCAAGGTATAGTTTAATAATTATATTTATATAGCAAATATTTATTGTATGCTCCTGGATGCCATACTGTTAAGCACTAAGGATATAAAAATGATAAAACATGGTGTTAGCAAGAGCCTAACACATAATAAAACATGGTGTTGGCAAGAGCCTTACATAGGAAATGTTGGTGAAGGAGTTTGGATAGGAGATAAGGACCATTTAATCAAGGGGTTTTGCAAGTCATACTTGGGATTTTGGATTTTAACCCACAGGGTGTGATGAGCCATAAAAGATGTTTAAATGACATACTCAGATTTGAATTATCGAAGATATATAGTTATATACCTTCTCAAATGAAGCAATCTCCCAAAATGAAGCAATCTACCTGATGTATTGATGTAAGCATAGATAATATGTTGACAGTACAGCAAAAATTCATTTGTAATTTATTGATAAAAGGAGTAGGGTGTGATAAAAACCTAGTTGTGGCTTGCCCTTTTATTCTCCAAACTTCATATCTAGTATATATCCTTTTTCCTTCACAGGTAGCCTGTGGGTCATGACCTGGGGCTGTAGCCCCAGGTCGTGTGTGTGTGTGTGTGTGTGTGTGTGTTTAATTTTTTGTGATACTAGAGATTGAACACAAAGGCATTTTACCTTTGAAATATACCCCAGCACCATTTTGTTTTATTTTATTTTATTTCTGTGGTACTGGGGATGGAACCCCAAGGGCATTCTACCTTCGAGCTATATGCCCAGCCCTATTTTTTATTATTTTATTTTGAAACAGGGTCTCGCTGAATTGCAAAGAGCCTCACTAAATAGCTGAGGCTGGCCGTGAACCCAGATCTTCCTGTCTTAGCCTCCCAAATGCCAAGATTAGAAGCATGTGCCACCATAACCAGCTTTTATTTTTATTTTGAAATAAGATCTCACTAGATTGAAGAGAATTTCACTACTTACTGAAGCCATTTTTGAACCTGTGATCCTCCTGTCTCAGCCTCCTGAGGAATGGGATGACAGGCATGTGCTACTACACCCAGCTCTAATGTTTTTTTGGGTTTTTTTTTGTTTTGTTTTGTTTTTGTGGTACTGGGGTTCCTGGAAGCCCTTCTACGTCTGGGCTACACTCCCAGACCTTTTTTTTAATATTTTTTTAATTGGAAACAGGGTCTCTTAAGCCAGCGAGGCTGACTACGAGCCTGTGCGATCCTCCTGTCTCCGCCTCCCAAGTGCGGGGATTACAAGCGTGCGCCACCACGCCCGGCTAATGTTTTGTTTTTAAATAGGGTCTCACTAGGTTGCTGAGAGTCTCACTAAGTTGATGAGGCTGTTCTGGAACCTGGATCCTCTTGTCTTAGCCTCCCAAGTACTGGGATTATAGTCATGTGCCACCACACCTATCTATACTCTTTATTTTGTTGTACTTCTTAAAATTTTATTTTATTGGTACACTATAGTCTCACATCATAATGTGGATCATATTGACAATGGCATACATTCACAAAGTACTTGGTGCCCTTTCCCCCACACTTCCCCTTTTCCCCCTCCCAAAACTGAGTGTTCAGGTTAACCATGCTACATTCACACTTAAATATTCTAACATAGCTCCTCTATTAATCAACCTCAGCCTTTTCCTCCCCTACCCTTCCATTCTAGCTTTGCTGAGGTTTCCCCTCCATTATCTGGAGTCCCTCTGGTATCCCTAATACTCTCTAGTTTGGGCATATTAGAGAAAACATATATGCCCCTTCTCTTTTCCTGTTTGGCTGATCTTAACATAATGTTCTCCAGGTCTTGCCGTCTCCTTGTGAATGACATGATTTTGTTCTTCTTTATTGCTGAGTAGAATTCCATTGTGTGTATTTCCCATAATTTTGCAATCCATTCATTTGTTGATAGAGACCTAGGTTGGTTCCATATTTTGGCTATTGCAAACTGCTGCTATGACCATGGGTATGCATATGTTACTATAATTCTTTGATTTCAACCCCTTTGGAAAGATACCCAGGAGTGGTATAGATCATATGGTGGATCCATTTCCAGTTTTCTAAGGAATCTCCACACTTATCTCCATAGTGGCTGAACTAGATTGTACTCCCAACAGTGTAAAAGAATTTTTAGATGGAATCTCAGTGTAGTTTTGATTTGCATCTCCTTGAAGGCTAATGATGTTGAACATTTTTTTATGTATCTATTGGCCATTTGTGTCTCTTCTTTTGTGAAGTGTCTGTTCAATTCAGTTGCCCATTTCTTAATTGGGTTATTTGTTTTGCTAGCGTAGAGTCTTTTGAGCTCTTTGTATATTCTGTACTCTTCAGAGTAGTGGGTGGTAAAGATCTCCCATTCTGTAGGCTTTCTCTTTAGGTTCTTGGTAGTTTTCTTTGATGAGCAGAAACTTTTTAGTTTGATGCCATCCCACTTGTTAATTCTTGTTTTAATTTCCTGCGTCATGGAGGTCTTGTTGAGAAAGTTACTTGTGCCTATATGTTGGAGTGTTGAGCCTATGCCCTCCTCTAATAGCTTCACAGTCTCTGGTCTAATTTCCAAGTTTTTGATCCATCTCAAGTTGATTCCTGTGCATGGTGAGAGGTAAGGATTTAGTTCTTACTACAAATGGATAGCCAGTTCTCCCAGCACCATTTGTTGAAAAGGCTGGCTTTTCTTCAGCATATGAATCTGGTCCCTTTTCAAAAATAAGTTGACTATAGTGTGTGGATTTGTTTATCTTCTATTCTGTTCCATGGGTCTGTGTGCCTGTTTTTGTTCCAATACCATGCTGTTTTAAGCACTGTTGCTCTGTAGTATAATTTGAAATCAGGGATTGTGATGCCTCCTGCATGGTTCTTATTGCTGAGAATTGCTTTGGCTATTTTGGGTCTTTTCTTTCTCCATATAAAATTCATGACTGGTTTTTCTAGGTCTATGAAGAATTTTATTGGTATTTTGATAGGTATTGCATTGAATCTGTAGATCACTTTTGGCAGAATGGCCATTTTGATGATATTTATTTTGCCTATTTATGAGCAAGGGTAATCTATCTTCCAAGGTCGTCTTCAATTTCTCTCTTTAATGTTTTATAGTTTTCATTGTAGAGGTCTTTTACATCTTGGTTAGGTTTATTCCTAGGTATTTTACTGCTTTTGAGGTTATTGTGAATTGAATTTTTTCTTTATTTCTTTTATTGTGGATTTATTGTTGACATATAGCAAAGCAACTGATTTCTTTAGTTTGATTTTGTGTCTTGCAGTTTTGCTGAATTGGTTAATCAGCTCCAGTATTCTTTTGGTTGAGTTCTTTGGCTCTTCTAGATACAGGATCATGTTGTCTGCAAACAAGGATAATTTTAATTCTTCTTTTTCTATTTTAATTCCTTTGATATCCTTCTCTTATTGTTGTGGGAAGAGTCTCAGGTACTATATTGAAAAGGAGTGGTAATAGTGGGCATTTTTGTCTTGTTCCTGATTTTAGAGGAAAGTCTTGCAGTTTTTCCCAATTCAATGATGTTGGCTTTGGGTGTATCATATACTGCCTTAATGACATTGAGATATGTTCCTTCTATTCCAATTTTCTGCAGTGTTTTTAACATGAATGTGTGTTGGATTTTGTCAAATGCTTTTTCAGCATCTATTGATATGGTCATGTGGTTTTTGTTCTCAGTTCTATTTATGTAGTGAATAACATGTATTGATTTGCGTATGTTGAACCAGCCTTGCTTTTTTTTTTTTTTTTTTTTTTGGTGGTACTGGGGGTGGAATCCAGAGGCTTTCTACCTCCAGGGTATACTCCCAGACCTATTTTATATTTTATTTGGAAGCAGGGTCTCACTAAATTGCTGAGAGCCTCACTAAGTAGCTGAGGCTGGCTTCGAACCTGTGCAATCCTCCTGTCTCAACCTCCCAAGCATGGGGATTACAAGCGTGTGCCACCACGCCTGGCTTCAGCCTTGCTTTTCTGAGATGAAACCAACTTGGTCGTGGTATACAATTCTCTTGATAGATTTTGAATACACATAGCTAGTATTTTGTTTGGAATTTTTGTATCTATGTTCATCAAAGATATTGATCTGTAATTTTCTTTTCTTGAGGTATCTTTATTTGGTTTTGGTATTAACATAATACTGTCCTTGTAGGAGTTTGGGAGAATTCCATCTCTTTTGATTTCCCAGAATAAGTTGTGAAGTATTGGGATTAGTTCTTCTCTGAAAGATTTGTAGAATTCAACTGGAAACCTGTCTTGCCCTGGGCTTTTCTTTGATGGCATAATTTTTATTGCTATTTTTATTTATTTGCTTGCTATTCATTGGTTTAGGCTTGCTATATCCTCTTGGTTCAATTTAGGTCAGTTATATGTGCTTAGATATCTGTCAATTTCTTCCATGTTTTCCATCTATTGAAGTATAAATTTTCAAAATAGTTTCTGATGATCCCTACTGTGGTGATGTCTTCTTTTTCATTTATGATTTTAATGATTTGAGTTGATTCTCTCCTTCTTTTGGTTAGGTTTGCCAGGGGTTTATCAATCGTATTAATCTTCTCAAAGAACCAGCTTTTTGTTTTGTTGATCCTTTGTATATTTTATTCTCTATTTCATTTATTTCTGCTCTGATTTTAATTATTTCCTGCCTTCTGCTGACTTTGGGATTAGACTGTTGCAGTTTTTCTAGGTCCTTGAGATGTGTCATTTAGATTGTTTACTTGATGACTCTGTTCTTCTTATGTGGGCACTCAGTGCTATAAACTTTTCTCTTAACACTGCCTTCAAAGAGTACCATAGATTTTGGTATGTTATGCGTCTATTTTCATTTAATTCCAGGAATTTTTTTATTTCTCCCCTTATTTCTGATCTTACCTATCCTCATTCAATAGTGTATCATTCAGTCTCCATGTATTTAAATAGTTTATTTTGGTCTTTCTTTTGTTGATTTCAATTTTCATTCCATTGAGATCTTTAAAGGTGCAGGGAATTATCTTTTTTTTTTTTTTTTTTTTTTTTTTTGGTGGTACTGGGGTTCCTGGAAGCCCTTCTACCTCCGGGCTACGCTCCCAGACCTATTTTATATTTTTGAAACAGGGTCTCTTACGCCAGCACGGCTGGCTTCGAACCTGCGTGATCCTCCTGTCTCCGCCTCCCAAGCGCGGGGATTACAAGCGTGCGCCACCACGCCCGGCCGGGAATTATCTTTTGAATTTGCTGGTGCTTGCTTTGTTGCCCATGATGTGATCTATTTTGGATAAGGTTCCATGGGAAGCTGAGAAGAATGTGTACTCTGCTGTTCCTGGTTGAAATATTCTGTATATGTCTGTTTAGTCCTTTTGGTTTATAGTTTTCTTTAGTTCTGAAGAGTCTTTACTCATATTTTGCCTAGAAGATCGATCTAGTGGCACGAATGGTGTTGAAGTCTCCCAATAGTATTGTATTTGGGTCTATTTGAGAGCTGATGTCCTGAAAGGTTTGTTTTACAAATGTGGGCGCACCCACATTTGACGCATAAACATTTACTATCATTATATCTTCTTGTTCAATTGTTCCTTTAAATAAAAGAAAGTGCCAGTGCCCTGCTTTGTTTCTTCTGATGTGTTTTAGCTTTAAGCCTGTTTTGTTGGATATCAGCATTACTATCCCTGCTCGTTTTTTTATCTCCATTGGTATGATATATCTTTTTCCATCATTTCACTTTCAGCCTATGAATGTCTTTGGCTTTTAAGTGAGTTTCTTGCAAGCAGCATATATTTGGATTATGTTTTTTAATCCATATTGCCAGTCTATGTCTTTTAATTGGTGAGTTAAGTCTTTTGACATTCAGTGTTATTATTGAAATATTTTTGTTTTCTATTTTGTATTCTGTCTTCTGTTTGATATGTTATTTCTTCTTTACTTAGTACCTCATTGATCAAATTCATCTCTGGTTCTGCAATTTGCTTCTTTTTTCTTCTTTAAGGTTTATTTCTTTAAGTATTTTCTTTAGTGTTGGCTTTGTATTCATGAACTTTTTACAGTCTGCTTATCTTGAAACACTTTTGTTTCTCTATCAATTTTGTATAATAACCTTGCTGGATATAGCAGTTTTGGTTGGAAGTTGTTTTCTTCCAGAGTCTGGATTACATCATACCAGTCTCTCCTGGCATTCATGACTTGGATTGTAAAGTCTGAAGTGAGTTTTATTGTTTTACCCCTGTATGTCACCCATTCTTTTGTTCTCACTGCTTTTTAAGATTTTTTCCTTAACCTCTGTGTTGGTCATTTTGATTATTACATGGTGTGGGGAGGTCCTTCTTTGATCTTGTCTTACCAGTGTTCTGTATGTCTCCTGTACATGTATGTCCAAGTCTCTTTCAATGTTTGGAAAATTCTCTGAAATAATTTCTCCTAAGAGATTACAAATACCATTGGTCTGTGCCTCTATCCCTTCTCCAATGCCTTTTATCCATAAGTTAGGACGTTTCTTGTTGTCCCATAGTTGTTGGATGTTTAGATTCTGTTGTTGTAATGTCTTCTGTATGCTGTTGACTGTGCTTTCGGTTTTGAATGAAATGTCTTCTAGCAGTGATATTCTGTTTCCCATTTCATCTAATCTTCCAGAATTTCTTTCTGTTGCTGTCCTCATTTTATTTATTGACTCTTTCATTTCATTCCAGACCTCTTTCTGATTCCTTCTTAATGACTCCATTTCCTCTTTCATTTCCTGTAAACTTACTCTGAGCCCTTTCATCATATTGAAGATCAGGATTTGGAATTCTTCTTGCATTTCTTGTAGGTTCAGTATTTGCGATTTCCCGTATTTCTTCACTGTTCCTTGTTCTCATATTTTCAGAGTTCTTGAGTTTTTCTTGTTGTCTTGGCATCTTCTTACTTTTTGTGCGTAAGTCTGTGGATATTCTGTCTGATCCAAGGAGCAGAGCCCAGGATCGGAAGGTGCAAAGCACAGGGCTAAGATCGCAGAGCACCATTTTTTGTTGGTGGTACTGAGGATTGAACCCAGGGACATTCTACCTCCAAGCTAAAACCCACCAGCCCTATTTTTTATTCTTTATTTTGAAACAGGGTCTCACTAAGTTGCAGAGGGCCTCACTAAGTAGCTGAGGCTGTCCGTGAACCGTGATCCTCTGGTCTCAGCCTCCCAAATGCTGGGATTACAAGTGTATACCACCATGCTTGGCTTAAGACCACTCTTGATGTTCATATGAACCTGATTTCTCAGGGATGTGGAATTGCAAAGTAGTTCTTGCCCTCTGGCCCAAATCTTCCTTTTGGGTTTGCCGTATTTGTACCTCAGCTATGTTCTTAATACTATAATGTTAATATCAGTTAAATTATTAATAATTAGACTTCACCTTTTCTATGTGTCACCTCCTACAGTATATGTACATAGACAGCTGTAATTATTGCTGTGTACATATATTGACATAACTATCTGTTTTTTAGTCTATAGCTTTTGCCTTTTCTGTATTACTTGTTATTGAAACAGTATGGTTAAAACTTATATTTATTCATCAAGGATTTATTTATCAGACACACAAGTTATTTGACAGTCAGGGAGGATTTATTTTTTCCTGTTTTGTATTATTAGGAATTAAACCTAGGAGCATTCTACCTCTGAGCTACACTCCCAACCCTCTTTTTTTTTTTTTTTTTTTGCAGGTCTGGGGATGGAACCCAGGGGCATTTTACCTCCGAGCTACACTCCCTGCCCTATTTTTTATTTTGAAACCAGGTCTCACTGAGTTGCAGAGGGCATCATTAAGTAGCTGAGGCTGTCCGTGAACCGTGATCCTCTGGTCTCAGCCTCCCAAATGCTGGGATTACAAGCGTGCACCAGCACGCCGGTCCAACCCTCTTTTATTTGGAAGCAGGGTCTCACTAAATTGTGGAGGGCCTTACTAAGTTGCTGAGCCATGAATCTGTGATCCTCCTATATTAGCTTCCCAAGTACTGGGATTATAAGCACATACCACCACACCTGGCTCAAGAAGATTTTTTTTTTTTTTTTTGGTGGCACCAGGGGTTGAATCCAGGGATATCCTACCTCTGAGCTACTATACCCCCAGCCCTATTGTTGTGTGTGTGTGTGTGTGTGTGTGTGTGTGTGTGTGTGTGTGTGTGTGTTTGTGGGTCTGGGGATGGAACCCAGGGGCATTTGACCTCCAAGATACACCCCCTGCCCTATTTTTTATTCTTTATTTTGAAACAGGGTCTCACTAAGTTGTGGAGGGCCTCATAAGTAGCTAAAGCTTTCTGCAAACTGCGATTCTCTGGTCTCCCCCTCTCAAATGCTGGGATGACAAACATGTGCCATCAAGCCTGGCTCTTAGTTTTATTTTGAAACAGTGTCTAGGTTGATGAGTCTCACTACTTTCTGAGGCTGCCATTGAACCTGTGATCCTCCTGTCTTCGCCTCCCAAGTAATCAAGTAATGGGATTACAGGCGTTTGCCCCCATACCCAGCTTCTTCTTTCTTCTTTGTTTTTTGTGGTGCTGTGGATGGAAGCCAGGGGGATTCCACCTCTGAAATACACCCCTAGCCAGTCTTTCTTTCTTTCCTTCCTTCCTTCCTTCCTTCCTTCCTTTTTTAGGTACTGGGGATAAAACCCAGGAGCATTCCTTCTCTGAACTATACCCCCAGTCCTATTTTTTATTCTTTATTTTGGAACAGGGTCTCACTGAGTTGCAGAGGGCCTCACTAAGTTGCTGAGGTGGGCTTCAAACCTGCGATCCACATGTCTCAGCCTCCCAAGTACTGGGATTATAGGAGTGTGCCAGCATGCCCAGCTTCTTTCTGCTTTCTACAATCTTTTTCTTCTGTGTTTCTTTTGGCATCAGTACTCTTGCTTTATGGAGCTTGTATATAACTCCAGTTCTGGAAACAAGGTAAAGGTATTAATTTTCTACCACTCTGACAAAATATCCAAGGTAATTAACTTATAGGGAGAAAATATTTATTTTGACTCATGGTTCTTGAGGTTCCAGTGTAAAACGTTGGCTGGGTTGAGTGGCAAGGTGCCCATTATTTTTGGTCCTTTGGCAAGGGCAGCACATGGCAGAAGTACCTGGTGGAAAGGTTCGCTCACTTCATAAATCATGAAACAAAAGAAGATGGGGCAGGGTCTGTGATCCTCTTCAAGGGCACATAACCCACTAAGGACCTTCTACAAGGCCCTCCCTCCTAAAGATCCACAGTACCTCTTAATAATGCCACCCTGGGTACTGAGCCTTTAGCATGTGGGTTTTTGGGAGGCATTTGGATTGTAGGAGTAGATCTAGGTCTTTTGGGGGACATCTGGACTACAGGAGCAGATTTTGGTAGATTCTGGTTCCAGGTCCTGCCTGTTAGACACCCAGATCACATTACTGCTTACAGACACATTTATTCACATACCAAACATTTTCTTCACTTATAGTAATCTGGTATCTTTTTTCTTCTTTTAGTGGCCATGCTTTTAAACATCCAGCTCAAATTGCCAAAAATAAGCAGCAGTTAGCAGAAACAGGTATAATTTAAAATATTTTATTTTTTAAGAAGACAGTTATTTAGGTCACTGATACAGGTAAAAATGTGCATTGGTATAGCTGCCCTCTAAGTATAAGCATTTAGCTCTTTTTGATGTCAATTCTTCAGTCACCTTTACTGATATACACAATCTTTCTGTTTATCCACCAGAATGACTAGATGTGCAGTAAAGAGTTGAACTTTATGAAAATCTTGGGACTTACTACATCTTATAAATTTTCACTAATTAAATAATCTTGAATTTTGAAATTTTTCCAGATCCATTTACATTATGTTCAGATATAATAAATAAAGAAGTCAGTTTTCAAGCAACTGACAATTGTTCCAAAATGTTGAAGTACAGGTGTTCAGGTAAGTGTTTTAAAATTGGAATTGTTAAGTTCTGTATGACATTAGTTCACTAGAATTTATAATAGCTCTACTTTTATGACTTAAACTTTATTTCCTTTGTACAGTGACAATCTGGAACATCAAAGTATTCAAATTAATGCCTTCTATCTACATCAGACTGAACCCCAACATATTTCTGTAAATCAAAGAAATTAATACTTTTTATTACTTCATAAATGTCTTGTCACAATGCCATCTATACATTTAAAATTATTGAGGAAAATATTTTTGTTTTCAAAGAGCCATAGGTACATATTCTGGATTCTGCTCTAAACATTATAGATGTTAAATATTAAACAATACCTGTTTTTATATATTTTAAGTAAATACATTAATGTTTCTGGTAGTAAATGCTCAGTTATTTATTGCTTTATGGAGAAATCTGAGGTGACTCCTTGTTCAGCTTAGAACATCGCTATTCTTTTTTTTTATACTGGGGTATTCTACCTTTGAGCTACATCCCCAGTCCTATTTTTTATTCTTTATTTTGAAACAGGGTCTCACTAAGTTGCAGAGGGCCTCACTAAGTAGCTGAGGCTGGCGCAAACCTTTGATCCTCCTGTCTCAGCCTCATTACAAAGTGTGCCACCACACCTGGCTTATTCTATTTTGGATGAAAACATTTATCACTGTTACTTTAAAACTGATCTGTAGCTATAATATGAATCCCAGCTCTTACAAAGTCTTTTTCTTCACATCCTTTCTATTAACTCCTTTTTCTCCCCTTAAAATATGCTTATTTTTCCTCATCTTAAAAAATTCACTATTTTGTATGATTTGCTCTATCTTCAGAGTATTCATCTAGTCTTCCTTCTACCTTTTTCTTCAGAGTATTCATCCAGTCTTCCTTCTACCTTTTATTACAGACTCCTCTTCTCTCTTCTCCCTTTTCTTTCAAGTACTTATTCCCTTCTTTACTATCTGTAACCTGAATTTTACCCACAACCCCCTTTTCCTAAAATTTTTTTGGGGGTACACTGAGGATTGACCCTAGGGGCATCCTACCTCTGAGCTATAACCCCATCTCTGTTTTATTTTGAAACAGGATTTCACTCAGTTGCTGAGGCTCTCCTTCAGCCTGTGATCATCCTGTCTCAGCTCCCAAGTACTGGGATTATAGGTGTGCCCCACCATGTTCAGCTTTCTCCTGAACTTTATTTTTGTGTGGTGCTAGGTATTGAGCCCAGGGGCATCCTACCTCTGAGCTACACCTCCAGCCCTATTTTTTTTTTTTTTTTTTTAGTTTGAAACAATGTCTTGCTATGTTGTTGAGAGTCTCGAAGTTTGCTGAGGCTATCTTCGAACCTTCCATCCTCCTGTCTAAAACTCCCAAGTACTGGGATTACAAGTGTCCACCACCACAAATGGCTATTTTATTTTTTTAAAGTGATCCAGCTGGCCATGGTGGCACATGCTTGTAATCCCAGTACGTGAGAGGCTGAGACAGGAGGATCATAGGTTATCAGCCACCTTTCCCAACTTAGTGAGACTGTTTCTCACTGAGTTGCAAAGAACCTCACTAAGTAACTAAGGTTGGGCGTGGACCTCAATCCTCCTGTCTCAGCCTCCTAAATGCTGAGATTACAAGTGTGCGCCCCCAGTGGGCCATTAGTGGCCCGGCTATGAAGCCCATATTTTTATGAAGCTGGGTTTGTAGTGGTTATGATTTAAAAAAAAAAAAGTACCACATGAACCGGACGTGGTGGTGCATGCTTATAATCCCCACACTTGGGAGGCTGAGACAGGAGGATTGCACAGGTTCAAAGCCAGCCTCAACTACTTAGTGAGGCTCTCAGCAACTTAGTGAGACCCTGTTAACAAATAAAGTATAAAATAGGTCTGGGAGTGTAGCCTGGAGGTAGAAAAGCCCCTGTATTCCACCCCAAGTACCACAAAAAACAACAACAACAAAAAAGCACCACATGAAAATTAATGTGGAATGGGAATGAGGGTAGTTAATACTATTTTAATCTGAAGTTTGAGAAGCTGTGCTATTACCCATAAGTGTATAATTTAGTTTTTTTTTTTTTTTTTTTTTTTTTTTTTTTTTTTTGCGGGTCTGGGGATGGAACCCAGGGGCATTCAACCTCCAAGCTACACCTCCTTCCCTATTTTTTCTTTATTTTGAAACCGGGTCTCACTGAGTTGCAGAGGGCCTCACTAAGTAGCTGAAACTGTCCACAAACTGTGATCCTCTGGTCTCAGCCTCACGAATGCTTGGATTACAAGCTTGTGTGCCACCACACCCAGCTTAGTTTTATTTTTTCAAATGGCCACTATGTTGTTAAAACACAAATACCACATGCTTTTAATCCCAGCATTCAGGTGGTAGAGACTGGAGGATCACACTTGTAATCCCAGCATTCAGAAGGTAGATACTGGAGGATCATGGTTTGCGGACAGCCTCAACTACCCTCCACAATTTTTTGAGACCCTGTTTCAAATAAAAAAATAAAAAATAGGGCAGGGGGTGTAGTTCGGAGGTAGAATGGCTCTGGGTTCCATCCCCAGAACCCCCCGACACACAAAGTGGTACATGAAAGCATGTATACACATCACTTGGTGTATTCCTGTCTGTATTCCACCCTGCTTCCTTTCTCCCTTCCTATACATTAATGAATTGGTAGCGATACCTTCATGTCTGGTAACTATTTGATCTGCTCCCTTCCTCAGGCCTCATTTTCCCTCCTCACTTCACTCCCCAGAGGCCCATCCACTATTGTTATGGTTTCTCTCCTCATTTGACATATGAGAGAAAATATGTAACCCTTGACTTTGAGACTGGTTGATCTCACTTGGCTTAATATTCTCTAGTTCTGTTTTCCTACAAATGACATAATTTCGTCCTCTATGAGCAAAATTCTGATGTGTGTATACCACATTCATTATCCATTCATCTGTTGATGGTCACCGAGGTTGGTTCTCTCATTTGGCTATTAGAAATTGTGCTGCTATAAACACTGCATGTATCACTATGGTATTGATTTTAGTTCTTTAGGAAAGATACTGAGGAAAAGTATAACTGGGTCATATGGTGGCTACATTCCTAGTTTTTTCAGGAACCTCCAAACTAAGCTCCATAATGGTTGTACTCATTTCCAATCCCACCAGCAGTGTATAAAAATTCTTATTTCCCCACCTGCTCTCCAGCATTTATTATTGTTTGTATTCTTGGTGATTGCCATTCTAATTTTGTTGAGTTTTTTCTATATTCTAAATATTAATCCTCTATCAGAGAAATAGCTGGCAAAGATTTTCTCCCATTGTGCAGACTCTTTCTTCAGACTCTTGTTTCCTTTAGTGTACAGAAGCCTTTTAATTTTATGCCAATTGTTTTTTTTTTATTTTATTTCCTGAGCTTTCGTGTTCTTACTGAGGAGGAAGACTCTACCAGTGCCTTTATGTTGGAGAGTTGGTCCTATGTTTATTTCTAGTAACTGTAATGTTTCTGGCTTAATCTAGGTCTTTGATCCATCTTGAGTTGACTTTTGTGCAGGATGAAAGAGAGGGGTCTAATTTTATTCTTCTACATATGGCTGTCCAAGCTACACTCCCAGCCTTATTTTATTTCATTTTATTTTTGTGGTACTGGGAATGAAACCCAGGGGCATTCTACTTCCAAGCTATACCACCAGCCCTATTTTTTATTCTTTATTTTGAAACAGGATCTCACGGAGTTGCAAAAGGGCCTAGGTAGCTGAGGCTGTCTGTGAACCACAATCCTCCTGTCTCAGCCTCCCAAATGATGGGATTTCAAGCCTGTGCCACCATTCCTGGCTTTCTAGAATGACTTTGATTTTCTCAAAGTACATATAGTGAAGTTACTGATTTCACTTAAATTATCAAATAGCCAGACGTGGTGGCACATGCCTGTAATCCCAATACTTGGGAGGCTGAGACAGGAACAGGTTCGAGGACAGCCTCAACAGTGAAGTGAGACTCTCAGCAACCTAGCAAGACCCTGTCTTAAAACAACAAAAAATAAAAAAGGGCTAGGAGTATATAGCTGGGGGATAGAATGCCCATGAGTTCAATCCCTGGTACCACCAAAAGAAAAAAATTACCATCATATAGATATTTGCTTTCATAGATTTGCTAGTAGATATTTTTAATATCTGTATAACACTTTGTTTTCTTTTAGGTTGCATAGCAGTAGGAAAACCCCTGAATAGCCGAAATTTTAGCAAGCTCTTGCATTCTTGCCCATACCAATGTGATCGTCATAAAGTCATTGTGGAAGCTGAAGACAGATATAAAAGTGAACTAAGGAAGTCACTTATCTGTAACAAAAGTAATTAATTCAGCAGTTTTTAAACTATAATTATGACTGTACCTTTTGAACTATTAACTAACACATTAAGTATATTTAAAAAAAAAACTAGAGGGAAAAATAATGTTGAAAATCTGTCTCTAAGCAACCAGTACTTTAATATATACTCAGGAAGTAAATGTAGTCTCTGGTGGTTTAAAAATTCTTTTTAATCCACCTAAGGATTCATATTGGGGAGGGGACTACACTAACAAATTAATATGCTGTTACTTAGATTGACATTCTAAGTATGCTGAATGTTTTCCGTATTTTTCAGAAATTCTGCTGACTCCACGTAGACGACAACAACTCAGTAATGAATCTACTACCCCTGCAGCAATAAGTGAATATATTTAATTTTCAAATAAACTTAAATTTTATATATTCTTAAGAGAGTAGCTGACTTATACTCAGTTTCATTAATGACTCTTAAATAGTAACTCTTGGTTCTAGTGAGGGTAATACCTCCTAAGAAAACAGACCTCCTTCTGCCCTTCCTCGTGGTATTTGCTCATCCACTACCTGCCAGCTGGGAAAGGAGCAGGAAGAAACAAGCATTTACTAGCCTCTGGTCTGTGTTTGATGTTTTATGGATGTTATTTCCGTTAATTCTTATAAGTTGATAAATCAGAACTTGGGAGGCTGAGACAGGAAGACCTCAGGGTTGTTTTTGTGTGTGTGTGTGTGTGTGTGTGTGTGTGTGTGTGTATGTGTTGTATGTATAATGTTACTGAGGATTGAACTCAGGCATTCTTTTTTTGAGCTACACCTCCCGCCCTATTTTTTACTTTATTATGAAAGAGGGTCTCACTAGGATTAGAGTCTCACTTTTTGCTGTGTATCCTCAAACCTGTGATCCTCCTGTCTCAGCCTCCCAAATACTAAGATTATAGGCATGCACCACCATGCATGGCAAGATTGCAGGTTTGATGTCTGCCTCAGCAATGTAATGAGGCCCTCAACAACTTAGACCCTGTTTCAAGATAAAAAGCCAGGTGTGGTGGTGCATGTTTGTAATCCCAGTAGTTAGGAGGCTGAGACAGGAGGATTGCAGGTTTGAGTACAGCCTAAGCAACCTAGTAAGACTGTTTCAAAATAAAAAGGGCTGGGGGTAGAATGCTTGGAGTTAGAATGCCTTGGGGTCAATCCCTAGTGGTGGTGGTGGTGGTGGTGGTAAGAAGAGGAAGAAGAAGAAGAAGAAGAAATTGGTAGCTGGGCATAGTGGCACATGCTTGTAATCCCAGTACTTGGGAGGCTGAGACAGGAGGATGGCAGGTTCATGGCCAGCCTCAGCTACTTAGTAAGGCCCTCAGCAACTTAGACCCTCTTTCAAAATAAAGAATAAAAAATAGGGCTGGGGGTGTAGCTTGGAGGTAGAATGCCTCTGGGTTCCATCCCCAGTACCGCAAAATGAATGAATGAATGAATGAATGAATGAATGAATGAATGAATAGAAAGAAATAACTTAGATTCAAATGTAAGCCTTTCTCCAGAAGCACTTGTTGTATCCTCTGGGTCACATTTTTATTTGGGAAACAAAATTATTCTCTATACAAGCACTTCAGAGAGACTTTACAGAAGGCTTTTGTTCATAACTATAGCACTTCAAATGGTCAAAACTGAAGAGACAAGGAGTATACATAAAGTTAAGTGCCCTACTTAAAAATCAAAATGCAGCCAGGTGTGGTGGCATATGCTTGGAATCCCAGTGCTTGGGAACTGAGACAGGAGGATTGCAGGTTCGTGGCCAGCCTCAGCTACTTAGGCCCTCCACAACTTAGTGAGACCCTGCTTCAAAATAAAGATTAAAAAAAGGGGGAGTGTGGTTCAGAGGTAGAATGCCGCTGGGTTCAATTTCTAGTACCAAAAGAAAAAAAAATCAAAATGCTTCTTAAACAACTAATTTATAGAAATTTTAGTTTAATTCCAGGGGTAAAATTCCAGGGTTATAGCCATTCAGAATGTATCTAAGAGACTTAAAGAGCATCCTCCAGTAGAAATATGAAAACTCCTTTCTAGTATCTGCCTACAACGATTATATGAGTTAACAATAAAAAGCATGAAGAAAACTATTTCCTAGCAATCTTCAACAGAAAATATTTATTTACCAACTGTGTATTCTTTCTCATATAGAAAGTATTCCTCAAAAACCAGATAGTAAAGCCGGGCGTGGTGGCACACGCTTGTAATCCCCGTGCTTGGGAGGCGGAGACAGGAGGATCGCGCAGGTTCGAAGCCAGCCGCGCGGGCTGGCTTAGGAGACCCTGTTTCCAAATAAAAATGTAAAAATAGGTCTGGGAGTGTAGCCCGGAGGTAGAAGGGCTTCCAGGAACCCCAGTACCACCAAAAAAAAAAAAAAGAAAAGAAAAAAGAAAAAAAAAAACCAGATAGTAAAAAACCTCCTTCACCATTGTTTAGTGTATCTCTTGAGTTTTGATCAAGCTAAGCACTTTTATATGTAGTGAACATGTGTTTTAAAGCTAATTTCAAATGACCCTTATTCTTAAAATATTAATCAAACCTGATACTTAAAATAACAAGTGTTGGTATTCTTTTCTATTCTATGAAGTTATGGAGCCCTTTGGGAAGACAGTATCTATAAGATAGGTAAGCTGTTTGATAAACATCCTCACAGGAATGTTGAATTAACAAATGTTTATAAGTTTTTGTTTCTTGATTGAAAGATATGTCAGTACTATTACAATAGATTAAGTTACAGTAATTGAAAAAGTCACAGTGGTAGACCTAACTTAACAGGAAGTACTCAAGTTTTTAAAAATTGAAGTGGATTTCCATATAATGAGTGTCCCAAGAATGAAATTTTCTCACTGTAGTTTTTAAAGAATAAGTTACCACACACTTATGTGGGTTTCAAGAAGGGTTCCTTTTTCAGCAAGTACTGATACATTTTCCAATTCTCATTAATTACAGAGAAAAGAAGAATTCGTAAAAACTTTACCAAAGAAGAAATAGATTACCTTTTCTGTGGAGTTAAGAAAATGGGAAACCATTGGAATTTAATTTCGTGGTCTTTCCCCTTTCAGCAAGGACGGACAGCTGTGGATCTTGCACATAAGTACCACAACCTGATCAAAGGCCCCCACTGCGCAGCTCCTTGATTGGAAGAGACTTTGTCAGTTTGGGGTTTAGACTTAAAAAGAGAAAACACAGCATTTGCGAGTTATAAAATGTTAAGCATGCTTCTAAATCCTCATAAGATAGGGAGTGTACAAACAAGGATAGTTTTTGTAATGTTGGAACTTCAAATTATTACAATAATTTGTAAAGCCAATATATTTTCAGTGTAGGTTAGTAAGATAAAATTCCTTCAGAGGTCAAATGTTTGTTTAGGAATATGCCTTTATTTCTGAATTCAAAGAACATGGCTTAGAGAGGAAATACATTAGTCTTTAATGTTATTTTACATGATATTTCAATGAACCCTGTGTGAGACAAATAGATCTGAAGATTTTTGTTCAGTGCTTTAAGTCCTTAACCAGAACTCAGAATAGTTTCTGACCAAGCTGGTCGACTAAGGTTCTCATCCATTAAATGAGTGTTTGACATTTTGTTAATTAAAATGCTTTTCTTTCTGAAAACTAATTGTGTAAAGCTGATTTGAATATTCTGTAGTTAGGTTTGCTTTTTTTGTATATATTTATTTGCTTTAACCTTTGGTTTTTCTTTTTCTTTTCTTTTTTTGGTGCTAAGGAACCCAGGGGTATGCTACCTCCAAGATAAACCCACAGTTCTTTTGATTTTTTTATTTTGAAATAGGGTCTCGCTAAGTTGCTGAGGCAGGCCTCAAATTTGTGATCCTCCTTCTCAGCTTTTTAAGTGCTAAGATAACAAATATGTACCCACTACCATGCCTGGCCTGCTTTACCTTTTTTTTTTTTTTTTTAAAGTATAGCTTTTTTCCCCCCCCATACTGGGGATTAAACCCAGGAGCATCCTGCCTCCAAGCCACACTCCCAGCCCTATATTTTATTCTTTATTTTGAGACAGAATCTTACTGTGTTGTGAAGGACCTCACTAAAGTAGTTGAGGCTGGCCACAAGCCTGCAATCCTCCTGTCTCAGCCTCCGAAGTGGGATTACAAACTTGTGCCACCATACCTGGCTTGTCTATAGCTTTTAAGTGTCAGCCTGAGCATGAAAGCTAATGCCTGTAATCCCAGTACTTGGGAGGCTGAGATGGGAGAGTCACAGGTTTGAGGTCAGCCTCAACTATTTTGTGAGACCCTGTTTTAAAATAAAACATAAAATAGGGCTGGGGGTTTAGCTCAGAGGTAGAATCCAGTACCACACACACACAAAAGCGTCTTATCAAACCAGGTCTGGTGGGAGGCTGAGACAGGAGATACTTAGGCCCTGTTTCAAAATAAAAAATAAAATAGAATTTGGGGTATAGCTCAGAGGTAGAATGTCCCTGGGTCCTATCCCTGGTAATTCCACCATAAACACACAGTCATCACTCTTCTCTCTCTCCACATCTTTATCCTTCATGCTAATGAGTTCTGGCTACTTCACCCTTCAGTAGAAGTGTCATGCCCCCTTATAAGTCTATTCACTGACCAGTGGACATATCATTGTCTGTAAAATAAGTCCAAAGAGAATTGTGACACTAAGAAATGTGGCCTGTGGCCCAGTGAGAGTTTATGAACCTAAGATACTTTTTTGGCATTCTGTATGACCAACTCAAATCATAGTTAATATAGTTACAACTCTTAAATTAAAATTTTTATTTTCAAGTACTTCCTATCCTATTCTTAGGTTTTTTTTGTTGTTGTTGTTTTTTTGGGTTTTTTTTTTTTTTTTTTTTTTGCAGATCTGGGGATGAAACCCAGGGGCATTCAGCCTCCGAGCTACACCCCCTGCCCTTTTCTTTTTCTTCTTCATTTTGAAACAGGGTCTTACTAAGTTGCAGAGGGCCTCACTAAGTAGCTGAGGCTGTCCACGAGCCGCGATCCTCAGGTCTCAGCCTCCCGAATTCTGGGATTACACGCGTGCGCCACCACGCCCGGTTTAGGTTGTTTGTTTTTTTAAGCCTTACTACTGGATTTTAATAGTCCCTGTTAGATTTAGTCTACTCAGTTTGTCATCCAGTATTTTAGGCAATCTTTTTTTTTTCGGCACTGGGGATAGAAACCAGAGCCATTCTACCTTCGAGTTACCTCAGCCCTAGTTTTTATTCTTTACTTTGAACCAGGATCTTACTAAGTTGCAAAGGTCCTCACTAATTTGCTGAGACTGGCCTCAAACCCAGATTCTCCTGTCTCAGCCTCCCGAATACTGGGATTACAAGAGTGTGCCACCACGCCCGGCTTCTTTCTTTCTTTTAATTGGATACAGGAGATTGAACCCAGAGGCATCCTACCTCTGAGCTATATTCCTTGCCCTTTTTATTTTTTATTTTGAAACAGTCTGGCCTCAAACCTGGGATCTTCAAATCTGCAATCCTCCTGCCTCCTAAGTACTGGGATTACAGGCATGTACCACCAGACCCAGCCAACCTTCCTTGCTTCATATTATCCACAGTGTACTTGAGGATGTTGCTGCATTCTCATCCAAGTCACTGATGGCACCCTGAACTGCCTGGGGCAGGCCCCACCATCATCAGCCCATTCTGGCCTGTTTTGTTTTTGTTACTGGGGATTGAACTCGGGGCATTCTACCTCCAAACTGTACCTCTAGCCTATATATACATACATACATACATACACACATACATACATACACATATATATACATACATACATATATACACATATATATACATATACACATATACACACATATATATACATATATATACATATATATATATATATATAATTTGAAACAGGGTCTCTAAATTGCTGAGGCTGGCCTCCAGCCTGCGATCTTCCTATCTCAACCTCAAGTAGTGGGGTTACAGGTGTGTATCACTGTGCCCAGCTTCTGGCCTGATCTTCAGCAGTCCTCAATGATATCATTCAGCCTGCATTTCACCTTGTTTATGTTGTGACTTGTCAAGTGCTCTTTTGAAATCTGAATTTGCTATGTCTCGATTTTCAAGCAAGAAAGATACTGTGTAAGTGTGATGCTGTGTTTCCTTTCCCAACTAGTCACATTAGAGAATTTCACATAGAGCTTATCCAGCTCTCTGACTTGCAGTTTTCAACTCTTCTATCATGTTTCAGATGCTGTTTGCCATTTTATAACTTCTAACACTGCCTGCTTTCCCTGGACGCCAAGGGGTGTGATCGATAATGGGTTTCCATTCACATTGTCTTGATTAATATTTTATCTCCAAATTGGCAGATGTATACCCATTGTAATTTTTTTTAGGTGCTAGGGATTGAACTCAGTGGCTTTCCATACTGAGCTACATACCCAGCTCTTTTTAAAGACAGGGCTAAGTTGCCTAGGCTGGCCTCAAATTTAAGGATCTTCCTGCCTCAGCCTTCCAAACAGTTGCATACACACTGCCTTGTCCAACTATGTTGCCAAATTTTTGGCAGAGCCAGGATCACTATCTTATTCATCTGAAACCCACTTAGGATATTCTTTTGTCATTTCCTTGTTATATTTAGCAATGCTTTATAAAGTTAGCCTGCTTCCATCCACAACAGCAAAAGCCCTCACTTAGAGGCCATACCTAAAGTTATTCTCCCCCCTGCCCCGGTATTGTGGATGGGACCCAGGGGCATTCTACCTCCGAGCTATACCCCCAGCCTTATTTTTTATTCTTTATTTTGAAGCAATGTCTTACGGAGTTGCAAAGGGCCTCACTACATAGCTGAGGCTGTCCATGAATAGCGATCCTCCTGCTCAGAGATAGAATGCCTCTGGGTCCAGTCTCCAGTACCGATAATAATAATAATAATAATAATAATAATAATAATAATAATAATAATAATAAAAATATCCCCTTCTCCCCTCCCCATCTCAGAACATGAGGAAATTAAAACCTCATGTTCTGGTGTCAAATGCCGGCACTCTGAAAACATTATTCTTTAAAACCTGTTAGTACGCTGGATGTGTGGTATGTGCCTGTTATCCCAGTACTTGGGATGCTAGACAGAAGGATAGCAGGTTCAAGGCCAGCATCAGCAGGTAGATACTCATCAACCTAGTGAGACACTTGTTTCAAAAAAATAGGTCTGGGGATGTAGCTCGGAGGTAGAAAGCCCTTTCGTTCTATTTACAGTATTACAATAAGTAAATATAAGTAAATAAACATGTTAATAAAGCAAAACTTAGTGACTGTGTGTGTGTGTGTGTGTGTTAGTTACTGGGGATTGAACCCAAGACATTCTACTCATGAGCTACATTCCCGGCCCAATTTTTTTTTTTAATTTTTGAAATGATCTAAGTTGCCAAGGTTGGCTTCTAACCTGTGATACTCCTGTCTCAGCGTCTCAAATACTGGGATTACAGGCATGTTCCACCCAGTTTGGCCAAAGTGCATATTTATTTATTTATTTATTTATTTATTTATTTATTTATTTATTTATTTATTTATTTATTTTGGTGGTACTGGGGATAGAACCCAGGGGCTTTCTGCCTCTGGGCTATACTCCCAGAACTATTTTATATTTTATTTGGAAACAGGGTCTCTTAAGCCAGCTGAGGCTGGCTTCGAACCTGCATGATCCTCCTGTCTCAGCCTCCCAAACGCCAGGATTACAAGCGTGTGCCACCACGCCCGGCTCAAAGTAAAAAATGTAAAAAACATTCTCAGTTAATATGGTATATGGAGGTTAAAAAAAAAGGGCATTTGAGGGTCCTGTTTAAGACCTTTCTTTCAATGTAGGGCTTGATGAAGGTAAGCCAAATTCGTGATTTGGTGGTTTAAGAGTAGCAGGTTAGATTGCTGGGATGCTTCCTTCTCCATTGGGCCCTTGGGCGGGCGTCTTACTCTCTGGGCTTCGGGTTCCTTATCTGTGAAGGGTTGGGTAATCCCGAGCCAGCCTGTGACCGGCACCGTGAGCGGTCGCCTCTTCAGCGCCCTCTGCCGCCCGGCCGCGGCCTCGCCCGGGCGGTCCCTGCGCTGCGCTGCGCCCCGCGGCCGCCAGGGGCCGCCCTCTGCCGCCCGGCGCGCCCCGCCCGCCCGCCCGCCCGCCCGCCCCGCGCGGGCTGCCCCGGCCACTGCCTGAGCGCCGCCGCCGCCGCGCGGCCCGGAGCCCGCGGAGCAACGGCGCGGGGCGCGAGGGCCCGGCTCTGCGGCGGGCGGCGGGCGGCCGGGGTCCTCGCGGGTCCTCGGCGGCGGGGAGGGCCCTCTTTGTGGCTGCAGTTGGCAAGATGGCGCCGGTGGGGGTGGAGAAGAAGCTGCTGCTGGGCCCCAACGGGCCGGCGGTGGCCGCGGCCGGCGACCTGCCCGGCGAGGACGAGGAGGGCCAGAGCCTGTGGTGAGGGCGCGCGCCGGGCCGGGCCGGGCGGCGGCCGCGGGCGGGCGGGCGGGCGGGCCGCGCTGACCGCTCTGGCCATTGTCGCCGCAGGTCCTCCATCCTCAGCGAAGTGTCCACCCGCGCCAGGTCCAAGCTCCCGTCCGGCAAGAACATCCTGGTGTTTGGTGAGCGGGGCGCCCAGGCCAGGTCCCGGCCTCCCTCCTCTCCCCGGCTGGGGGCGGCGGGCCGCCCAGCCCTCCGCCCAGCCTGCGCTGCCCTGGGAGACCCGGGTGCTGCGTGGGTATGGCACATTCCTGCAGCCTGGCCGCGACTTCAGCCTCGCCTCCCTGCGCTCACGGCCTGCTGTTTACCAAGCTGCGGGCGATGAGCAGGGAGAGCGATGAGAAGGCTTGTTGGAGGAGATGGGAGGAGAACGAGGTGACCGGGCTCAGTTCTGTGAGGAGATGTCACGAGAGCCTTCCTCCGTCATCGCGAGCTGTGCACAGGTGTTAGGGACTCTGCAAAGGACAGCAGCCCGCTGGGGAGTCGGTAGCCTGAACTTGCTGCATTACTTCTGTGCCCACCACTGGGCTGCCTGAGACAGGGCTTTTAACCACTCTGGCTGCAGTCTCCTCATACAAGTGAGGAGGATTGGGGTGCACTGGTGTAACAAACACGTCAGCGGAGTCTGATCTGTGAGCCCTTACACAGTACAGGAAAACCACAGTCTAGCGGAGACAGATGTGTTAATAATCACACTACACGATGCCTGGCACGGGCCGGTTATATGGAGCATCACACTGCTTGGTGCTGCTGAAAGGGACGTTTAGTTTGGGGATAGGATGTTGTGAAGTATTTGTCTCAATATGCAGGAACACAAGTGATGAGGGTGAGGAGTTTGGAATCTGTTAGAAGTTTCTTGTGGTAAATGCCTGCTCAGGTAAGTTGGGGGCAGATTGTGAGAGCTGCTGGTTTGCATAAGCCTTCTTTATTTATTAGTTACTTTGCAGTACTGGGGATGCAACTCAGGGGCATTCTACCTCTAAGTCACACCCCAGCCCTATTTTTTATTCTTTATTTTGAAATCATCTCACCGAGTTGCAGAGGGCCTCACTAAGTTGCTGAGGCTGTCAGCAATCCTCAATCCTCGGTTCTCAGGCTCCCAAATGCTGGGATTACAAGTATATGTCACCACACCCAGCTGCATACGCCTTTTGCCTCTACTCCCATGTTTTATGGGAATTTCTGCCTTGGTTATTTCCCTGCTGTTTCTGAGGGGATCGAGTGGTCTTTTTCAAGTGATAACCACTGCAGTAAGTTGTAACAGACCCTTAGAGTTCTTTAAAAAGCACAGGATGAAGATTACTAGATCTGGAAGGCTAAGACAGAAGGATTGCAGATTCTCAGCCAGCCTCAACTACTTAGGCCCTCTGCAACTTAGACCCTGTTTCAAAACAAAGAATAAAAAATAAGGCTAGGAGTATAGTTCAGAGGTAGAATGCTCCTGGGTTTCATCCCAGTACCGCAAAAAAAAAAAAAAAAAAAAAGGAAAGAAAGAAAGATAACTTTGGCTATAGACTGGCAGTTCAGAATGAGCAGGTAGTGAAATTGGGCTGACTTGTGTTCACCATAGTCTACCTGAGATGTGAAGGGCCTGGGAAAGATAATGGCATTGTGGATGGAGAGGGATCTTTGATCTCTGGGTGCCTTTCAAGTCTGTGTTGTGTAATTTCATATTATTAAATCCCAGGGATACCTAGTGATGCCTGTTGTTGGTTCTACTTGATGTTTAGAGAGGAATTTTTGGTGGGGGGCGTGGCTGTTAGATGGTTGAAGATGAGGAAATGCTTGGTAATTACTGCGATTGTATGTAAGAGTTTTGCTTAGGTCTGTAATTAGTTTCCCATCCTTCAGAATACTTATGAAGGAGATGTACTAAAATCAGGTAAGAAAAGTAACTTCTATTCTTTATGAGGCAGGATTAGATTTTAAAAGTTCAGAGTTTCTCGATTTTGAGGTTGTGTTTTGAGGATTTCTTGTTTTTCTTGTGGTAGAAGTTTATTTTGTGAGGAACTAATAAATACCGCCTTCTTTCACTTCTCCAAATGCATGTCTTAGAAATTGTAGGTAGGACTGGGTTTTCCTTATTCCTTCCCTTGTAAAGTACAGAAAACTGCTGTTGAATGTCAGTTTGGATCTGTGGAATTTGCTGCTGTTGCCTGCACTTCCCTTTTAGTCTCCCCCCCCCACCTCCAACTATTAGGATTGAAACCCAGGGGCATTCTACCTCCGAGCTACACCCTAGCCTATTTTATATTTTTTAGTTTGAAACAGGGTCTCCCTAAGTTGTAGAGGGCCTCACTAAGCTGAGGCTGGCCGTGAACCTATGATCCTCCTGTCTCAACCTCCCAAATAACTGAGATTACAAGTGTGCGCCACCACACCTGCCCCCAGTGACTCTTGAACACAAAGTTTCCTTTGATTTTGAAAGCAGATAAGACCCCAGCAGCAGGCTTTGCATGAAATTCTTATGTTTCCCCGTTGTGTGAATGTCATGACTTCCCATCCATGCCCAGAATAAACAGTACACCTTTGTCTTCTTGCACATGTCATTTGTAGGTGAAGATGGTTCTGGTAAGACAACTCTCATGACTAAACTACAAGGAGCAGAGCATGGCAAAAAAGGAAGAGGACTAGAGTATCTCTACCTCAGCATCCATGATGAGGACCGAGATGGTAAGTGACGTGTTGCTCTGTGGCTGGGGACCTGTGCAGGAGCTGACGCCATGGTGCGTCAGGCATTCTCAACTTTCCTTTGGGGCCTCAGTGTTAGTTGCAAAGGATAGATGAAGTTTGCAGGACTTTGTCTACTTTTCCTTTTAGACAGAGCATGTTAACACAAATGAGGAATGGGGCTGCTAGCTGCTGTTCTGCCTGGCCTGTACTGAACACAAGGTAGATACTGAAGGTAAAGGTTCACATGCAGGTAAAAGTAGCAGAAAAGGTTTTTTAAAGCTTTGGCGTTTTCCATGAGAGAAATGCTTGGCAGACTATTCTAGCACCATTGTTTCTCTCCTTGGTTCTGATAGAGAATCTGAAAATGGTGTGGTTTGGAGTGTAACAATTTAACATACATCCTCAGGAGAGTTTTTTCAATCTCCTTGTGACCATTTGGAAATACTAATTTGTTGCTCATTTTTTTCCTAGTGGGCAGTAATAGAGGCTCGGGTGAAAATGCTCTTCTTTAATTCCTGATTTCTAAAATAGATATTAATGGATTCTACCTATATAGTAGTTAGGGTGATTAAAAGCACAAAGAAAACACTCATAAAAGGATAACATACCTTTTTACTTTTTCTTTACTGGGGATTGAATTTGTGCATTCTAACCCTGAGCTACCCTCAGCCCTACTCTATTTTTATTTGAAACAGTCTCACTAGGTTACTGAGAGCCTTGCTAATTGCCGAGGCTGTCCTCTAGCCTGTGATCCTCCTGTCTTAGCCTCTCAGGTACTAAGTACTGGGATTACAGGCATGCACCAACATGCCTAGTGATTATATACCATTTTGAATTTTTTTTATCATTGTGAGATGTATGGAGTAGATTTTATGTTAGACCTTTTAATAACTATAAAGTAAATAGCTATTGGTACCTATGTCTTCTTTTGTATAGGAAAGCTATCTTTGTATCCTAAAGGTGAAATATACTGATTATTTACTTGTGGCACTGGAGGTTGAACCCAGGGGCATTCTGCCTCTGAGCTATACTCTTAGCCCTTTTAATTTTTTAGTTTTGAAACAGGATTTCAGTAGGTTGTTGAGAGTCTCACTAAGTTGCTGAGACTATCCTCAAACTTGCAGTCTTATTGTCTCAGCCTCCCAAGTACTGGGGTTACAGGTGTGTGCCACCATATCCAGTGCCTTTACCATTTAAACAGTGAGGTTCAGCTGGGGATGATGGTGCATGCCTGTAATCACAGTGCTTGGGAGGCTGAGATGAGAGGATTGCAGGTTTGAGGGCACGTCAGCAACTTAGTAGACTTTCAGCAACTTAACAAGACCTTGTTTCCAAATAAAAATAAAATAGGACCTGGGATATAGCTCAGAGGTAGAAGGCCCCTGGGCTCTGCCCCCGGTACCACAAAATAAGTAAACAAACAGTAAGGTTCATGATGTAAGGGTGATTGCTATAGAAGAGGGGGCTAATTCTACCACCTCTGATTCCCCCACTTTCTCTTTACTAAATTCAAGAAGTTGAACCAAGGTCCTTTCCAGCACTGTGAGTCTGCCATCTCTAAGACCTGTTTTTGTTTGTTTGTTTGTTTTGTTTTGGTGGGTCTGGGGATGGAACCCAGGGGCATTCAGCCTCCGAGCTACACCCTCTGCCCTAATTTTTGTTCTTTATTTTGAAACGGTCTCTCTGAGTTGCAAGTGGCCTCACTAAGTAGCTGAGGCTGTCCGTGAACTGCGATCTTCCTGTCTCAGCCTCCCAAATGCTGGGATGACAAGTGTGTGCCACCACGATTGGCTCTAAGACCTGTTTAATAGAGGGTATGAGTAAAGGTCTCTTATAAAAGCTAGGAAACTGTTAGCTTCCCATCACTGTGACAGCATACTTGAGGAAGTCAGCTTAAAGGAGGAAATCTTTGTTTTGGTTCGTGGTTACAAAGGTTTTATTTCCTGGCCATTTGGTCCACTTGCTTTTAGGGCCTATGTCAAGGCAGAATGTCAGAGTGGGAAGGGTGTGGGGGAGCAGAGGTGCCCAACCCAAGGTGGACAGGAAAGGGAGGAGGGGGAGAGCACAAGTCCTCTTCAAGGACTTGCCCCCAGTGACAACTTCCTTCACCTGAACCTACCTCCTAGTGGTTACATGCACTCCGGATACCACCACAGGCTGGTGACCAGGCCTTGAGCTCATGGCCTTTGGAGACATTTCTAACGCAAACCCTAAAGAAACCTGCAGTGGTGGTGATGCTAATTAGTGGTAATACTAGAACCCCAGGGATTTTATTCCTGCTCCCCTCTCCTGACTTCCTTTGTCTTGCTGAACATTCTCTAAGGGACTTGAAAGGAAAGCAGGAGGTATACCTGGTGCCAAGGATGGTGTCTTGTGTCAGAAGGACAGGCAACAGGGGTCCATCTGGGTCCATTGGCATTTGTGGTTGAAGGGCTTGGACTCAGGGCTATAAGCCAGGCCTAGAGGGCTCACAGGTCTACATCCCACAGTTGTTTGTCTCTTGTCTTTGTAGGGCACTGTGGTTGTTGTGGAAGGAACTTGGGCTTTGGAGCCAGACAGAACTGGTTCAGAATACCATTCCTGTCGTCTGCAGTAGTGAGGTTTTGGGAAACTGACTTAACCTCAGTTTTTTCTTGTATGGAATGGGGTGACAGTGTAGGTTGCCAGAATGAGAGGTAGTATGTGTCATGTGTAATGGAACGCTGGAGACATGGTGATAACTGGGGTACTTTTTTGCCTTGTTCTTTTTGAGAGGACAAAACACAGCATAGATCCTCTGAATCTCTAGCCTCTTCTCTTTCAAGATGGCATAAGCACATTTCAGTCCAAAGTATCACAGTAATCGTATTATCTTTGAGTTGAAGTGGAAGTACGTGTGAGCTTCTGTTTACCTGTTTAAATAGAAATTCTTTTAGCCCATTTTGTTCCATAGTCAAGGTGAGGGACACCTATAAAATCTTCAATTGAGCCTGGGCACAGCGTTCATGCCTGTAATCTTGTTACTTGGGAGGTTGAGACAGAAGGAAGAAGGATCACAATTTCTAGGCAGCACAAAGTCAAATATTTTCAAAATATTTATTATTTTCAAAATAAAAAACAAAAAAGGCTAAGGGTATAGTTGAGTGGTAGAACACTTGTGGGTTCTATACTTAGTACCTCCAAAAAAAAAGAAAAAAAAACTTTAAGCAACAAATATATCACTTATATCACTTAGGGTAACTTTAAATAATTGTTTTTTGAGGTCTATTCTTTTGAGAAAAGTAGTAGGTGAATGATTAGAGCATTTAAAAATTAATCCTGCTGGATGTGGTAGCACAAGCTTGTAATCTCAGCATTTGAGAGGCCTACACAGGAGAATTACAGGTTCAAAGCCAGCTTCAGCAACTTAGCAAGACCCTGTTTCAGAATAATAATAAATAAATAAAATAGGACTGGGGTTGTATCTCAGAGGTAGAATGCCCCTAGGTTCAATCCCCAGTACAAAAAAAAAAATTATTTTAGTGTACTTGCATCCATGTTGTTGAAATATTCTCAGAATTGGAAACCTGGCACTAAATGGATTAAGGTTATCTTAAAACCTTTTTGTAAGCTACCTATTTGTGAGTTAGAGTTCCTGTTTGATGGAGGAATTGCCCTTACCCATGGTTAATTATAGATCTTTTAGCCATAGTCTTTATTGTGTGGTATGGCTGGGTTATAAATATACATTTTGTAGGTAATCATCCAGGTAGACAAAATAGTCTGGCTTGTATTTAGCTTGTGATGAGATGTGATATATAAAAAAACTTCTGTCTCCAGGGTTGGGGACTATCTAAATCCATTACAGAATGTGTGTGGTCTTCAAGCACGTGGGTGAGTTATTGGTGGTGGGTGGTGGCAAGAAAGGCTGAAAAAAGGAACCATGCCTGCTGAAAGGTAGGCTTTGGGTACAGAGTTGGTTTGGTTTGGTTTGGTTTTGGTTTTTTGTTTGTACTGGGGATTGAACCCAGGGCCATTCTACCTCCAAGCCACATACACCCAGACCTATTTTATTTTGTAACAGGGTTTTGTTATGTTGCTAAAATGGCCTCAAACTTGTAATGCTTGTGTCTCAGCCTCCCAGGTACTAGGGATTATAGATGTATGCTACCACCCCTGGCTCAGAGTGGTGTTCTTAAAAGGCATTCACAGAACCTAAGCAAAAACTATCTAAAATATATTAGTTATAAGCTATAGCTAGATATTTCACTTTATTTTATTTTTTTGGTACTGAGGTTCAAACTCATAATGCGTACCTCTGAACTATACCTCAGCCCTTTTTACTTTTTATTTTATAACAGAATCTCACTAAGTTGCTGAGGCTGATCTTGAACCTGGTATCCTCCTATCTCAGCCTTAATTAAAGGCATGTATCATTGCACCCAGCCAAAGATAGGTTTGTTTGTTTGTTTTTGCAGTACTGGGGATGGAACCTTTGAGCAACACCCTCAGCTCTATTTTATTCTTTATTTTGAAACAGGGTCTCACTGAGTTGCAAAGGGCTTCACAAAGTAGCCAAGGCTGGCCGCAAACAACGATCCTTCTGTCTCAGCCCAAATTCTGGGATTACAAGCATGAGCCACCACACTCGGATAAAGATAGGTTTTAAAGTATATGTTGGAGCTGGACAGCTTGGGACACATCAATAATCCCAGTACTTCGGAGGACCAAAGTTTGATGCCAATCTCAGTATCAAAGACCCGCAGAAGCATAGTGAGACCTTATATTTTATAATAAGATAAAATAAATAAAATAGATCTGGGAATGTAGCTCAGAAGTGTAGCTCAGATGTAGAACAATCCTGGGTTCAAACCCTAGTACTAAAAAACATATTATGGAATTTATTGGAAAAGTGCCACTGTGCTCCTCCTGTCTCAGCCTCCCAGGTACTAGAATTATAAGCATGTGCCAACCATGACTCCTGGCTGAAAATATATTTTTTATGGCAAAAGTTGTTTCTCCAGATACTTTTTTTTCTCCCCTTTGTTACTGGAAATGAAACCCAGGGCATTCTACTTCTAAGCTACACCCCCAGCCCTGTTTTTTAATCTTTATTTTGAAACAGGGTCTCATGAGTTGAGGAGGGCCTAAGTAGCTGAGGCTGGCTGAGAACTGTGATCCTCCTATCTCAGTCTCCCGAGTACTGGGATTACAAGCATGAGCCACCATGCCGGGCTCAAAGTACTTTTATAAAAAAGTTACCAAGAAAGATATCTAACAATTTCTCAAGATATATTATCAGTTTGGAAAATTGTCTTCTACAGTTTGAGCATCCAGGTATGATCTTAGAAGCATATACTTCATTAGATGTGTTTGTGCATTTATGTGTTTGGGTTTTAACATTTTATTATAGAAAAAAAAAGCACAAGTAGAGACTCATGAACCACCATGTACATATCACTTGGCTTCAATAGTTATCAGTTCTTGGTCAGTTTTATTCCAGTCCTCTAAACCCTATTCTCCCTTCCTAGAAGATTACTTTGAAGCAAATTACAAATATTGTATCATTTTATCCATGAATACTTCCATGATATGTCTAAAAAATAAGGACTTCTAGAAAATACAGCTATATTATTTTCATAACAAGAATAATTATAATTTCTTAGTATCAGACATCCAGCAATTCATATCTCATTTTATGTAGGTAATGGTTTTTGTTTGGATTATTTTTGGGGTTGGGGTTATGCTACTAGGGATTGAACCCAGGAGCATTCTACCTCCAAGCTATACCCCCAGCCCTATTTTATATTCTTTATTTTTTTATTTTTATTTTATTTTTGGTGGAACTGGGGTTCCTGGAAGCCCTTCTACTGCCGGGCTACACTCCCAGACCTATTTTATTTTTTTAAATTTGGAAACAGGGTCTCTTAAGCCAGTGAGGCTGGCTCTGAACCAGCGCGATCCTCCTGTCTCCGCCTTCCAAGCGTGGGGATTACAAGCTTGCGCCACCATGCCCGGCTATATTCTTTATTTTTGAAACAGGGTCTCATTAAGTTGTGGAGGCCTCACTAAGCAGCTGTGGCCGGGATTGAACCCAGGGGCATTCTACCTTGGAGCTATACCCCCAGCCCTATTTTATATTCTTTATTTTTGAAACAGGTCTCACTAAGTTGTGGAGGCCTCACTAAGCAGCTGAGGGTGGCTGTGAACTGTGATCCTCCTGTCTCAGCCTCCCAGGTACTGGGATCACAAGCATACTTCATTATCCCCACACTTGGGCTTCATAGGTAATGGTTTTATCTAGGCCTTTGCATACAAAGATCCTGTCTCTGCTGCGGTTTGTTGCATGTGAATGCACCACTTAATGTGGCTGACACAACAATGGCTTGTTAAATATAGGCTCTTCAGCATTGTGCAGCAACCTCACAGATTGCTGATCTTAGGACAATAGATTCTTTACACTGTGGCACAGTTGACCAGTGATCCCTTCTGTTCTTATTGAATGCTAGAACCTTTTTATTTGTGGATACTTTCATATGTTATGCTTTTTTTTCCCCCTCGGGTCTGAGGATGGAACCCAGGGGCATTCGACCTCCGTACTACACCCCCTGCTCATGTTATGCTATTTTTAAACTTTTAAAGTCTAGACAGTTTACTAGGCAACAAGATCTAGGATTGCTATCCACTGAGCATTTGGACCCTTTTCAGATAGGACTTCTGTTTGCATTCTGTATGGAATTCGTGGTCTTCCTGATGCCACTCTTCTGATAGCTTTGCAGATCATCATCGTCATGTGGTAACTTAGCTTCATTTCTTTTCTCAGATCACACGCGCTGCAACGTGTGGATTTTGGATGGAGACCTGTACCACAAAGGCCTGTTGAAGTTTGCAGTTTCTGCTGAAACCTTGCCAGAGACTCTGGTCATTTTTGTTGCAGACATGTCTAGGCCTTGGACTGTGATGGAATCACTACAGAAATGGGCTAGTGTTTTACGCGAGCATATTGATAAAATGAAAATTCCACCAGAAGAAATGAGGGAGCTAGAACGGAAATGTAAGTGAAATAGATTTTTATTTTCTTTCTTTTTTTTTTTTTTTTTTGTTTATTTTTTCTATACGGGGGATTGAACCCAGGAGCATTCTACCACTGAGCTGCACCCCTAGCGCTATTTTTTATTCTTCTATTTGAAATGGTCTCACTAAGTTGCAGAGGGGCTCAGTAGCTGAGGCCCTCCACGTCCATGACCCGTGGTCCTTTTTTTTTTTTTTTTTGGCGGGTCTGGGGATGGAGCCCAGGGGCATTTGACCTCCGAGCTACACCCCCCCCACCCTATTTTTTATTCTTTATTTTGAAACAGAGTCTCACTGAGTTGTGGAGAGCCTCACTAAAGAGTTGAGGCTGTCCGCGAACTGTGATCCTCCGGTCTCAGCTTCCCGAATGATGGGATTACAAGCCTGCTCCACCACGCCCAGCTTTGAACTAGGCTTTTCTTACTTGGTAAATCCCCACATCTCTTTGGTTCTGTTTTAGTAGTATTCTTCCTTCACTTCCCAAAGTGTGGTCAGTTTTATCAGCCACCAGTATTTTCTGTCACTCTTGCTCAGACGAGTAGGTCTCAGAGTGTGAGAGTTTGCTGTGGTCTCTTGATTCTGTAGTCCTGGAATCCCATGAAGGTCCCATGCATTCTCTTTTTGGCTAATTTAGTGGGAGGCCTAAAAAAGACAGATCTTTCAGCTCCTACCTAAGATCATTTTGGGAGGTTGTTAAAATGAAAGGCTATTTTAAGACTGAGGATGTCTAAGTCCTTTTGAGAACAAAGAACTTTTAAATTAAAGGAAGTTAGTTTGGAGTTCTCCCCTCGGCCCCCCTTCATGGGTTCAGAAGCTTGTTTTTCCTGTCCCTTGCTTCTGTGCAGTTACATCAGCTTTTGTCCCCTTGCCAGGGAAATGGGAGGAGCAGCGACTGAGCCGCAGCGGCAGCAGCGGTCTTGGCCGGCGCAGGCTTGGCTCAGCCTGGCTTGGTTCCACAGATGACCTCATTCCCTTTAGTGAATTGATGAGAGCTCTGGGCATGACACACAATATGCTTCACATATTGGCAGAGGGGTTCAGAAATTTTGATGTGCTTTTCAGATTAAATTTTCTGTGGCATGTCTTCCTGCCCACACTTCACCTTGCCCTGTCCCACGTTGGCTGAAGCAGAGTTTAACCTCTTCTTTGGTGTGTTGCTTATGTGTGTTTCCTGGGTCACCCACATGTGTGCCGCAGTAATTATTATGCAGCTCAGCTCGTCTGTCTTCAGCCACTGACCTTTCCAGATAATGCCTCTTTTTGCTCTGAAATAGAGACCCTAAAGACTACGTCTCAGAATAGCTCTGAGGCTGAAGAGCTTCTTTCATTCCACTGCACATGCAGCTTCTCACCTAAGCCTCATCAGTTAATGCACTAGAGACTTCCGTTTTCTTAGTGATAACCTTGTAAAGATGTGTTAAAGCAGGCAAAAAGGAGATTGGCCAATGATACCGATTTTCCCAGGTGAGGAAAGTGTCTGCTCAGTACCAAGTACCGCTCCAGGTACCAGGGGTACAGCAGACAAGAGGCCTGCTCCTGGAGAGCTTATTGCATGAGACACTAAATTTATTCTGTGGTTGTAGTGATGTCTGTGTCACTTAGGATTAGATTCAGCTGCATATGACACAAACCCCGGCTTAACATGATGGCTTAAACAAGTCAGGTTTATTTCTCTCTCCTGCAGTTCAGAACTGTAGGGCAGCCCTGGGAAGAGGTCAAGGACCCTGGCTCCTTTGCACTTGCTGCTTTGTCATGTCTAGGTTCTTTTCCTCCTGATAGCTAGAGCTCCAGCCCTCACATCCGTGTTTCTGGCAGCAGGGTGGAGGAAGGGAGAGGAAGGGCTGAAAGGCATGTGGCTGCTGTCTCTTAAGGAAGCTGGGAAATGTAGTCTTTATTCAGTGTGGTCGTGTGTTCTGAATATCAGGGTTTTGCTTCATTAAGAGGAAGAGGAGAGGACACTGGAGGGCAGTTGCTGGAGCCATGTCTATCTCTCTGGTTCATCTCTTGAAGACCTCAGCTCACCACCTTGTGTCTAAGATGTTTAGAATGGTAGCCACACCTTTGTGCTGTATGCTGGAGTGCCTTTGTTAGTGCCAGTTCTAGGTTACCTTTTTTTTTTTGTAGTACCAGGGATTGAACCCAGGGGCATTCTACCTCCGACCCATACACCCCCTGCCCTATTTTTAACTCTTTATTTTGAAAGAGTCTCTCGCTAAGTTTCAGAGGGTCTCAGTAAGTAGCTGAGGCTATCCTTGAACCTGCGGTCCTCCTGTCTCAACCTCCCAAGTATGGGATGATAAGCGTGCACCACCACGCCCAGCTTAGGTTACATTTTAATAAAGTAAGTGGCCATACTCTTATGCAGAGGACTCCTGCTTTTCAAATTAATTGGACTCTTTAAGTATTGAATATGTGAAGAGCTGTTGGCCAACCAGTTTCCAATCTAAACAGCCTCCAGTCTGCCAATTTTGGAAAACTGCTCCGAGGTCTGCCCCTCTCGGGGTTGGGGTCCCCAGTAGTTCTGGGTCTGTAGCAGCTGTGGGAAGGAACCATCTGAGGGAGAGGGCAGCAGCCTCAGAGCTCCAGAGAGTGGTGCTTGTTTGTAGATTACTTTTCTTGCTTTATGTGGGCCTGTGGGGTCTTCTCAGGACTGTGGATCCCATGGGTGGTTGGTGTGGCATGAGGGGAAAGGCCAAGAGGCAGCGTAGTGAGTGCTTCTTAGTAGAAACAGCATGTTTTTGAGGAATTCAGTGTCTCAGTAGGAAGGACTGTGATGAGCTTTTGTATTTATTTTTTGGTGCTGGGAATTGAACTCAAGCGCTGTACCTCTGAGCTATATCTGCAGCCCTTTTTATTTTTTATTTTGAAATGGGATCTCACTAAGTTGGTAATGGCCTCACCAAGTCTTGAACCTGCAGTCTCCTATCTCGGCCTCCCAGATACAGGGATTACAGGCATGTACTACCATATCCGCTCTGATGAGTTTTGTTAGTAATAGCAGTTTCTAATGGTCATCTATGGTTGAAGTAACAGTTGAACTACTCTGGTGTTTTCAAAATGCAGGATATATAAGGAAAGTAATTATTTTCATAGTAGGAACTAGTGAAACCTTAGAAATTTTTGAAAACCTATTTAGGAATTGGATGCAATTAAAGATGTCCAGAGAATCGGACATAGTGGCACATGCTTGTAATCCCAGCATTCAGGAGGGAGACTGGAGGATCGCAGTTCATGGACAGCCTCAGCTATTTAGCGAGACCCTTTGCAACTCAAAAAATAAAAAATACTAAAAAATAGGACTAGTGGTGTAGCTCGAAGGTGCAATACTCCTGGGTTCCATCCCCAGTATCGCCAAAAAAAAAAAAAAAATGTCCAGAGAATTCAGTGCTCTGAAATTCAAAGCTCACACTGAATGTGTCAGAATTGGCATTTTGCAGTCAATTCAAAATGGATCAAAGACAGAAATTTTGCAACTACTAGAATAAAACATAGGACCAACTCTTCAGCGTATGAGCACTGATAGACTTCCTCAACAAGACCCCTAAAGCTCAGGAAATAAAATTTGAGAATCAATAACTAGAGCTATCAGATTCGAAAACAGCTATGCAGCAAAGAATACAATTGAGACTAGAGGATTGCAGGTTCAGCAACTTAATGAGACCCTGGTTTCAAATAAAAATAGGGCTAGAGGTGCACCTCAGAGGTAGAAAGAATGCCCCTGGGTAAATTAAAATTGTTTTTTCTTTCCTCCTGGTGTTAAGTTTTTCTGAGTTTTTTTTTAATATATATTCTAGATATTGGTCCTCTATCAGAAGAGCAGCTGGCAAAGATTTTCTCCCAGTCTGTAGGCTCTCTTCAGACTCAGTTGTATTCTTTGCTGTATAACTGCTTTTTTCTCTCCTGTGAAAGCTAGAGAGAAAATAGGAAACAAAAGGACTTTAGTCAAATCAGGAAAGAGCAGAAGAATAGTGGAAGGGGCTTGGGGGAGCGAAGTGTGCAGAGGAAATGAGGCCCGAGGAAGCTCGCAGTTCACAGAAGGTTACGTCCATTCGTGAGGGGGTCACTAGCAGTCTCACTGACATGTATGGAGAGGGAGGAACAGGGAGCGGGGTGGAATACAGGGAAATACATGAAGTGATGTGGGCAGGTATGATTGTATCCAGTTGATTCTCAATATGATGTATAATTACATTGTGCCCAATAAAGTACATGCTTAAAAAAAAAAGGATTGTAGCCAGGTGTGGTGGCACGCTTGGGAGGCGGAGACAGGAGGATCGTGCAGGTTCGAAGCCAGTCTCACTGGCTTTAAGAGACCCTGTTTCTAAATTTAAAAATATAAAAATAGGTCTGGGAGTGCAGCCCTGAGGTTCCATCCCCAGTACCACCAAAAAAAAAAAAAAAAAAAAGTATTGGCATTTTACATCACCATCCCCAAATCTCTTTAACATTGTAGTCGTATGTAACTAGAAGGTTTGTCAACTACTTTTTTTTTTTTTTTTTTTTTTTTTTTTGCGGATCTGGGGGTGAAACCAGGGCCATTTGACCTCCGAGCTACACCCCCTGCCCTATTTTTTATTCTTTTTTTTTTTTTTTTTTTTTTTTTTTGTGGTACTGGGGTTCCTGGAAACCCTTCTACCTCTGGGCTACACTCCCAGACCTATTTTATATTTTTGTTTGGAAACAGGGTCTCTTAAGCCAACAAGGCTGTCTTCAAACCTGCATGATCCTCCTGTCTCTGCCTCTGAAACGTGGGGATTACAAGCGTGCGCCACCACACCCGGCATTTATTCTTTATTTTGAAGCTGGGTCTCACTGAGTTGCAAAGGGCCTCACTAAGTAGCTGAGGCTATCCGTGAACCGTGATCCTCCAGTCTCAGCCTCCCAAATGCTGGGATTACAAGCATACACCACCACACCCGGCTCCAACTACTTAGTTTTGTGCTTGTTAACTACCGTTTTCGGTTTTCTAAAGCTAACATGTATTTTTGTGTGTGTATAATTTTTTTTCCTTTTTCCCCTATAGTTGTGAAAGATTTTCAAGACTATATTGAGCCTGAAGAAGGCTGTCAAGGTTCTCCACAGAGAAGAGGGCCTCTGACCTCAGGCTCAGATGACGAAAATGTTGCCCTGCCTCTGGGTGACAATGTGCTGACTCATAACCTGGGGATCCCAGTGTTGGTGGTGTGCACAAAGGTGCGTCTAGGGAATTGTAAGCATGGCTAAGTTTGGCCAGTGAACAGTCACCGTCTGAAAGAAAGTTTGAGAAGCTTTGATAGAGTTTCTTCTCAAGGGAGAGTTGGGATCATTTGGGATTCATTAAGGTCTATCGATTGTGTCAGGATAGAACATATTGTCATTTAACATTGCTCCTGGAAACATGACATCACTTGGTTGACTTATGCCCTGGCTTAATCTTCATGAATCACTGTTGACTTTATGGGCAGACTAAATTGAAAGCAGTTTTTAAGGCTATGTAAACCAGTTCATCTGGTCCAGACTGTCCGTGAAAAATAGAATGAGGAGGTGGGAATAGAAATTGAGTTCAGTTTATAGAGAACTGTCTCTGTTACATAAGAAAAAAAGTAGTTTCAAAAACATGTTGGGTTTCAAAGTACTTTGTTTCCAGTCAGAGCCTCTGTGTTGTGAGTAGTCCTGTCCTTGGGAATGGAGCCCTGTGGAGTGCAGGCACAGCGATGTCAGCAGGTCTGTCTCCTCATGTGCCCTTGTTTAACGTTTAGAGCAGCTGTGAGGCGATCAGGCCTTTATTGATGAAACTGAGGCTCCAGATAAAAGAAAAGTCTCTCTTTTTATTCTTCTCTGGATAATACTTGGGCCCTTGATAAAGGCTTGCTTTGTGGAGCTGTAATACTTTATTTCTAAAGGAGGTGCTGTTCATGTCATCTGTGGGCAGAGAAATGACTCTTCTCTTGCTTCTGTCTTCCCCACAGTGTGATGCAGTGAGCATCCTGGAGAAGGAACATGATTACAGGGACGAGCACTTGGACTTCATCCAGTCCCACCTGCGGAGGTTCTGCCTCCAGTGTATCCTTAGGGTGCTGTCTGGCCTCCAAATGGGCCTTCTTAGGGGCTTCTGCTGAATCCAGATATATATCTTCTTAATAGTTTTACATTTTTCTGTGTTGGAATTTGTGGCTTACTAACGTGTGCCTGTCTCTGACCGCTTTTTATTTTAAGGCTATATATTTGAATGGCTTTCATAGTAAGAAAAAATTGACATGTGATCATTTTATTATCACATTACTTTTATCATGCTAAGAAATCCTTTTAAACCTTGTTTTTATTCAGGATGGGGTAATTATCAACCTCGCGATTATTTTCAGGTGCAACACATAGTTCCCAAATGTCAGCAGTCTCTGGAGTCTTGTTTCTATAAAGAGCTAACAGTAGTTGGTACCAAAGTCCCCACCCTGAAATGGCAGTGGCAGATGGGTCTTTACTGTCTCCTTTGAGCCTATTAGCTTATTGGCAGCCACCCCTGAAAAGGTGTGCTCAGTGAGAAATTTGCTCAATGTGAGCATCCACCTGGGAAGTAATCCAGGTGCCTCGACATGTTGACAGTATTTTCCCAGGATAGCCCCAGAGCCACTGCTTCTTGGGAGCAACCTAAGAGAGCAGGATGACCTTAAACTCCCCCCCCCCTTTTTTTTTAATTGCAGTACTTTTTGTTTATATATTGATCAAAAACTGGTCAATTTGTACTAGGTGTAGTGGCACACACCTATAATCCCAATACTGGGGAGACTGAGACAGGAGAATTGCAGGTTTAAGGCCAGCCTCAGCAACTTAGTAAGACCCTGTTTCAAAATAAAAATAAAATAGACTAGGGATATATCTCAGAGCTAGAATGCCACTGGGTTCAATCTTTAGTGCCACAAAAAAAAAAAAAAAAAAAAAAAAAGCTGGGCATGGTAGCACACCTTGTAATCACAGTACTTGGGAGGCTGAGACAGGAGGATTGCAGGTTCACTGGCAGTCTCAGCAATTTAGTGAGACCCTCTGCAATTTAGTGAGACACTTTCAAAAAATAATAGGTCTGGGGGAGGTATAGCTTGAACACCTTTCAAGCCCCAGTACCACAAAAACAAAAACTGATCATCTATGAGTAGTACTGTAAGGATTGTGCTTGCATGTGGTTAATTTTGTCTCCTGCAGTGAATTGGTTTACCTTAAGCAGATTGATTAGATGGAGCTGCCTTGATCTATACATCAGTGAAGGAAGAGAAAAACCTCGACTTGTTGTATAAGTACATTGTTCATAAAACATACGGTTTCCACTTTACCACACCTGCCTTAGTTGTGGAAAAGGACGCAGTTTTTATGTGAGTTCTTTAGAGATGCTTTTAACTCCTTCTCTTCATAATACATTTGCTATTTATATTTTACCCTTTCAGGTGTAGTATTTCTTGTCTTGCTTCCATGGGGAAGTGCTTGGTCTGGACCTCTGAGATGGTGGATACACCCAGCTTTTCCTCTCTGCTCTTTCTGGATCATGAGGCATTCTGCCTGAGGGGAGGGGGGTGTGCCCAGAGGTGCTGTCTTTCTTCACTGAGAGCAAGTTGCTAAGCCATAAGCCACTTTTGGTACTTAATGTCAACTCTGGTGAAATACTGGCAGGGAGAGGGAGTTAAAGTATAGAGGATTTCACTTTGAAGATCTCAAATGTCTCCTGTTGAAGAATCTGCTCCCAGACGGGCCTGGTGGCGCACGCTTGTAATCCCAACATTCGGGAGGCTGAGACGGGAGGATCACAGTTCTCGGACAGCCTCAGCTACTTAGTGAGGCCCTGTGCAACTTAGTGAGACCCGGTTTCAAAATAAAGAATAAAAATTAGGGCTGGGGGTGTAGCTCAGAGGTCAAATGTCCCTGGGTTCCATCCCCAGACCTGCAAAAAAAAAAAAAGAATCTGCTTCCAGATGAGTGCATGAGTGCAGTTACACATACCTATAATCGAAGGGACTTGGGGAGGCTGAGGCAGGAAGATAAAAAATCCAAGGCCAACTTAAGGGAATTTCGGAAGACCTTGTCTCCAAATTAAAGAAAAAAAAAAGCACTGGGGATGTTAGCTCTGGTAGAATGCCCTTGAGTTCTATCCCAATACAGGGTGGGGTGAGGGAGGGGCATATGTTTCCAATCTCTGCTGGCAGGATGATTCCCCCCCCCCCCACAGTGTCCCTATCAGTGTGGTTTTTAGCTGTACTGAAGTGCTTATTTACTTATCTTTTTTATTTTATTTATTTATTTATTTATTTTGGCAGTACTGGGGATGGAACCCAGGAGCATTCTACCTCCAAGCTAAACCCCCAGCCCTATTTTTTATTCTTTATTTTGAAACAGTGTCTCACTAAGTTGGTGAAGTTGCTCTCAAACCTACAATCCTCCTGACTCAGCCTCCCAAGCACTGGGATTACAGGCATGCACCACCATGCCCACCTGAGTACGGATTTTATTTCTAGCATATCACATTTTAGGAGCCAGCGGGATTTTATATTCCTGCCAGAGACTTGGTGACTTGTTTCCCAAGTTTGTTTTTCTCTCACTGGAGAATCCTGTTTCTGAGGCCTAAGTAAATGATAATGCCATGCTCTCTGAGAGAACAGATTGATGTCCAGGCATATGTAGCCTCTTGATCATTACATGTGTTCATCCTTCAAGCCTTACTCCAGGTTCTCTGCTGGGAGCATAGAAATGAATGAGACGTGGTCCCCGTGATGGCACGGAAAGAGATAGACACCCAGCTGAAGAGGGGAAGGGCAGTGGGGGGTGATGGTGGAAAAGGAGTGGTGTATCCCAGGCAGACCAGAAAGGAGGGGATGGGGCCTTCCGTGAGAGGCTAGAGGTACAAGAGCCAAGCATTCCCATGTAACTGAATGGGTATGGGTTACTTCCTGCACATTTGAGGGGAGCCTCATTTAGGCTACTCATAAGCAGTATACCTGCTTTTGAATAATCGTTCAGAGCAGCCAGGCATCAGAGGCGCAAGCTCAGTGAGTGGAATGTTTTGGGAATCACCCAATGTCCGATCACATGTGATCCAGAGGAACAGGGAGCCTGGTTGGACAAGGAACTGGTCTGAAATGGAGAAGCATCTCGTGGCTTCTGAGAGCCGCACGTATAATGGTCATGGCGATCTCTCCCATCAGGCTCTGTCCCGTTGCATCTTTGCATTTGTTGGTAGCTGCTTCTATGGGGGCTGGTAAAGTCAGCAAGGCCATTGTGGTGGAACACCCTGACTACACATCCTCTTGGTTATATAGAGAGGGTGGAGAATGAGAGGTTCATGAGAACAGTTGGTTACCATCTTTTAGAGTTTCTTGAGTTCAAAAGTGTGTCATTAATCAGGCATGGTGGCACATTTGTAGTACCAATATTTGGGAGGCTGAGACAGGAGGATTGCAGGTTCAAGACCAGCTTTAGCAACTTAACAAGCCTCCCCCCCAGCAACTTAATGTGACCCTGTTTCAAAATAAAAAATAGGTCTGGGGATGTAGGTGGGTTTTCTATCCCCACGTTCAATCTCCATACCACAAAAAAGCAAAATCAACCCCCCCTCCCCCCAAAAAAAAAAAAAAGATGAGAGTCAAGTAGTAACAGGCTGTGGCTTAACCTGATAGGACCTGGGTGCCATCCTGCCCTGTGGTGTTGAGTTACATAGCACCCATGTAGGAGCCTCAAGGACTCCTCATACCCCTCTGATGTGGGGCCCAGGAGCCCTGGTTGTTCTTTGGCTCCAGGATATGTTTTCCCTCCCCAGCAAAATTAAAGATCCAAACCACAAGATAACTTGTTAGAAGAATTCTCAGGGAAGCTGAGCGTGGTGGCACAAGCCTGTAATCCCAGTACTGGTGGGAGTCTTAGACAGGAGGATCACAGCAAGTAGTGAGACTTACCAACCTAGTGAGATCCTCTTTCAAAATTAAAATAGGGCTGAGGTGTAGCTTGAAGATAGAATGCCCCCGAGTTCAGTCCCCAGTACCAGAAGGAAAATAAAGAGTTCTCAGAGAGTCAACAGGCAGGAGGGGAGCCTCTATGCCAAAGCCCAAGAGAGTCAGTCCCCTCCTGAGCTCTGTCTGTGCTTCTCTGCATTCTCCTGTCAAAACAGAGGCCCATTGTGCCCTTGCTCTTGTACGTGGATTGTGGGAGAGAGCTCTGAAATGCTTCCAGTGGGGCAGCATGTGGTCTGTAGATCTCACACTGGCCTCTTAGGCCTCAGGCTCATGATCTCTACAGAGCAGATCTCATGACATACACCTGCTGTGGGCTTAGGCAGATGTGCCCAAAACTGCAACCACCTCCAGCAATTGCAATCCAGATCTTTTGGGAAGGGCCAGAGTTTTTTCTAGCCTGAAATGTGATCTGAAAATGCTATAAGGTAGACACAGGAAAAACACACTAATCCCTGTCTCTCTGCGTTTAGACCCGCAGGCTGGGACAATGAAAAGAAAATAGCTATTTTACATGAAAATTTCACAACCGTGAAGCCAGAAGATGCATATGAAGACTTTATTGTGAAACCTCCTGTGAGAAAGGTACCCAGATCAACCACTTTAAGAGTTTAGGTGCCAGCCGGCCGTGGTGGCGCACACTTGTAATCCCAGCATTTGGGAGGCTGAGACCAGAGGATCACGGTTTGTGGATAGCCTCAGCTACTTAGCGAGGCCCTCTGCAACTCAGTGAGACCCGGTTTCAAAATAAAGAATAAAAAAAAAAAATAGGGCAGGGGTGTAGCTCAGAATTCGAATGCCCCTGGGTTCCATCCCCAGTCCTGCAAAAAAAAAAAAAAAAAGTTTAGGTGCTGTGCATGGTAGTGCACACTTGTTATCCCCATGCTTGGGAGGCTAAAACAGGAGGATCACACAGGTTTGAAGCCAGCCTCAGCTACTTAGTGAGGCTCTCAGCAACTTAGTAAGACCCCGTTTCCAAATAAAAATATAAAATAGGTCTGGGAGTATAGCCCAGAGGTAGAAAGTCCCTGAGTTCCACCCTCAGTACCACCACAAAAAAAAAAAAAAAAAAAAAGTTTAGGTGCTGGTCATGGTGGCGCATGCTTGTAATGCCAGGATTTGGGAGGCTGAGACAGAAGGATCGCGGTTTACAGACAGCCTCAGCTACTTAGTGAGGCCCTTTGCTACTCAGTGAGACCCTGTTTCAGAATAATAAAAGATGGAGCTGGGGGTAACTTGAAGGTAGAACGCCCCTGGGTTCCATCCCCAATACCAAGAGAGAGACAGACAGACAGACAGATTAGGTATTTTTTAATGGGAAAAGAAACTATCAAAGTCTTGGGCTGGGGGTGCAGCTTAGTGATCAAGTGCTTACCTAGCATGCATAAGGCCCTAGCTTCCATTCCCACAAAACAAAAAGAAACAGGTCTTACATTGTAGCACTCTAAAGAAATAAGTGATCCAAGAACCTTTTTGTTGGTCTTTAAGTGAGATTTTGTGTGGTGTAAATGGCTCAGGATAGTGGGGCTGAAGTGTTAGTGTGCCCACGTGGAGGTAGGTGGCATTTCTCACTGAGTCCTACCAATGCCGCTGCCTGCCACCTCTGGATTACTGTTGCTAGATCCCCTCTCTCGGGATCTCCTGAACACTGATTTGCCAGACTGGTTAAAATGTCAATGTGCTGCCGGGCATGGTGGCGCACGCTTGTAATCCCCGCGCTTGGGAGGCAGAGACAGGAGGATCGCGCAGGTTTGAAGCCAGCACGCGCTGGCTTAGGAGACCCTGTTTCCAAATAAAAATGTAAAAATAGGTCTGGGAGTGGAGCCCAGAGGTAGAAGGGCTTCCAGGAACCCCAGTACCACCAAAAAAAAAAAAAAAAAAAAATGTCAATGTGCTCACATGGCATGGCCAGCTAGCCTAGAAAAAAGTAACTGCCCTCTGGGAGTACAGGACCCCTCAGGCCACGTGGAGGCCCAAGCCCAAGATTCTCTTGCAGCATCGATTTGACAGTCATTTGAGAATGTTCTTGGCCTGTAGCCATTAAACTTGTGTGTCACTTCACAGCTGGTTCACGACAAAGAGTTGGCAGCGGAGGATGAGCAAGTGTTCCTAATGAAGCAACAGGTAAGACCAGTGAAATTAGAGCAGAGGCTTTCTCATGCGTGGAATGCTGGTTCCCTAGGGCTCGGCTGGGGCTGCCTGCATGTGCAGAATCACAAAGAGCTGTCAGCATTAAGATTGGTAAAAGTTGCACCATGTGCCTTAAGATACCTGCCCTCCTGCCTTGCAGATTCACCTGCAGGGATAGGCTTAGTATCTTTTTTTCTTTTTTTTCTTTTTTGGAGACCTGGGGATGGAACCCAGGGACATTCTACCTCCGAACTATACCTCCAGCCCTATATTTTTTTTTCTTTGTTTTGCAGAGGGCCTCACTAAGTAGCTGAGGCTGGCCGCGATCCTCCTGTCTCAGCAGCCCAAATACTGTGATTACAAGTGTGTGCACCACCATGCTCAGCTGGCTTAGCTTTTTTTTTTTTTTTTTTGTGGTACTGTGAATGGAACCCAGGGGCATTTGACCTCTGAGCTACACCCCCTGCCCTTTATTTATTTATTTTTTTATTCTTTATTTTGAAACCAGATCTCACTGAGTTGCAGAGGGCCTCACTAAGTAGCTGAGGCTGTCTGCGAACCGCAATCTTCCAGGTCTCAGCCTCCCGAATGCGGGGATTACAAGCGTGCGCCACCACGCCCAGCTTTAGCGTCTTTTAAAGTGTCATTTCTCTGGAGACTCAGATTATCTGGCATATTGCCTGTGTTGACAGCTTACCAGGTGGCCTGGCCTTATGTCCATTATTTCACACTGCCCCACACAGACCTGTGCATAAAGGCAGTGATGCCAAGCTTATCGGTGTGCAGAGGAACTTTTTCAAGCTGACATTTTAGAACACAAACCCAGACTCACGTTTCTTTTTTGCCTAGATTAGTGTTAGTCGTGCCTGCCTGAGGATACAGGCAGGTTTTGGCAGTTGTGTTTCCAACACTTCATCCTTTCTCTGCCTTGCCTGCTTCCTTAGCTCCAAAACTGGGTACTTGGATTATCTTTTTCACCATTAACAAACTGCTCTAGTTAGTAGATTTTTTGCATTTATGGTGTAAAATATGACTTGGTGGTTGTTAATGGTGCCCTCTAGTGGAATCCTAGGAGTAAGTTTTTCTCCAGACCTCAGTACACTCTGCCGGCCTTGGTTAATGGCCAGTTTGTCCCTCTCTTTGCAGTCACTCCTTGCCAAGCAGCCGGCCACGCCCACGAGAGCCTCCGTGAGTACCTACACAAATAGTTTCATGGCCTAGTATCGTGGGTGTCTTCTAAATTTAATAACTATTATTTGCAAGAACCTGTGTTTATGTGGGCTTTTGTATTTTCAATGGAATTTAGTCACCCTAAAGGCCCACGGCCAGGAACATAATAGAATCTCAGGACTACAAATGGGTTAGAGTGAGCTGGCTTTGTTACCTTCTCATCTCTTCTCCCAAGAGAAACTGAGGTCTAGAAAGGGACTGAGCTAGGAGAAAACTCCAGTTCTTCACCCTAGACTGGAAGATGTCCTACAGTAGCATGTCTTCATTTATGGAATTTGTATTTTCTGTGATTTTTATGCCTGTGTGTGTGACCTGGACTGATTTTGGACTTAGGAATCCCCTGCAAGAGGACCCTCTGGCTCTCCAAGGACCCAGGGCCGGGGAGGGCCAGCCAGTGTGCCAAGCGCCTCCCCAGGCACGTCAGTAAAGAAGCCGGACCCAAACATCAAAAGTATGTCCCTGTTTGGAGAGTGGCTTAGTCCTGCGTCTGCGCCCTGTGGGTGGCTGGTCTCCGAGGTGGGGATTTGGGAACACTGGGGGTGCTCTCTTCCTTCTGAAGGAAGCCCCCTCTCCCACAAGGAAGGCTCTATGAATGGCAGAGACCTGGGCCCGTTCCTGTGTTAGAATTGGTGGCCCGTGAACCTGATTTTGTGTTAAGACCTCAGGCCCTGCAGATGCCTTCAGAAAGGATTGCATAATAGGAAGTCACTTTGAAATACGTACTTAAAAGCCTTTTTTATGTCTCATTATGTTTGAATTATTACTATTTATGAATTTTGAGATTTTTTTCTCTATTTTTATCAATCTAAGTTACTTAATAGTTTAGGTAGCTGTTACTCCAGTACCTAATAATACCCAATGAAATTGGCTACAATAAAACTATCACACCAAAATTCTGTTTAATTCTTGAATGTTTGATATCTTCTATTTAAGATATGAGCTTCTTAGAGCAGGCTGGGAGTGTTAAGAACTTGTAAAACTTTGAAAAACATTGTTTTGAGAACAGGGAGATAATGTGGAGCACAGTTATCTTTATTCCCCAAACAGGTGGACAATGTAAACATGCTCACACGTAATTGGCCTCAGTATTGGTGATATGTAAGAAATCATAAGTGAATGCGATCTGTACCCTAGCAGGGCGATAATCACAGACAACTAATTCCAAGCTGAGAACGTGTGTAGCGGGGTGGGTGCAGTGTATTGAACCCAGGGACATTCTGTATCTGAGCTATACCCACAGCCCTGCTTTAGTTGTTGTCATTTTGAAATAGGGTCTCACTGAGTTACCTTGCACTGGCCTCAGGCTGTGCAGCTTCTGTCTCAGCCTCCCAAGTACTGGGATTACAGGTGGGTGCCACCACGCCAGGGGTGAGAACACATTTTTTCATTTTAAGTCATCCAGTTTGAGTGATGCTTTCTTTTTCTGTTTCCCTAGATAATGCAGCAAGTGAAGGAGTGTTGGCCAGCTTCTTCAATAGTCTGCTGAGTAAAAAAACAGGCTCTCCTGGAAGTCCTGGTGCTGGTGGGGTACAGAGCACGGCCAAGAAGTCAGGTACAGAGGGGCCCAGAGACTCATGACCCTGTGTCTGAGCAGTGCTGGAGGATGGGGAGGACAGCAGTGTGTGCCTCACCCGGCCTGCAGATTCTGAACAACAGCTACGCCCAAGAGTAGACCAGCGCTTTACACTGAGCAGCGTACTTACCTACCATCTAACCGTGCGCGTTTCCTTTTTTTTGTGTGTGTGTGTGGTGCTAGAAAGTGAGCCCAGGGACATTCTACCTCTAAGATACACTCCCAGCCCTTTATTTTTTTATTTGGAAATAGGATCTAAATTGATTTGAGCCTCACTAAGTTGATGAGGCTGGTTTCAAACCTGTTCTCCTTCTGTCTCAGCCTCTTAAGTACTAGGATTACAGGTGTGTGCCACCATGCCCAGTTCTTCAGCTGTGTGTGTGTGTTTTACTGGGGATTGATTGCAGGGCAGTCTACCTCCACACTACATCCCAGCCCTTTTCTTTCTTTTTTTGTTTTTACTTTGAAACATAATCTTGCTAGGTTGCTGAGGCTGGTCTCAAACCTGTGATCCTCCTGTCTCAGCCTCCCAAGTTCTGGGATTATAGGTGCGTGTCACCATGCTCAGCTTTGGAAGTCTCTGAAACAAAAGATCCAAGTTCTTTGGCAGTTTTCTCAAGAAGCTAGAGGACGTTTTGTTTGATTTATTTATATTTTTATTTTATTTCTAGTGCTAGAGATTGAACCCAGGGCATTATGCCCGCTAAGCAAGCTGTGGAGGACATTTTAAAGGGGCCTTTCTTTTCATTCTCCATTGGGCATGAGAGACTTGGAGTCTGGCTTGGTGACCTTGGCTGTAGCCTGTAATTTTTTTTCCCAGAAATAGGGTCATTTTCTAGGCCCCAGTTAGCATTTGACAAGAGAGAAGCGGGAGCAACAACTTTGTGCAGGGTTGAACTGGCTGGCCTTAGTTTCATCTTCTTGATTGAAACTAGTATTGTAATTAGAAACAAAACTGAATACTGTCTGGCACAAAGAAAGCAGTTTGCAGCACACCTGAAACTCAGATACATACCTCTTAAGAAGAGGGTGGTGAGAGTGCGCAGGGTTGGGGCTGGAGGGTGGGAAGGTTTTCAGAAACACCTCTTTGCGTTTGGCACAAAGCCAGCCCTTCCCAGAGGCAGGCACATAGGTGGGGGAGCACAGAACTGTGATACAGAGCATGTGTCTCATGGTCCTTGAAAAAAAGGTTTTCCTCATTTCTGAAGTTACTATCAAATGATTATAGAAATCTGTATAATTTTAAATGTTTCTTTTTAAAAATTCTTTTCTGTTCTCACATTGCTGCTTTTCTTTTCCCTTTTTCTTTCCCTTTTTTTTAAGGACAAAAGACTGTGTTGTCAAATGTTCAGGAAGAACTGGATAGGATGACTCGAAAACCAGACTCCATGGTAACAAACTCTTCAACAGAAAATGAAGCCTGATCTTCCTAAAAAAGTACATATGTCCAATGACCAAATAACTATGTATATTGATCTGCTAAGACCAGGATTTTTCTGATATGGCACATGCTATCAGTTTTTGGGGGTAGGGGAGATGAACTTTAAAAAAATACTTCATTGGCTTGTCCGAGTGTGAAATACACATTTAGGAAGGTTACGTGTCAGACCCCTTGTGAAGGATAACCCTTGGACTCCGGCATGTGGCTCTGTGGGAAGCGAGCTCGGATGGCTTCTGTAGAGTGGAGGAAGGGGGCCCACTTCCTATCAGTGGGGCCCATGAGACCAGGAAGGCATCGACCAGAAGGGGTCAGTCTGACCAGCTGCGTGTTGGCACATTCACTTGTTCTGGGGAAGCAGATTAAGAGCAGAAAGTCCAGGAAAGAGAAAGACTGAGGGAGGCCTGAGAGAAGTGGTAGTGGGGAAGCCGACCCGTGAGGGAGGTGAGAACGGAGGGGTGGTGGTAGCAGATACTGTGTGTTCAGTAGAAGTCTCATAATTGTTTAAGACTTAAAATTAGAAACATTTCCAAACTAAACACTAAGCAAAATGGGAACTAGACTTGTTCTGAATGTATCTTTAACTTCTGGAAGATGTGTAAAGGGTGGAATGCCTGAGTCAGGGGAGCTGACCCGGCTGGGGAAGACGGCAGTGCCCGGGACCCACATGCTTGGCCCAGGCCGTGTCCTCGGGAGGTGCTGGGCTACGGAGCCTCATGGCAGGCAGACAGTCACCGTGGGCTGTTTAAAGTCAGCAGACACAAAGTTAGCTTACTTTGAATTGTGTTTTCTAAATAGCTCCTGCTTTGTTTTTTTAATTGATTTAAAAAAAAAAAAAAACTACCACAGGCTGGCCTACTAATAGAAAATGGGTGATCCACCTCTCACTTTACCATGATGTGACTGCACTCTGGTTAACTGACTTATACCAGTCCCTGCCTTAGAGTCCGTGGAACCCTCACAGCGCGCCACTGACGCAAAAGGGTCTTGCCCTGGCTCCCTGGTCTGATCAGCGCTATCAAATGGACAAATCGTGTGAATGTTTTATATTGAAAACAAAAATGATAACTTCTGTGTGTGTTTTTCATAAAGTACAGCTTTTTTTTTTTTTTTTTAGAAATGAGAGTTTCAGATGTCTTCCCATTAGGGCAGATTCATGCACATTGTCGTGTCACACCACCATTCTGGGAATGACGTTTGTGGATTTGAAATGGCACTTTTAATTTTATATATGACACAGAGCATTTAAATGCAAACACCGTGAATTTAATGTTTAAAACATTTTTCAAACCAAGGGAAAACCACAGTTCATTTATGTGGAGTTTACTTTTTTTATATAAATGTTTGTTGTACTGTCTCAGCGTAACTTTCTAATATCATTACTTTTACATACCAGATTTGACTGACCACTAATGTAGTACTCGGCATAACTTAATATTCTGTGTTATATAACAAGACTCTTAAAATTGTCTTGAATTGCTTTTGTAAAGGTCTGAACACTGTTAAGGAGAAAGTTGAGTATTTTACTTGCCTTTCTGACAAACGGAAAAATGTTTCTTGTACCAGTTTTATTGTTGAAATTACTATATTTTCTTTTTTAATTGCTTTTTTTTTTAAAGAAAAAAACATATATTGTGGCATCCAATTACCAGGTTGTCTAGGTGATGACAGTAAAATGACTATGAATGATAACTGTGGTGTAGTAATCAGTAGATGCCAAACAGTGTAAGGCCACACTGAGGGTGGAGTCACTTATCCCTCTGCTGTGGTGTTTGTGGGGGCAAGTGACTTCAGAAACAAGAAGGAATTTTTGGAAAGGCACATGCCTAAGAGGGCTATGATTTTAAATTTTAATGCAAATTTAAATTTTTTTTATCATTTGAACTGATAAGCACTTTTTGTGTTGTAAAATGTACTAAAAACTGATAAAATGCTAAGATGCCGGTCTTGTGAAGGAAGGTTTCTTGGAGACCACTTTCATTCTCATGACAGGTGGATGTTCCTCGTGTCAGAATAAACTGATGCAGAGTGTCATGTGCTCAGTGGTTGCCAAAGTCTGCCAGCTTTGGGGAGCTTCAGGGTTCTTTGGTGGGGGTGGGGTGGGAGGAGGGGAGATGATTTTGTTATTTTGGGATTTTGTTATTTTGGGATTTTCAAGCATTGGAACCAAAGGCCAAATAAGAAGCAGCCTTTACTTTTTAAAATATAATTTGTTTTATTTGCAAAGTACACTTGTATGGTAGACTGTGGAAGACAATTTTATGACTATTTATACACATTATAGTGATTACATCTGCTCTTTGTCTTTAAAATGGAAAACTCAAAGAAAAAATAAGCCCAACTTAGAAGATGTGGCCTCAATAAAGGCCATGAATTGGCCTTATCTAAAAATGCAATAGGTATGCTGCTAAATTGCTTTATTTTGTTTGCACTTTTCTTAATTGGCATTTTTAAATCAGTATTTAAACTGAAGACATTGTCTTGTTTTATTAATTTAATGAAGTTGAAAGTGACTGCTCTGTACATCATGACCTTAACAATGTTGATGCTGTAAGTGAAGGTTCACTGTCGTCTGTTATGCTAAGTCCATGGGTGTTTTTAACTCAAGTTAGGACTGCAGGTTACCCCGCAGCCTTAGTCCAGGGGTGAGGCTCTACCAGGCGCGTACGCAGTCATGTGGAACCTTGCTTTCTAATGCTGGGAAAAGCTGTCTCTAGTGACTGGCTTCAATAAACATGAATCCATACTGCTTACAATGTTTGTGACTTTCTTTTTGATTAGTCATCCTACTGGAGATGCACTGTTTGCTAATCATACGGGGTATCTGATCACATAGCTAAAAATACCTCTTGCTTGAAATTATCAGAAATTCTGGTTTAAAAAATCATTTTAAAGCCATATTCTGAAGTTTGGAGTTGGAAGCTATGAATATATACAGCAGGTTTTGTGAGTTGTCCAGCATGCTTTCTTGCCTCTTAGATAAATTTTCATTGTTTGAATGCTTTTCACTTAGCTAATTTAGAAGCGCTGAGGATTCAGAAGAATTACAGAGTTCAAGCCAGGCATGGTGGCACATGATTGTAATCCCAGGATTTGGGAGGCTGAGACAGGAGGATCGAAGTTTTGAAGCTATCCTTGGCAACTTAGTGAGACCCTGTTTCCAAATAAGAAATAAAATTGGGCTGGGGATATAACTTGGAGGTAGAATGCCTCTGGGTTCAATCCCCAATACCACACACACAAAAAAGAAGAAGAATTGGCCCGATGTGGTGACACTTGCTTGTCATCCCAGCATTTGGGAGGCTGAGACAGGAGGATCATGGTTCGCAGACAGCCTCAGCTACTTAGTGAGGCCCTTTGCAACTCGGTGAGACCCTGTTTCAAAATAAAGAATAAAAAATAAGAGCTGGGGGTGTAGCTCAGAGGCAGAATGCCCCTGGGTTTCATCCCCCATACCGCAATAATAATAATAATAATAATAATAATAATAATAATAATAATAATAATTACAGAGAACTTTATTATAATGTTTTTCACTTATTTAAAATGGACACAGTAAAATCTGTTCCCCAAAACTGTATTTTACTGAAGCACTTGAATTCCATTATCTTGCACTGATAGAAATTTTTATTTTGTTTTTTTTTTTGTTTTTGTTTTTTTTATTTTTGGTGGTACTGGGGTTCCTGGAAGCCCTTCTACCTCCGGGATACACTCCCACGGGCTACACTTCCAGACCTATTTTTTACTTTTTTTTTTATGTGGAAACGGTCTCTTAAGCCAGCGAGATCCTCCTGTCTCTGCCTCCCAAGCGCGGGGATTACAAGTGTGCGCCACCACGCCCGGCTCAACTTTTTATTTTGAAAAATGTCAAACCACCGGGCGTGGTGGCGCACACTTGTAATCCCAGCATTCAGGAGGCTGAGACTGGAGGATTGCAGTTCGCAGACAGCCTCAGCTACTTAGTGAGGCCCTCCGCAACTTAGTGAGACCTTGTTTCAAAATAAAAGAATAAAAAATGGGGCGGGGGGTGTAACTCAGAGGTCAAATGCCCCTGGGTTCCATCCCCAAACCCACAAAAGAAAAAAAGAATAATGTCAAACCTTTGTGAAAGTTAAAGAGGAACACCCATTTTAACCATTTATTTATTTATTGTGGTACTGGGATTATAACCCAGGGGCATTCTCCCTCTGAGCTACACCACCAGCTAAACTGTGAAATGTCTTGCTAAGTTGCTAAAGCTGGCTTTGACCCTTCAACACTCCTGTCTCAGCCTCACAAGAACTGGGATTCCAAGTGTGTGCAGTCACATCCAGATCCATCTTTTATGTAAGTTCACCCATTTTTAACTTGCCACATGTTTTCTCTCTCTTGTTTCCTCCATCTCTCACCAGCTCTCTTCCTCTCTTCTCTCTTCCCTCTTCTCTCTTTCCTCTCCTCTCCTCCCCTCCCTTCCTCCTCCTCCTCCTTCTCTTCTTCTTCCTCTCCCCCCTCTGTCTGTGTCTGTCTTGTCTCTCTCGCCCTCCCTCCCTCTCGACCTCCCCCCCCCTCTCTTTCTCTCGGATAGAACCCAGGGGCATTCCACCTCCCAGCTATACCCCTAGCCTTATTTTATTTTTACTTTGAAACAAGTTCTCACTAAATTGTGGAGGGCCTCGCTAAGTTGATAAGGCTGCCCATGAACTGCAATCCTCTTGTCTGATAAGGCTGCCGTGAACTGCAATCCTCTTGTCTCCGCCTCCCAAGTGCTGGGATTACAGGCATGTGTCACCACACCTGGCTTTCTTCTCCCAATAAGTACATAGGTATGTATGTGTGCTTGCGCACACGTACTCCTCCAAGTCATTTAAAATGAGTTTTAGGGCCAGGTGTGGTCGTGCCCTTAGCAAGACCCTTTGCAACTCAGACCCTGTTTCAAAATAAAGAAGAAATAGGGCTGAGGGTGTAGCTGGATGGTAGAATGTCCCTGGGTTCCATCTCCAGAACCTCCAAAAAAAAAAAAGTTTTAGGGTGGAGAATGTGGAACTGTGTCAGAATACTTTCCTAGCATGTTTGAGGCCCTGGGTTTGAGCTCCAGGACTAGAAAAAAAAAAATTAAACATCAAAGTATGTCCCCCTAAGTATATCAGATAAGACCAGGCCAGTTGTCTCTTAGAAAGTTCTATATTCTTAGTGGGGCATGGTGGCACACGCTTGTAATCCCAGCATTCAGGAGGCTGAGACGGGAGAATCGCAGTTCGTGGAGAGCCTCAGCCACTTAGGCCCTTTGCGACTCAGTGAGACCTGGTTTCAAAATAAAGAATAAAAAATAGGGCTGGGGCTGTATCTCGGAGGTAGAATGCCCCTGGGTTCCATCCCCAGTACTGCAAAAAAAAGGAAAAGAAAGAAAATTGTATATTCTGGATTTGTTTTACTATTTGCTGCATGAATTGATTCCTGTTAGACATTTTGGTAAGAATGCTACACTCTGCATAGGTGAAGCTGAGGTGACTTCTTGGTTAAGATGGTGTCTCTCAACTTACAAGCAGTCTGTAGGATGATGTAAGGGATTATATAATTTGATGATAATAGCAATAACATTGTAAGTTATATTGACCCATTTCCTGGTGAGAAAAAAGTGCAGCTCACTGCCATGTTAATTTACATGTTAACACATTCTTTGAGACTGAAATAAACCTGACCCGGTTTTCTTCCTTCCTTCCTTCCTTCCTTCCTTCCTTCCTTCTTTCCTTCCTTCCTTCCTTCCTCCCCCCCACCCCCTTTATTTTTTTATTTTTGGTACTGAGGATAGAACCCAGGGGCATTCTACCTCTGAGCAACACTCCCAGCCCTATTTTTTATTCTTTTTTTTTTCTTTTCTTTGTGTGTGTGTGGTACTCAGGTGGAACTCAGGAGCTTTTCTACCTCCAGTCTCTACTCCAAACCTGTTTTATATTTTATTTGGAAACAGGGTCTCACTGACTTGCTGAGAGCCTCACTAAGTACCTGAGGATGGCTTCGAACCTGCACAGTCCTCCAGTCTCAGCCTCCCTAATGCTGGTATTACAAGCGTGCGCCACCATGCTTGGCTTCTGACTGGTTTTCAATGGGAAAATAAAAACTCTGGAGTTATTTCTAAATATAACTTGTAACAAATGTATATGATGATCAGTAATAATTATTTTGTGTGAGGTAAATTTCTTTTTTTGGTGGTACTGTAGATTGAACTCAGAAATGTTCTACCTCCGACCTATACCCCCCAGCCCTTGTAATTTTTTTTTTTTTTTTAAACAGGTCTTGCTAGGGTGCTGAGAGTGATTCTGTTGCTGGGGCTGTCCTTGAACTTGCTATCCTTCTGTCTCAGCCTCCCAAGCACTGAGGTTACAGGCATGTACCACATGCCCCACTGAGCGTAGTAAATTTCAAAGCACAAAATAGAACATCACATTCTACACAGAAATACTGTGATTTCTTTTCTGTTCTTCTTGCCATCCTTGTTCTGTGTGCAACTCAGGTTTCTGCATACTACCTTGCATTGGTGAACTTAGGTAAAATTCAGAAACACTACTACAGAGACTTTTAGTTTGTCATTGTTGGTCTTCCCATTTACCCATTCACCAAAAATCCTTTAAGACTGCAATCTGCAAGTTATCTTGGAGTAAATGTTGCAGCCACAGCTCTGCTAGTGAGTATTCTGGGGGCAAATGGTTTAGAGGTTGCCATGTACCAAGTGGCACGTGGCTATAATCCCAGTACTTGGGAGGCTGAGACAGTTCAAGGATAGCCTCAGCAAGTAGTGAGGCTCTCATCAACCTAATAAGACCTTGCTTAAAAATAAAAATAAAGCCGGGTGTGGTGGCGCACACTTGTAATCCCAGCGTTGGAGAGGCTGAGACAAGATAAATAAATAAATAAATAAATAAATAAATAAATAAATAAATAAATAAATAAATAAAAAATAGGACTAGGAGTGTAGCTCAGAGGTATAATGCCCCTGAGTTCAATCCCCAGAACCACAAGAAAGAAAGGAAAGAGAAAGAAAAAGGGGAAAGCCCTCACTTAAAAAATAAATAAAAATAAAAATAGAAGGGCTGAAGGTGTAACGGAGACAGAATGCCCCTGGGTCCAATCCCTAGTACTACAAAGGATGAACATAAAAATACAGGGCTGGGGATTGCCAGGCAGTATGGTGCACGTCTGTAATCCCAGTACTTGGGAGGCTGAGACAGGAGGATCACAGGTTTGCAGCCAGCCTCAGCTGCTTAGTGAGGCCCTTTGCAACTTAGTGAGATCCTGTTTTAAGAAGAAAAAATAGGTCTGGGGTGTGGCTCGGAGGTAGAATGCTCCTGGGTTCCATCTCCAGTTCCACAAAAGAGGGGGGCCGGAGCTCTCCTCAGTGGTAGAGCACTTGTCTAGTATTATGAAGCCCTGGATTTGGTCCCTACTGCCCCCCCCCATGAAAAAAGTGTTCTTGTCAGATCCTGCATCTGTGGGCTGTTTGCCCCTTTACCTTGCTGTCATGGATGAAGGAGTCCCTCCTGTTAGGTGGCAAAAGTGTACGTAGAGAATCCAATACACTGAGAGGGAAGGGGCTACCGTCCTTACCTTGCTGGGAAGGCCAGAGTGAGGTGCCTGCCACCCTTGTCTAGAAAGGACTTCAGGGCCCTGGGCAGGACACTAATGGACACTCATCCCTCAGCATGCTCGCTCGGCTGGAGAACTGGCCTCGGGTCCTCACACTACTGGCCCACTCCGGATTCTCTGCCCGTGGCCTCTGGGTTGTGAGCAGCACATGGAGATAAGCAGCTGGAATGTTGGGAGGGTGCCAAGTCAAGTGGGTTCCAATCTTGGTGCGTTCTCTCATTCCTTTTGAACCAAAAAGTAATGAGCGCAAGCCAGGTGTGATGGCGCACACTTGTAATCCCAGCGTTGGAGAGGCTGAGACAGGAGGATATGGTTCGCGGGCAGCCTCAGCTACTTAGTGAGTCCCTCCACAACTCAGTGAGACCCGGTTTCGAAATAAAGAATAAAAAAAAGGGTTGGGGGTATAGCTTGGAGGTCAAATGCCCCTGGGCTCCATCCCCAGTACCCCCCCCAAATTTTTTTTAAGTAATGAGTACAGTTTACATAGTTGAGAAAATGTACAGGAAATAGAAACAAGACCACCCAAATTGGGAGACTTTACCCCTCTTATGCCTCCTTTCCTCATCTTTGTTGAAGTGGGAATGGAATTTCTTTGCAGTTGTGACCATTAAAAGGAGGGACACGTATGCCTGGCATATGGTAGTTCTCGAGGGTGATGATTGATCCTGGAAGCAATCCATAATTAACACGGTTCTAGCAATGCCATTTTTAGCCCCCAACTTTTTTGTTTGTGCCATTTCAACTGGCATCTTAAATATTTCTAAGGGAAATAAAGATTAGAGGGATGAATATCCTGTCCGTTCACCATGACTGATTCCCAGTGATGTTTCTACCAGATGCCACAACTGAGCACTGGGTTTTGAAAGCAAGGACAGTAGTATTTGATACTCCACTCTTACTCCACAAAGCCTACAGATAAGCCAGCACAGTGATGCCAAGTGCTGTCCTCATGCTCTGCTTGATGACGCACAGACGGGATGTCCTGACTGGGAGACCCCTGTCGCCTCGCAGTCAACCAGGTCACAAGTACCCGGGCCTGAAGGGACAGAAGCCAGTGTTGGGGCCGAGCGTGGTGGCACACGCTTGTAATCCCCGCTCTTGGGAGGCAGAGACAGGAGGATGGTGCAGGTTCGAAGCCAGCCACGTGCACTGGCTTAGGAGACCCTGTTTCCAGATAAAAATGTAAAAATAGGTCTGGGAGTGTAGCCCGGAGGTAGAAGGGCTTCCAGGAACCCCAGTACACCAAAAAAAAAAAAAAAAAAAAAGCCAGTGTTGGGACCAGGGGGTTGGCAAGGGTAGGAATTGGTGGGATTCCAGAGCAGTGGGACCCAAAAGTGCCTTCCCCACACTGCTGGGCAGTATTTCAGACAGGAAGAGCTTGACCTTATAAGTGTTTCTAACCTTGTTAAATTCTTGCCAGGCATGGTGGCGCACACACCTGTAATCCCAGTACATGGGAGACTGAGACAGGAGGATCGCAGGTATGCAGAGAGACTTTCAGATCTTTCAGATCCTTCCTGTTGCAAAACCAAAAAAAAAAAAAAAATTTTTTTTAAAGGTCTGGGGGTGTAGTTTGGAGGTAGAGTGCCCTTGGGTCTAATTCCCAGTACCACAAAAAAGGATTGATTCTAGTCGGGCCTGGTGGTGCATGCCGATAATTGCAGTACTTGGGAGCCTCAATTCAAGGGCAGCCTTAGCAACATAGCAAGACCCTGTTACAAAAGAAAAGATAAATCAGAGCTGGAGATGCAGCTTGTAGTAGCAGCCCCTGGGCTGGATCCCCAGTACCACCAAAAAAAAAATTTTTTTTATTTGGTTGGAGCTACAGTTTTTCTGGGTTTTTTTTTTTTTTCTGTACATTTAATTTGGTGATCCATCTTGATTGTTTTCATCAAGTAACTCAAGATAAATGACAACAACCCAGGGATTTTCATGTGCAGCATTCTTCTGTGACATTTAATGGAACCTATTTTTGCATAAAACTGGATTAACATTCCTAAGTGATCACCACGCTCCCCCATCTTCCCCACCATCCTTCCCCCAACCCCCTCTTCCCATTGGTGTCTGTGAAGGACCTAAAATTCAACTGGGGAGGCAGACAATGTGAAGCATTTAAGTTTTTGTTTGGGGAAGAATTCAACAATTTAGAAAGATGTTCCTTTTTAAGGCAGCAATTTATTTTGAAGAGTAAGGGTGCCTCGGTACATCTGTCAGCAGCCTGTGTCATGTTACATCTGTCCTGGATATTTAAAATATTTGGCACCATTTTACTAGGATCTATTTCTGACCTATTCAGGCTCATTTAACAAATGCTAACTAGGAATTAAACTCGGGTACATATAGGAAACTAAACACCATAATCATTTAACTTTTCTATACAGAATATGTGTGCATGTTGGAAAGGTATTTCAGAGGTCCCAGATCATGTCAGGAGGTTTTGTGCCCTGAGAAGAAGTATTCTCTCAGCAACCCAGGAGAGGCCAGCAAGCCAAAGGCCTTGCGAGGCAGCTGCAGTGCAGGATGCAGGGCTCTGGCGCTGCTCCGACCCTCACTGGCTGCTTTGCTCTTCACAGCCCTGTCCCATCTTTACGAACTTCAGTACAGGTGTCCTGAAGTGTGCTCTGGAGGCTATCAGCTGTGGCCACACAGTTTGGAGGGTTAAATAAGCTGCATTAAACACATTTTTTTTTTTCCAGTACTGGGGATGGAACCCAGGGGCATTCGACCTCCGAGCTATACCCCAGTCCTATTTTATATTCTTTTTTTTTTTTTTTTTTTTTGGTGGTGGTACTGGGGGTGGAACCCAGGGGCTTTTCTACCTCTGGGCTCTACTCCCAGACTTATTTTTATATTTTATTTGGAAACAGGGTCTAAGTTGCTGAGAGCCTCACTAAGTAGCTGAGGCTGGCTTCAAACCTGTGTGATCCTCCTGGCTCAGCCTCCCAAGCGCTGGGATTACAAGCGTGCGCCACCACGCCCGGTTATTATTCTTTATTTTGAAACGGTCTCAATGTGTTGCAAAGGACCTCAATAAGTAGCTGAGGCTGGCCGTGAACCGCGATCCTCTTGTCTCATCCTCACAAATGCTAGGATTACAAGCATGCGCCACCACGCCTGGCTACACCTCAACTCCTAAAGCGATTGATTTGGGTGCCTTTCTCACAGGTTTCCCAGTGAAATCTTCATGTCCATCTTCTGGCTTCATGGTTGTGACAATGTTACCCTGAGGCCAGTCAGTTCCTGCCTCTCTCTGCCGTCCCCATAGAAGAACCAGCATGTGCCATGTAGTGGGTTGCTGGGAGTTTTGCCCCAGGGCAGGTTTCTCCTGTGATCCCCCTGGGGAGGGTTGTCCTGGGCTCGCGCCTCCTTGCAGCTAGTGCAGGTCCTCCTGGGAAGCATCTGCAGACACAGCCTGGTTCCAGCCTCTCTGCCCAATGGTTCCCCCTGCATTTGGAACTGTTAAGTGTTTCTGGCACTCAACTGAAACAAAACTGCTCTGACAAAAACAAATTTAGCCCACAGCACAGCCCTGACACCTGGGCTGTCTCAGCTGGAAACCTAGAGTCAGGTGGACTTCAGTTTGAATCCTGGCCCAGGACAGAATAGTGGTGTGATAATGGAAAAGTCCCTCTTCTCTTCAGATCTCAACACCCTCGGGAGTGGTGGTGAGAAACTCCCCTACCTCCCAGGGAGATGAGTACACTTGGTTGGGACCTGTGCTTAGCACAGTGCCTCCTCGGCAAACAGTATCTCCAAAAAACCAGCTCAGAACTATTGCAGGATGAACAGACCTCAGTTCTTGAAAGGGCCTTAGAAATCATCACCTTAGCCAGGCATGGTGGTGCATGCTTGTAATCCCAGTACTGTGGAAGGCTGAGACAGGAGAATCTCAGGTTCAAGGCCAGCCTCAACAACTTAGCAGGAAAGTGTCTCAAAAAGATAAAAAGGTGGCCGGGTGTGGTGGCGCACGCTTGTAATCCCCACATTTGGGAAGCAGAGAGAGGAGGATAGTGCAGGTTCGAAGCCAGCCGTGCTGGTTTAGGAGACTCTGTTTCCAAAAATAAAAAATATAAAATAGGTCTGGGAGTGTAGCCTGGAGGTTAGAAGGGCTTCCAGGAACCCCAGTATCACCAAAAAAATAATTAATTAATTAAAAATTAAAATTAAAATAAAAAAGGTGCCAGGTATGGTGGCACATGCTTCTAATCCCAGCATTTGAGAGGCTGAGACAGGAGGGTCCAGGTTCAAGATCAGTCTCAGCTACTTAGTGAGGCCCTTTCCAACTCAGTAAGACCCTGTTTCAAAATAAAGAATAAAAAGTAGGGCTGGGGGTGTAGCTCAGAGATAGAATTCCCCTATTCCTAGTACCGCATAAATTAAATAAATAAATAAATAAATAAATAAATAAATAAATAAATAAAGAGCCAGGCATGGTGGCAAATGTTTGTAATCACAGTACTTGGGAGGCTGAGACAGGAGGATCACGAGTTCGCGGCCAGTCTCAGCTACTTAGTGAGGCCTTCCACAACTTAGTGAGACCCTGTTCCAAAATAAAGAATAAAAATAGGACTGGGGGTATAGCTCAGAGATAGAATGCCCCTGGGTTCCATCCTCAGTACTGCAAAAATGAATAAATAAATAAATATATATACAATTAAAAGGGCTGAGGATGTAACTGAGAGGTAGAATGCTCCTGGGTTCAAACCCCAGAATGAGCTGGGCATAGTGGGACCAGCCTATAATCCCAGTACTTGGGAGGCTGAGAGAAGAGGATCACAAGTTCCAGGCCAGTCTCAACAACCTAGGAAGACCCTGTTTCCAAATAATAAAATCAGGCTGAGGTTATAGCTTGAAGGTAGAATGCCTCTGGGTCAATCCCCAGTACCATACATACATACATACATACATATATAAATATATAAATGCATAAACAAATAGGGCTCTGAGTGTAGCTCTGAGGTAGAATGCCCCTGGGTTCAATCCCTAGTACCAAAAATAAAATAAATAATAAAAATTCCCCAATATGAGAGAAAGGAAGGGAGGAAAATGGCCACCTTGGCCAGACATGGTGGAGCACACCTGTAATCCTACTACTTTTGGAGGCTGAGGCAGGAGAATAAAAAATTCAGGCATAGCCTTGGGCAACTCAAAATATAAAAAGGGCTGGGGGCAGCTGGGCGTGGTGGTGCACACTTGTAATCCCTGCACTTGGGAGGCTGAGACAGGAGGATCACGTGGGTTCCAAGCCAGCTTAGTGAGGCTCTCAACAACTTAGACTCTGTTTCCAAATAAAATATATATAAAAAATAGGTCTGGGAGTGTAGTCCAGAGGTAGAAGGCCCCTGGGTTTCATCCCCAGTACCACACACACACACACACACACAAAGGGCTGGGGGCAGTGACTCAGGGATAGAGCGTACCTGGGTTCAATACCCAGTACTGCAGCAGAAGGCTGTGTATGGGGGGGAAGTAATTGCCACCTAGAGACTGGGAAGTTGGCCAGGTGGGAGCTTACAGCTAAGGCCAGGCAGAAAGGAGCAGAGCTGGGGATGAGAACCAGTTCTCTCCCCAGTGTACACTCACTCTCCCAGGCACTGCTAGTCCCGGGTCTTTTCCTTAGTACTAAGGATTGAACCCAGGGGCATTCTACCTCTGAGTTCCACACCCAGCCTCATTTAAAAAAATTTTTTTTATTTTGAAACAGGGTCTTGCTACGTTGAAGAGTCTCACTGCTTGCTGAGGCTGTTCTCAAACCTGTGATCCAGCCTTCCAAGTACTGGGACTACAGGCGTGCACCACCACGTCCAGCATCGGCTTTTATTTTTATTTTGAAACAGGGTCTCACTAAGTTGCTGAGGCTAGTCTTAAACCTATGATCCGCCGGGCGTGGTGGTGCACGCTTGTAATCCCCGCGCTTGGGAGGCAGAGACAGGAGGATCACACAGGTTCGAAGCCAGCCGCGTGCGCTGGCTTAGGAGACCCTGTTTCCAAATGAAAATGTAAAAAAAATAGGTCTGGGAGTGTAGCCCGGAGGTAGAAGGGCTTCCAGGAACCCCAGTACCACCAAAAACAAACAAACAAACAAAAAAAAAAACCTATGATCCTCCATCTCAGCCACCCAAAGTACTGAGTTTACAGGCAGGTACTCCTATGCCTGGTTTTTAGTCCAGGTCTTAAGTCTAAAGAAAGACAGTGCTGGTTTAGACTGAGCAAGAGAGCTATTTTAAGGCAGATAGGCTCTCAACACACTATAAAATCCATCACCTGGGCAACTGCCTGCTTTCTTGGGCAAGGCAGCTCTGCCATCTCCAAGCGTGGGCATTGGGATGGGCGGTTGAGGGTTAGGGCCTCCTCCTTGCCTCTCCTGGGCACCTAGCTACCTTCCAAGGAGCCATGGGCATGTGTTGGCGACACTCAAGATGCTGGTGGCAGGGAGGTGAACAAGTTGGGTCCCTCCGCTCCAGGGCTGGCAGTCTCCTGGGAGCGACACACAAGCCAGCCGATGTCTCTAATACCTCCATCTGTTCTGTCCACTCGAAAGCCAGAATCCTCGTAGGGCTCTTCTCCCTGAACAATTTGCCCCTAAAGCTTTTAGGTGGACAGAACATAGTAATCAGCTGTGCTTGGAGTGCAGGGATCTGCTGAGACCCACCCAGAGCAAGTTTTGTTTTGTTTTGTTTTTTATTGTGGTGCTGTGGATTTTTTCCCAGGGGCATTTTACCTCCAAGCTACATCCCCATCTCTATTTTTTCTTTTGCGGATCTGGGGATAGAATGCAAGGGATTTTCTACTTCCAGGCTATATTCCCATTAGAAACGGGGTAGATAAATGAGTGATGTGTACATGTATACCTCTACCATCTTGTAACTCCATTAAGATGTATGACTATAAGCCGGGTGTGGTGGTGGCGCATGCTTGTAATCCCAGCATTCGGGAGGCTGAGACTGGAGGACTGAGGTTCGCAGACAGCCTCAGGTACTTAGTAAGGCCCTCCACAACTTAGTGAGACCCTGTTTCAAAATAAAAAATAAAAAATAGGGCAGAGGGTGTAGCTTGGAGGTCGAATGCCCCTGGGTTCCATCCCCAGATCCGAAAAAAAAAAAAAAAGTATGACTATAATGCACCAATAAATAAGAAAAAAAAAAGAAATACTGAAAAAAAAAAAGGAACAAGAGGATGAGCTGGGCATGATGGCACACACTTGTAATTCAATTACTTGAGAGGCTGAGACTGGAGGATGGCAGGTTCGAGGCCAGCTTTAGCTACTTAGTGAGGCCCTCTGCAACTTAGCGAAACCCTGTTTCAAGATAAAGAATAAAAGTGGTTAACAGCCGAATGCGCTAACCAGCTGCGCCACAGAGACTCTAAAAAACTCTGAAGAATAAATATTATTAAAATGGCCATCCTTCCAAAAGTGACCTACAGAGTCAACACAATGCTCATTAAACTACCAATATTATTCCTCAAAGACATAGAAAAATCAATCCTTAAATTTATTTGGAATAACAAAAATACCAGAATAGCCAAAGTAGTTCTTAGCAACAAAAAACATGCAAGAGGAATCACAATATGTGACTTTAAACAACACTACAAAGCCATTGAAATAAAAACAGCACAAAACAGATACATAGACCAATGGAGCAGAATAGAAGATCCAGAAACAAGTCCACACACTTTCAGCCAATTGATTTTTGACAAAGGGGCCAAAAATATACATTGGAAAAAAAGATAGCCTCTTCAATAAATGATGTTGGCAAAACTGGTTAACCATGTGCAGAAAATTGGAAATTAATCCCACTTTCTCACCCTGCACAAGAGTCAATTCAAGATGGATCAAAGACTTGGAAATTAGACCAGAGACCTTGAAGCTCCTTGAAGAGGGCATAGGTCCAACATTGCAACAAATAGGCACAGATAAACACTTTCTCAACAAGACCCCAAAGGCACAACAAACCAAAAGGTGAATCAATGCGTGGAATTGCATGGAACTGAAGAAATTGAAGAGCTTCTGTTCATCAGAGAAAACTGTCAAGAACCTCAACTGAGAGTCAACAGAATGGGAGAAGATTTTTGCCACTTATACCTCCGATAGAGGACTAATATCTAGAATACACAGAGAACTCAAGAAACTCAACACAAAAAAAATCATCCAATCAAAAAATGGGCCAGCGCTCTGGGTTCCACCCCCAGTACCACAAAAAAAAAAAAAGAAAAGAAAAAGAAAAAGAAAAAAAAAGAAAAGAAAAGAAAGAAAGAAAGAAAGAAAGAGAAAAATGGGTCTGGGAGTATAGCCCGGAAGTAGAAAGCCTTTGGGTTCCACCCCCAGTACCACCAAAAAAACAAAATAAAAAAAATGGGCCAGCGAACTAAATAGACACTTCACAAAAGAAGAAATTCAAATGGCCAATAAATGCATGAAAAAATGCTCAACATCATTGGCAACCAGAGAGATGCAAATCAAAATTACCCTGAGATTCCACCCAACTCCAACTAGAATGGCAATCATTCAAAACACAAACAACAACAAAAGCTGGCGAGGATGTAGAGAAGTGGGAACTCTAAGACATTGTTGGTGGGATTGCAAATTAGTGCAACCACTTTGGAAAATAGTATGGAGAATCCTCAGAAGAATGGGAACAAATCTACCATTAGATCAAGCAATACCACTTCTGGGTATCTCCCCAAAAGAAAGGAAACCAAACTACCAAACTAATGCATGTGTATCGATGTTCATAGCTGCACAATTCACCATAGCCAAACTATGGAACCAGCCAAGATGTCCATCAACAGATGAATGGATTACAAAACTGTGGGATATGTACACAATGGAATTTTACTCAGCCATTAAAACTCAATTACATCATTTTCAGGAAAATGGATGGAACTGGAGGACATTATGCTAAGCGAGATTAGTCATAAAAAGTAAGGAATTGGATGCTTTCCCTAATATGTGAAAGCTAGGGTGAAAGGGATCATAGAAGGAACTCCAGTGAAAAAGGAGATCCTATAGAGGAGCAAATAAGGCAACCTAACTGTGGGGATGGGGGAGGGCAGAAGGAAACTCTTTAAAGCACATGATGTACTTATTCATATCGAAGTCAACCAATAAGCCAAGCATGGGAGGGAGGGCTGGGGAGGGAGGGAGGTGGGGGCTGGCTGGGTGATGTGTGCATTTATGTCTACACAAGTTTTTTACCCCATTATGATGTATGAATACAATGCACTAATAAAAAATATATATAAATTTTTAAAAAAGAATAAAAGCGGAGTATGGTGGTACACACCTGTAATTTTTGTACTTGAGAGGCTGAGACAGGAGGATCACAGGCTCAAGGACAATCTCAGTGAAACACTCATCAACCCAGGGAAACTCTGTTTCCAAATAAGAAATAAAGATATTGGGCTGAGGATATAGCGAAAGGTAGAATGCCTCTGGGTTCAACCCCCAGTAACACACACACACACACACACACACACACACACACACACACACACACGGAATAAAAAATAGGACTGGGGATGTAGCTCAGAGGTTGAATGCCCCTGGCTTCAATCCTCAGTACTGAAAAAAAAAAAAAAAAAAACAACCGAGCTGGGTATGGTGGTACACGCTTGTAATCCCAGCATTTGGGAGGCTGAGGCAGGAGGATCTGTATTCGCAGCCAGCCTAGGCTACTTAGTGAGAGCCTTTGCAACTCAGTGAGACCCTGTTTCAAAATAAAGAATAAAAAAATAGAGCCGGGAGTGGTGGCGCACACTTGTAATCCTGCACTTGGGAGGCTGAGACAGGAGGATCACACAGGTTCAAAGCCAGCCTCAGCTACTTAGTGAGGCTCTCAGCAACTTAGTGAGACCCTGTTTCCAAATAAAATATAAAATAGGTCTGGGAGTATAGCCTGGAGGTAGAAAAGCCCCTGGGTTCCACTGCCAGTACCACACACACACAAAAAATAAATAAATAAAAAATAGGGCTGGGGGTGTAGCTCGAAGGTAGAATGCCCCTGGGTTCCATCCCCAGTACCGCAAAAAACCAACCAACCAACTGTGGGATGGATGCTGGGCAGACCAGTATGGTTCCCCAATCACTCTCCCAATCCCAGTCCGAAGCCTGGCAGCCCTTGCCCGTGGCCCAGGGCCTGGCACCGGGAGTGGGGCACTGGCAGGGACTGCTCTGCGTGTTGACTCCTGGCTACCTCAGCGGCCTCCTCAAGGATAGTCTGGCCAGCACCTGCCTGGTGTGGACACCAGGACTGGAAGTAAATGAAGGCAATCCCCACGTTTCCTGGGGACCACACATTCAACTTTTTCTTCCTGGGGAAACCATTCCCCTCCCTCTGGGACAGGAGAGGAGGAGGAGCCCAGCCAGGGTGGCACTCGGCAGCTCCTGAGAGGGCACATCCTCCTTGAACCGACAAGCGCGGGCAGGGATTGGAGGAGCCAGAAAGCACAGCGCGGGGTCCCACAGAGGGTAGGGTGCCTCTGGAGGTTACAGTGACAGGCACAGAATAGATTGGTTTGGGTCATCCCTGGTCACGGGAGCTGAAGGAATGTCAAACTGAAAAATCCCAGAGAGCACTATTTTTAGAGAAGACTTGGCATGCATTTTTCCAGCTGAAGGAACACGTTCTTGCAGAAGCAGCAGTTAAGTCTAACCCCTCAACCACTCCTGCCTAGAATCTGCCCAGGCCCTGGCCCTTTCCCCAGGCACGTGAGAACATCGCTCGATCAGTCTGGCGCTGCCACAGAGGAGGGGATGGGGACATTGATTCCTTTTAAATACAAAAATGGGGGATTTTTGTGCTTAATTTTATTTTATTTTTTGTACTGGAGGTTGAACCCATAGGCATTCTACTTCCAAGCTACACTCCCAGCCTTATTTTATTTTTTATTTTGGAACAAGGTTTTACTAGGTTGCTGAGAATCTCACTAAGGGCTGAGGCTGGCTTCTAACCTGCAGTCCTCCTTTCTCAGTCTCCCAAGTACTGGGATGACAGGCGTGCACCATCATGCCTGGCTCTGGTACTTTTATTTAAAAGGCCAAAAAGCGCCGGGCGTGGTGGCGCACGCTTGTAATCCCCGCGCTTGGGAGGCGGAGACAGGAGGATAGCGCAGGTTCGAAGCCAGCCACGTGCGCTGGCTGAGGAGATCCTGTTTCTAAATAAAAATAAAATAGGTCTGGGAGTTAGCCCGGAGGTAGAAGGGCTTCCAGGAACCCCAGTATCACCAAAAAAAAAAAAAAAAAAAAAAGCCAAAAAGCTCTTGGAAGTAGAAACATTATAAACCAAGTTGTTATTTTGTGTGTGTGTGTGTGTGTGTGTGTGTGTGTGTGTGTGTGTGTGTACTAAGGATTGAATCTAGGGGCATTCTGCCTCCGAGCTATACCCCCAGCCCTTTCTAATTTTTATTCTGAAACAGGGTCTTACTAGTTTGCTGAGAGTTTTGCTTTGTTACTGAGACTGGCCTTGAATCTTCAATCCTCCTCTCAGCCTGCCAAGTACAGGACATTTATTTATTTACAGGCCTGTGCCACCGCGCCTAGCCAATTAAATTTATCATTAGCAATTTTCGATATTAGCCATGAACCAAACACACTGGAAATTTTTATTTTGTTTTTATTTATTTTTTTGTGATGCTGGGGATTGAGCCCAGAGGCATTCTACTTTTGAGATACACCCCAGCCCAATTTTATTTATTTGGACACAAGGTCTTGCTCGGTTGATGAGAGTTTTACTACTTGCTGAGACTGTCCTCGAACCTGTGATCCTCCTGTCTCAGCCTCCCAAGCGCTGGATTACAGGTGTGAGCTACCACCCCAGGCTAGAAAAAATCATTATATTTAATATTTCAAGACTTAACAACTTAGAGCTAGACACAGGTGCCGGCCTGTCATCCCAGTACTTGGGAGGCTGAGCCAGGAGGACCACAGGTTTGAATCCAGCCTCAGCAACTTAGTGAAACCCTGTTTATAGATAAAAATGTAAAGGGCTGAGAGTAAGCCAGGTGTGGTGGCTCATGCTTGTAATCCTAGATAGCTCAGAGGCTGAGACAGGAGAATAGAAGGTTCACAGCCAGCCTCAGCAACTTAGTGAGGCCCTCTGCAACTGTTTCAAAATTAAAAGAATAAAATAGGGCAGGGGGTGTAGCTCATAAGCAGAACTCCCCTGAGTTCCATTCTCATCCTCAGTAACACACACACACACACACACACACACACGGGACTGTGAGTGTAGCTCGAAGATAGAATGCTCCTGGGTTTGATTCCCAGTATCAAAAAATAAATTAATTAACTTAATTGGTCTTCCCATTATATACTTTATGCTTGACATTTATTTTTCCATGTGGGCTAGACCTCTCTCAGAGGTCCTGCTAACTAATGGGTTTATTAAAAGGTAGTAGATTGCTTAATTAAAGTTATAGGAGAAGCTACCCCACCCCCAAAATTTGCAGGGACGTGGTAGGGAGAGGCCTGGGTGAGAAATGAGATGAAGTGGCCAGCCCTCTCTGTCATGATGATCAGGCACTGTCTCCTTATTGAGCCCAGGGACATTTAACCTCCAGCCCTTTTTGGTTTTGGCTTTCAACAGGGTCTTACTGGTTTATTGAGAGTCTCTCTTGGTTGCCGAGGCTAGCCTCGAACCTGTGATCTTCCTGTCTTAGCCTCCCAACTACTGAGACTGCAGGTGTGCGCCACCACGCCCAGCTAGGCACTGCCTCTAGGGACACAGATCATGCAGGGACTGGAGTCTGGGAAGACGCTCTGTCCTTGGAACTTGGTAGGGTTCAGAACCTAAACTTGTAGGACCGATGTTTTGAGGTTAGGGAGTCTCCGTAGGTCCCACTGCTCAAAGGAATCAGCGTGTATGTGGAGAGTGGGTACAATGAAGGAGCCCCAGATTTGGAGGTGGTTGCCCTCGGAGGGAGCTAAGCTCAGAGCTAAATAAGACACTGAGAGATTTGGGAAGAGGCCAAACCTGATCCAGAATAACTAAAGTATCTATACATAAAGATGCTACTGGTTAGCCAGGCATGGTGGCACATGCTTGTAATCCCAGTACTTGGGAGGCTGAGAGGATCGCAGGTTCAAGTTCAGCCTCAACAACTTAGTGAGGCTCTGTTTCTAAATAAAAAATAAAAAGAGCTGGGGTTTTAGCTTGGAGATAGAATGCCCAAATTCAATCCCCAGTACCACCACCATAAAAAAAAAAAAAGATGCTACAAGTTGGGCATGGTCTAATGAACAAACAGGTTCTCATCAGTTGCAAGTACAGAGAAAGGGTCAATGATAAATAACTGGTCAGTGGCCAAGCATTGCCCAGGCTAAAAAAAAGACCCTGTTCTAAGAGCCTCTGAGGTCCATGCATGTCTGCAGGTGTGAACTAACCCTCTGCAACATCTGGCTGCCCTGAGGCCATGTCCGGGATGTGTTCAAATCCGTGACCTGGCAGAGCCTCTGCTCTGGCAGCACTGAATAAAGTAGCATCTGGCTTCTTCATCAGTCTCTTCTCTGTCTGGGAGCCCTGAGTCAGCCCTGGACATGGGGACCAGACCCTGGGATGGGGACATGTCCAGGCCACCTGCTTCCCGGCCAGTTATTGTCTTCATTTTGTCTTTGGCATTCACAGACCCCGGAGGCACAGCGATCGCCAGGGACTTGTGAGGTATTACAGTTTAATGCTGAGGAAGGGCCCATCGTGCCAAGTTTTGTCTGCTATTTAAGGATCCATGTGGGATTCCCAACGCTCTCTGGAAGTCTGTGAACTTCTGTTAAAATCAGAAGAGAAAATTTCGAGTCTGTCTCAGGAGCTAAAAATAAACATAGGCGAGTGTCCAGGAACAGAGAACAATTACTGAATGCTGCCGGGGAGCCTCCAGGCCTGCCCCTGCTCCACGCTGGTCCCCTGCACTGCACCAGAGCCAGAGAGAGCATCCTCTGAGGCAGGCTTCTGGGTGTGCCTTGATTTTGCTTGTCTCTGGGTCTTTGGATATGCTGTTCTGTCTGTCCAGAACACTCTTCCATCAACCTTCACTGTCTTTTGGTACTGGGACTTGAAACCAGGGGCATTCTACCTCCAAGCTACACTCCTACCCCTTTTTATTTTTATTGTTTTTATATCGAAACAAGGTCTCACTAAGTGACTGAGTCGTGGAGGGCTTCATTCAGTAGCTGAGGCTGGCTACAAACCCGCGATCCTCCTGTTTTAGCCTCCCGGGTGCTGGGATTACAGGCATGTGCCACCGAGGCCAGATCCTCAGATCCTTACCGTCGTTTTGCCTGGTTAACTGGCATTCGTATTTCAGATCTCAGCTCCAGTTCTGATCCACAGATGCAATTGTGTCTTTTTGTTGGAAATTCATGTATCACAATGAACCGCCTCCTTCCTTCAGCAACACTCAGAACATACACTTTCGACATCCGCTCCCCATTGCCCAGCTGATGGAGACTTCATCTGCCTCATTTTCCACCAACTCCCAAGATCCTTTTAACATTTTTGTCTTAAATTTAGTTTTTTATTTTTATCAATGTTACATGGGCATATAGTTGAGAGAATCAAATGATTCTACAAGGCCCTTCTCCCCCATGACATTTCCTGCTTCCCAGAGGCAACACCTTTTAACTCTACCTCTAAGCTACACCCCCAGACCAATTTTGTTATTGGGAAACAGGGTCCCTCATTAAGTTGCTGAGGCTGGCTTCGAACCTGTCATCCTCCTTTGCTAGCTGAGACCACCCAATCCAGGCTGGCTTGGATTTTTCAATTTTAAGCAACTGCTGATCTCCTTAGATGAATGACAGTTGTTCAAATCCCTTGCCCATCTCCCTTTCTCCCTATCACACATGCATAAATAAAAAATAAAGCTGGGCACGGCGGTGCCCGCTTGTAATCCCAGCATTTGGGAGGCTGAGACAGGAGGATCACAGGTTTGCAGCCACCCTCAGCTACTTAGTGAGGCCCTCCACAACTTAGTGAGACACTCCCTCTTTCAAAATAAGTAATAAAAATATTTTATTACTGGGAATGTAGCTCGGAGATAGAATACCTCTGGGTTCAACCTCCAGTTCTGAGAGAAAAAAAATTACAAGCTAAGCATGGTAGAGCATGCCCATATTCCCACTACTTGTGGGAGGCTGAGACAGGAGGATTGCAGGTTCAAGACCAGCTTCAGCAATTTAGTGAAGCTCTCTGCAACTTAGTGAGACCCTGTTTCAAAACAAAATGGGGTTGGGGGTCTAATTTGTAAGTAGAGTGCCTCTGGGTTCAATCCTCAGTACCTCCCCACACACACAAAGGAAAATAAATTACTGTCTTTTTTTTTTTGGTGGTACTGGGGTTCCTGGAAGCCCTTCTCCCTCTGGGCTACACTCCCAGACCTATTTTTATTTTTGGAAACAGGGTCTCTTAAGCCAGCGGGGCTAGCTTTGAACTTGCCATCCTCCTGTCTCCGCCTCCCAAGTGTGGGGATTACAAGCCTGCGCCACCACACCCAGCTTAAATTACTGTCTTTTCACTGGAACTTTGCAAGAGAGAAGGGTCAGATCCTACATCCAACTATTCAATCTGTCACCCTTGACTGACAGCCTCTCCCCAGTTCTTAGCATATTACCTAATACATAGTAAGTGCCCAATAAATATTTGTTGGTTGAATAAAGTATTAGAGTGACTCTCCTATCTTTTTTTTTTTTTTTTTTTTTTTTGCGGGTCTGGGGATGGAACCCAGGGGCATTCGACCTCAGAGCAACACCCCCTGCCCTGCTTTTTATTCTTTATTTTGAAACAGGGTCCCACTAAATTATGGAGGACCTCACTAGGTAGCTGAGGCTGTCAGGGAACTGGGATCCTCTGGTTTCAGCCTCCCGAATGCTGGGATTACAAGCGTGTGCCACCGCACCCGGTTTACTCTATCTTTTAAAAAAATTGGAACCTGAGCCCTGTTCACCACGTGACCTTGGACAAACCACTTCCGCTCTGGATCTTTAGTCCCTTCTTCTGTAAAACACTAATAATAATGCTATCACCTCATCGAAGCGCCTTGCTCAGTGCATGGAGCAGGGGAAGCTCTAGATATCTGTGGTGTGGAAGGGCTCAGTATCCAAGTGACAATTCTTAGAAAGTGAGCTTTTTACTTGAGCTTAAAATTAGTCCTCACACTTGAATTGCAAATTGGCCCCTAATTAATGCCTTCAGGGCAAAATCTGTGTTTAACCTGGCTTGATGATTAGAGGTAGCAGAACTTTTCCAGCCAAGAGAGGAAACGAGCGTTAGTCAGCGAGGGCCTAGAGTGTTCTGCGCCCCTCCCCGTCAGTCTGGGGGACCCAGAACTCAGGGGGCCTGTGCGGGTGGGTCCTGCAGACCCTGCTAGGCCTGTCCCCTCAGCCCTGTCTGCTGCGCCCTTGGCCTCAGAACTGGCTGGTCCTGAGCGCCCGCACGCTGACACTCTGGTCGATCACACAGTCCGAATCAGGAGAGCGCACCCTGGGCCACGCACTGTTCCCGCCCCGGGGGTGGCACAGGTCCTCGCCGGGAGGTCCCCCAGCCCGTTGAGGACTCCAATCTCTCCCAAGGAGAAACTGAGGCAGCGCCCTGGGATAGCAGCCCCGAGGCCCCGGGGCCCACCTCCGCCCCTCCCTTCAGCCTCCATTCCTCCGGGATCCCCGCCTTCGCGAGCAGCACCGCCGGCGCCCACCAGGGGCCCCGCGGGCAGGCGCGGGCAGGTGAGGGCGGGGCCGGGGCGGGGCCTGGGGAGCGAAGCCCCGCCCCTCACTTAGCCCCGCCCCGGCCGCCGCCGAGCGCCACCGAGCGGCGGGCGGCCGGCCGGCGCTGGCCCCGCCCCTCGCCAGGCCCCGCCCCGGCGCCGCCCCGCCCCTCCCTCGCCGCCCGCCCCCTCCCTTTCCGCTCCGAGGCGGCGGGAGCCGAGCCCGAGCCCACCGAGCCGCGGCCGCAGCGGGCGGCGGGCGCTGAGGCGGCGGCGATGCGGCGGCCCCGCTGAGCCCGGCCGCTCCTGGCTCCGGGGCCCGCGGCGCGAGGCGGCCCGCGCCGGGCGGCAGCATGCGGGGCGGCGAGGAGCTGGACGGCTTCGAGGGCGAGGCCTCGAGCACCTCCATGATCTCGGGCGCCAGCAGCCCGTACCAGCCCACCACCGAGCCGGTGAGCCAGCGCCGGGGGCTGGCCGGCCTGCGCTGCGACCCCGACTACCTGCGCGGCGCGCTCGGCCGCCTCAAGGTCGCCCAAGTGGTAGGTGCGGCGGGCCCAGGTGCGCGGGCGGCCTAGCGGGCAGGCCGGGCCCGCGGCCGCTCCTCGCCCACCCTCCCTGCCGGCCCGCCCTCCTCCTGCACACCTGCCCCTGCGCCGGGCCGGCGCGGCCGCGGAGCGGGCGGGGGTCCTGCGGTCCCCGGGGTGCTCTCGGACTCAGCAACCTGTGGCAGGTTTTCGGGGCCCGCAGCGTGCGGGCGGTTCTCGCCCGTCTTTGCCTCCAGAGCCTGGGGACTGTGGCTTGGTTTCCTCCCCGGCGCCTATCAGGGGTGCTTGGCATATGGTGGACGCTCAGTAAATATTTGCTGAATGGAGAGGCTTGTAGCCCAGATGCAGTGTGAGAGCCCACATCCGCCGACGGTCTCCAGTTTGTGCTCAAGAGGTTTGAGTCCTCCCAGCATCCCAGAGTCCTCCGCCCCAACACGGTGGTTGGCAGTGCCCAGCTGGTACCCAGAATTAAATCACTCTGGGAGGAAGCCAGTTTTGGAGCTATGGGAAACAGTGAACTTCGGTCGGACTTGTCCATAGTAGATTTTATTTCTCAAGGTCCTTGTTTTTTTAGCCCCTGTCAGCCCTGTACCTGTTTTGGGGTTCGGTTGTAGGCATCTCTGGGCAGTTGGCTGATCTCTGTTGTAGACAGGGCATGCTTCAGTTTTTTGTTTTTTTTTCTTTTTTAAGCTGTGTTTCCTCACAATCCCTGTTACAGGTAGGCCTTCTTGGCTGCAAAACTTTATAGACTTCTCAGCCAGCCAGAAAAGCCATTTGCGGGGAGTTGCAATGTATGTGCGTTTTATTTCTAGAGGCATTAATCCTCCTGGGCTTACTCGGGTGCACACATAACATTCCTTGGGAGTAAATTTGTGTGAACACCCTTTAAATAAAGGCCTCCGTGTCTGTGAATTGCAGAATCACACACTGTGTTATCTCTCTGGTGAGGGGAAGGCTTGTTCTGCTGATTGCTGCAGGGTACTTTTGAAGGGTGTTAAGGAAAGATAAATGGAGCAGGTTTTCTGTCTTTAGAATTTTGAGCTGACCTTAATCTGGTAAACCAGAATGTTCTCAAAGATGTATTGGTTCTTTAGTTAGTCACTGCTGCTTGCAAAGAGAATGTAGGAGGTATGTGTGTGTGTGGGGGGCATGCAATTGCAAGTGGCAGCTAGCCAGTGTTAGAGTATAGTGCAGACCAGCATGGCGGTGCACACCTGTTATCCTTGGGAGGCTGAGACAGAAAGATCACAGGTTCGAGGCCACTTAGTGAGCATTTTAGCATCCTAGTCTGATTCTGTTTCAAAATAAAAAGGACTGGGTGTGTAAGTAGGAGGTAGAATGCCCCTGGGTTCAATCTCCAGGGGGGAAAAAATACACTATAGATAATGAGAAATGACTAAGAGAAGGGCAGGGCTGAACTTGGACCCAGGTGCAGTACAGGCCTTGTCTAATGCCTTGCTTTGTTTACTCAATGGGCCTTTGGTGGTAAATAGAATTTGCCATTCAAAGGATCTGGTAGAAGAATTGATATCCAGTGAACTGTACATGTTAATTATCAGCTTATTGCTGAGACTTTGTTGCCTTTGACGAGGGGTTGACACCAATGGTATTTATTTAGAAAGGTACTCTTGTATTATAGGACTTTATTTTTAATCTGGAAGAACTTTTGAGCCCAGCCCCTAAAATCTCTCCATTTGTCTGATCTCTAGAATTTTTTTTTTCTGTACTTGGGGATTGAACCCAGAAGTATTCTAGCTCTAGTGCTACACCCCCAGTTCATTTTTTATTCTTTATTTTGAAACAAGGTCTCACTAAGTTGCAGAGGACTTCACTAAGTAGCTGAGGCTAGCTGCAAACCTGTGATCTTCCTGTCTCAGCCTCCCAAGTATTGGGATTACAAGCGTGCGCTACCGTGTCAGGTTGATCCTCTAGAATTAGACACGGAAAGATTATGTGTGGACCAGTGAAAGAAAGGGATCCATTTAGGGTATGTCAGCTTGATAGTCTTGGTGTTGACTTCTCAACCATGATAAAAAGCAGGCCCTAGCCAGGTGTGGTGGTGCATGCCGGTACTTGGGAAGCTGGGATAGGATTGCAGATTTGAGGCCAGCCTTTACAATTTAGGGAGATTTGTTTCAAAATAAAAAATAAAAAGGGGGCCTTTCAAGCTCTCGAGCTGACCTGTGTTTCCCTGGAACATATAGCTTTATTTGAATTAAAACCCTTGCCTTTATTTATTTATTTATTTATTTATTTATTTGGTGGTACTGGGGTTCCTGGAAGCCCTTCTACCTCCGGGCTACACTCCCAGACCTATTTTTACATTTTATTTGGAAACAGGGTCTCCTAAGCCAGCACGCGTGGCTGGCTTTGAACCTGCGCAATCCTCCTGTCTCTGCCTCCGAAGCATGGGGATTACAAGCGTGCACCACCACGCCCGGCTAAAACCTCTGCCTTTAAAGAAATGAAAGATAAAAATTAATAAAAATAAAAAGGGCTGGGGTGAAGCCTCGTATGGTGATACACACCTGTAATCCCAGTACTTGGGAGGCTGAGACAGGAGGATCATAGATTCGAGGACAGCCTCAGCAAGTAGTTAGACTCTAATCAGCCTAGTGAGTCTTCTTTCTTTCTTTTTTCTTTTTTCTTTTTTCTCTCTCTCTTTCTCTCTCTCTCTCTCTCTCTCTCTCTCTCTCTCTCTCTCTCTTTGGTACTGGGGATTGAACCTAGAGGCATTTACCTCTGAGCTATAGCCCTAGCCCAATTTTTATTTTATTTTGAACAGGGTCTTGCTAAGTTGATGAGAGTCTCACTACTTGTGGAGGCTATCCTGAAACCCGCGATACTCCTGCCTCATCATCCCAAGTACTGGGATTACAGGTGTGTGCCACCACACTCAGCAAGTCCTAGTTTCAAAATAAAAATAAAATAGGGCTGGAAATGTAGCTCGGCAGTAGAATGCCCTTGGGTTCAATCTCCAGTACTGCCAGACCAAAAAAAAAAAAAAAAAAAGAATGAGGACTATATAAAAATTAGTACCTAGCTCACTAGGCATTTAATTGGTGTGTAATAAATGTTAGCTGTCATTGTTGCTAATTAATGTTTCCTGTCTCTCAAGAAAAGTGGAAGTGTTACCCTTCAAATCATAATTATATATTTGAATTAAATATAGTTTACATCCTGATGATTTAAATTTTTAAATGGAATGTTATTTGATAGCAAAACTAATCTGAATTACTATGAAAACTAATCAGTGCAATTGCATAGGTTATGTCTTTTTAAAATGAAACCCAGACCTATCTCCTAGTTGGTCTGGTGTTTATATGAAATAGTAAATATGCAGGGTTTTTTTGTGGTAGTGAGGATGGAACTCAGGGGCTTTCTACCTCTGGGCTACACTCCCAGACCTATTTTATATTTTATTTGGAAACAGGGTCTCACTAAGTTGCAGAGAGCCTCACTAAGTAGCTGAGGCTGTCTTGAACCTGCAATCCTCTTGTCTCAGCCTCTAAGTTACTGGAATTACAAGCGTGGGCCACCATGCCTGGCTTATAAATATGCAATTTTTATAGAAAAAGTTGATTTGAACAACTGATTTGAATTACCTCCTTCTTCCTTATGACGGTGAATTCTGTGAGAGCTTACTGGTTTTTAGCTCTCAGACACCATTTAATAAATTACCTGTAGTTAATGTAGGGCTTTTGTTTATTGTTACTGTTAGTATTTTTATCAACTTAGTTGAAAGCAGAGATTTCTCTTGTTTGGGTGGGTACACCATCATATATACTATGATGTGGGAATGGGCCTTGGATGGGACAGGACTTTTTTTTTTTTTTTTTTTTCAGTGCTGAGGATTGAACCCAGGGGCATTTTACTTTTGAGCTACATCCTCAGCCCTATTTTTTATTCTTGGTTTTGAAATAGGGTCTCACTGATTTGCAGAGGGCCTCACTAAGTAAGCCTCACTAAGGCTGGTGGTGAACCCACGATCCTCCCGTCTCAGCCTTCCAAGTACTGTGTTTACAAGCATGTGCCACCACGCCTGGTTAGGACAGGACTTTTAAAATAACATCAGTAGGAATCATTTAGTAAGTGCTTACGCTACTGCTGTCATCCATGTATGGCGGAAGAAATTGGAGCACAAAGTTAATAAGGCTAATGGGCGGCGGAGCTGGAATTTGGCTTCAGAGTTGTTCTTAACCGCCTCTTGAACACGTTGATTTGAGTGCAGAAGTCCTCCAAACCGAGGATGTTTCTGTGATCTTTGGGCAGCCTAGTGATCCAGGATGTCCTGTGGATCCGGTTTTCCAGTGCTGGAGCAACAGACTCAGAAGGAAGGGTTCCAGTTTCTTGGTGGGCAGCGTGCTGTTCTAGGCGTTCAGCCTGTGTGGTTCTGGGCTCCTCACCTGACAGGCCTGCTCCTGTCCTAAAGGTGTGTCGGTTCCCAGAAGACCCTTTAGGAAGCTCCATTCGCTTCATATCCCTTTATTGAGCCCCTCCCATGCCTAGTTGACCTGACAGTGCATTTGTTTGAGGTGTTTAAATAATAAAAAAAAAATGTGTGTGTGTGTGTGTGTATGTGATATTGGGGATTGACCCCATGGTTGTTGTACCACTGAAATATATCCCCAGGCCTTTTTATTTTTTATTTTGAGATTGGGTTCTTGCTAAGTGTCCCAGGCTGGCCTCAAACCTGAGCTTCCCTGTCTCAGGCTCCCAAATACTGGGATCATGAGTGTGTGCCGCAGTGCCTGGTATAAATTTAAAATTTTAGCTCTCTTGATCTTTTCTTTTTTCTTTTTGTAGTACTAGGGATGGAACCAAGGGATAGATCGATCTACCTCTGAGCTCCAGCGCCAGCCCTATTTTATTTTTTGGTTTGAAACAGGGTCTTACTAAGTTACTAAAGGTCTTGCTAAATTGCTGAGCCTGGTCACAAACCTGCAATCCTCCCATCAGCCTCCCAGTTACTGGCTTTACAGGCATGTGTCACCATGGCCTAGCTTCTACTGATCCTGAAATCTCCTGACCTCATCACCTCTAGCTTCCTCCCCACTCCCATGGTTCTGGGGATTGAACCCAGAGACCTTCTACCCCAGAGATACACCCCAGCCCTATTAATTAATTAATTAATTAATTTGTTGGTGGTACTGGGGGTGGAACCCAGGGCCTTTCTATCTCCGGGCTATATTCCTGGAGGTATATTTTATTTTATTTGGAAACAGGGTCTCACTAAGTTGCTGAGAGCCTTACTCAGTAGCTGAGGCTGGCTTTGAACCTGTGGGATCCTCCTGTCAGCCTCCCAAACGTGGGGATTACAAGCGTGCACCACCACGCCCGGCTTCTTATTTTTTTAATTAATTAATTTATTTTGCAGTACTGAGGATTGAAACCAGGGGCATTCTACCTCTGAGCTATACCCACAGCACTATTTTTTATTCTTTATTTTGAAACAGTGTCTCACTAAGTTGCAGAGGGCCTCTCTAAGTAGCTAAGGCTGACCAATAACTTACATCCTCCAGTGTCAGCCTCCCAAGTACTGGGATTATAAATGTGCACCTCCACGCCCAGCCTTATTTTTTATTTTGAAATGGGATCTCACTTATTTTCAGAGAGCCTCACGAGGTTGCTGAGGCTGGCTGCAAATCTGTGATCCTGTCTCAGCCTCCCAAAGTACTGAGATTACAGGCATATGCCACTGTACCTATCTGGCTTCTTTGATAGTAGAATGTGGGAGGTAATTTATGCTTAATTGAACATTTTGGGAATTGTAAGGATTAAGGGGTTAAAGTAAGCTAAGGTACTTGCATTTCAGGGTTGGGTAATGGCTATCTTTGATGGAAACCTGTCAGTGTTTCAGCTCAAGTCAGGCAACACAAAGCACTTGAAGGATGTGCTGGGTGGGACAGTAAAAAAAAAAAAAAAAAAAAAAAAAAAAAGAAGATGTTTACTAAACTCCAGTAGAAACAAAATTAAAGAAACTACACATAACATAAAAATAGCCATGTTTTCCAAACTCCAACCTTGACAGATGAGTGGCCACAGGCAGAGTGCAGAGCTTATTAGTCCCCAGTCCCTGCAGCTGCACAGTAGCTGGTACTGAAGACATTTGTTGATGCTAATGGAAAACTTCTTCCATTAGAAAGGAATGTATCCCTGTTTTGCTTATTAGTTAAAACATTGTAACTTAAAAGGAAAGTAGAAAGAAATCATCTTAGTATGACAGATTCAAATGAACGGAACTTTGGCATTTTCTTCTTTCCAAAGGCTGTGTAAAGCCCTCCATGACAAGATCCTACACCCATACTTTCCAGCTTTTGCTATTAGAAAAACTGTATCAGGAGCCGGACGTGGTGGCTAATGCTTCTAATCCCAGCATTCGGGAGGCTGAGACAGGAGGATCCCGGTTCGGGGCCAGCCTCAGCTACTTAGGCTCTTTGCAACTCAGTAAGACCCTGTTTCAAAAGACAATACAAAATAGGGCTGGGGATGTAGCTTGGAAGTAGGATGCCTCTGGGTTCCATCCCTTGTACTGAAGAAAAAATAAATAAATAAATAAAAGAAAAACTATATCAGTAAGGGCCTTCATGAGTAAAGCCCGAATTCTTCTTCTTCTTCTTCTTCTTCTTCTTCTTCTTCTTCTTCTTCTTCTTCTTCTTCTTCTTCTTCTTCTTCTTCTTCTTCTTCTTCTTCTTTTAATTTTTCTTTCATTTTACTTTTTTACTGGAGATTGAACCCAGGGGCATTCTACCTCTGAGCTACCCTGGAGCCCTATTTGTTTTTTTTTTTATTTTGAAACATAGCCTCACTGAGTTGCAAAGGGCCTCACTAAGTAGCTGAGGCTGGCTGTGAACCGGTTGTCCTCTGTCTCAGCCTTCCAAGTACTGGGATTACAAGGGTGCACCATCACTTCTAGCTTCAAATTCTTCTTTTGAATTGTGTTTGTGTTTTAACTTTCAAGGAGTTTTTTTTGTTTTTTGTTTTTTTTTGGTGGTGGTGGTACTAGGGACTGAACCCAGAGGCATTCTACCTCCGAGCTATACCCCCAGGCCTATTTTATTTTTATTTAGAAACCAGGTCTCGCTAGTATGATGAGGTCTCACTACTTGCTGAGACGAGACTGTCCTCAAATCCAGGATCCTTCTGTCTCAGCCTCCCCCAAACTGGGATTACAGTCCTCTACCACTGCACCCATCTCGAGAAGTGCTTTTTCCTATATTAAGGGGAAATACTCATTATCTTTCTGAACATAAAAAGAAAAAAAAAGCTAGCTGTAATGGTGCATGCTTGTAATTCTAGTACTTAGGAGGCTGAGACAGGAGAATCTCAAGTTTGCAGCCAACCTCATTAATTTAATGGAGCCTTTCACAGCTTAGTGAGACCCTGTTTCAGAAATAAAAAATAAAAGGGATGAGTATAGCTCAGAGGTAGAATGTCCCTGGGCTCCACCCACAGTAACACATGTGCAAAGCAAGTAAGTAAGTAAATAAATAAATAAAATTGGGTGGTGGCACATGCCTATTATCCCAGCTTCTCAGAAGACTGAAGCAGGAGGGTTGCAAACTTGAGGCTAGCCTGGGCAACTTAGACTGTCTCAACATGAAACTTAAAAAGAGGATTGAGGATGTAGGTCAGTTGTATAATACTTTGCCTAGCAGGCAGGAGGCCCTGGGTTCAGCCCCTAGTAATCTGCACATACACACACACATTCATATTCATTCATTCTCATTCTCTCTCTCTCTCTCTCTCTCTCTCTCTCTCTCTCTCTCTCTCAACATTTTATTTTCTCCCATAACGTAGCTGCAGGTCTCAGGTGTGCCAGGTCTCCAGTGTGCTTACCCACAAGTACAGACTGGGAAATGGTGAGCTCTGTGGCTCCACTCGATCCATATCAATTCTTTCTTGCCAGCTCTGGAGGAGTTTTGTTCTTAATTAGAGACTGGTGAGCATCCTTCCCAGGTCACTGTCTCTGAAGGATGCCACGCGGTAAGGACAGGGCTTGTGTGCTCCTTCCTTCCTGATCCTGGATGCTTCTCTATCCTGAACATTGCCGTTGTTTGAGTGTATCTCCCAAGTGTTCCAGTGTTGGAACTTTAGCTCCTCCATGCAGCCGTGCGGGGAGGCGGGTCCAGCGGAGGTGTCTGACACCTGCTTTCTGCTCACGTTCTTGCTCTCTCAGGCCTGGGTTCCTTCTTGTGAGAGTGGGCTCTTATAAAGTAGGCTGTTCCTCGTGTTCTCTCCCTTCTGTACATACCCGCCTGCCCTTCCCCTTCCCATCGAGTTAAGCAGCAGGAGGCCCTTGCCAGAGGTTAGTCAGCTGTTGGAAATAGGCTCTTGAACTGCCCAGCCTTCAGAATTGTGAGCCAAAAGAAACCTCTTTTCTTTATGAATTGCCTAATCGTGGGTATTCTGTTATAGGAACAGAAAGCAGACTAAGACAAGTGCCTACTTGAGTGCCCAAGAGGAACCTCTTTTCCAGCGTAGAAGTAGTGCTGGAAATACCACATGTTTGGTTTACCCCGTTAGGGCTGCAGTTTTGTGGCCTTGTGGCAGCTGGGGCTGTTTTTTGGTTTTTCCTACAGTGACTTGTAGATACGAGCATTTTGGCCTTCAAACTCACAGCTCTATCACGGCCTCTTGTATCCCTATTCTTGGAAGTATCCCCAACTACTTTTGTAGGATGTTAGATTTCTTTGGAAAAATAGTTATTCATTAGGGAACAGAGCAGTAGTCAAATGCAGAAGGCCTGTGGCATGATCACAGATAATACATTTTCCTCGACAGTCCTGATTTCCTGTGTTGTTTCATCAGACTATGTACAACTATGTATAGAGATAGCTTTTTTATGGGTGTGTGTGTATTCATGTGTGTAGCACTGGGGATTAAACCCCAAAAATTCTATCTCTGAGGTATATTCCTATCCCCATTTTATTTATTTTTGTGGTACTGGGGATGGAACCCCAGGGGCATTCTACTTCCGAGCTATACCCTCAGCCCTATTTTTTATTCTTTATTTTGAAACAGGGTCTCACTGAGTTGCAAAGGGCCTCACTAAGTAGATGAGGCTGTTTGTGAACCATGATTCTCCTGTCTCAGCTCCCAAATGCTGGTATTACAAGTGTGCACCACCATGCCAGGCTACTTTTTTTTTTTTTTTTTAAACAGGGTCTCACTAAGTTGTGGGGAGCCTTGCTAAGTTGCTGAGGCTGTTGTTGAACCTGTGATCCTCCTGTCTCAGCCTCCTAAGTACCGAGATTACAGCTTGCACCACCATGCCCAGCATAGCCTAAATTTTAACACATTGTATATCTATGTATGTATTTGTACTGGTTATTGAACTCAGGGGCATTCTACTTCTGAGTTATGCCCCCACCCCTATTTTATTTTTTACTTTGAAACAGGGTTTTGCTAAGTTGCTGAGGGCCTCGTTAAGGAATGTACCACCATGCCTGGCTTGTTTTACTTTAAATTATGAAATATTCCAGGCACTGAATTACAGCAGTTCATATAACACATGCCTATGTATTCACAATGTGTCCTGATATTTTTGTTTGGGAAATAAGATCACTCCTGGGGGACAGGCTGTATTTGTAAGAGAAGTAAAAAGCAGAGCAAGATGGGATGGGATTTGGATTTCCTGACAAGGTGGGATTTCTGAAGGAAGTAGAATAGACTGGAGAAGAGAGAATAGAGAGCAAGACCTACCCCCTCCCAGGGTGAGTGGCCACTGCATCCTGGGTGGGAACAAAGAGCCAGTGTAACCTCTGAGTCCAGTTTAGAGTGGCTCAAGGTTCAGAATGAGGCTGCACCTGGCTAAGGGGACAGATGAAGAGAAGGATACAGAATTCAGAAAACAGCATCTCCTTGGGAAAGTTTTTTTTTTTTTTTTGTGGTACTGGGTATGGAACTCAGGGCATTGGAAAAGATTTTGTTTTGTTTTGTTTTTTGTTGCTGGGGATTAAACCCAGGGAATTCTACCTCTGAGCTACACCCTCAGCTTTTTAAAATTTAATTTTATTTTTATTTTGAAACAGGATCTCACTAAGTTGAGGGGGCACTGCTAAGTTGCTGAGGCTGGTCGTAAACCTGCCATCTTTCTGTCTCAGCCTCCCAAGTCCTGGGATTAAGGAGTGTGCCACCACACCTGGCTAGATTTTGCCTTTTTAGTCTTTAAATACTATCTTCTCTCTGAGCAGTTTAACTTCTTGATGGGGAAAACTTTTGTGTGAAAAATTCTTCAGAGAAGGCTCAGCCTTCATCCCAAGTAGCTCACATGAAGCTCACACTTCATGCCAAGTGTGCCTTGGGCATGAGCTGCCTCCTTGTATAAGATGACGGGGCTGGTCATTGTTTTCAAAGGGTGTCTACTGGAGTCCTTCATTAAGAAAGAGTTTATTAAGGAAGTAATGGAGGTTGAGAGTTAAAACAAGGAGCTGAGTACTAATTATATTTCAGAAAAGTCTAATATATTGTCAGGTGTGGTGGCACACACTTGTAATTCCAGTACTTGAAGGGTGAGACTAGAGGATTGCAGGTTTGTGGCCAGCCTCAGCTACTTAGTGAGGCCCTCGGCAACTTAGTGAGAACTTGTTTCAAAATAAAGAATAAAAAATAAGGCTGGAGGCCGGGCGTGGTGGCGCACGCTTGTAGTCCCCGCGCTTGGGAGGCAGAGACAGGAGGATCGCGTTGGTTCGGAGCCAGCCTCGCTGGTTTAAGAGACCCTGTTTCCAAATAAAAAATATAAAATAGGTCTGGAAGTGTAGCCCGGAGATAGAAGGGCTTCCAGGAACCCCAGTACCGCAAAAAAAAAAAAAAAAAAAAAAAACCAAAAAATCTATATTAAGCAGAATAAAGCAAATTTCTTTCCTTGGACTGGATTTTATAATAGTGGTCCCTTAATTGGTCAGATGCTTTGGTTAACTTTTTTGGGGAGGGCATGGACCCTAGGGCCCTGCACACACTAGGTAAGTGCTCTGCCGCTGAGCTGCATCCCCAGTGCTTGGTTAACGTTCTGATTAATATATTCCTTCCTCAGTTTTGGCTCTTGGGGTTTGTTCTTGATCTCTTAAGTACTTCTGGAAGATGCCATTGACTCTGTTCTTCATGTCCCTGTTCAAGAGAGACCTTTGCTGAGGGCCCTGTCTGCAGTAGGACACTGTTTCTACTCTCTGTCTCCCTCACCCGCTTTATTACTCTTCACAGGTTAGATCTGTGAGAGCAGAGACTTGATGTTTGACTCCTCTGTTGTGTTCCCAGTGGCTGACAGATAATAAGGGCTGAGTAAGCAGTTGAGTATATGTGGGGTTTAAAAAAAAATTCTTTTTTTCTTTTTTTTTTTTGCTGGGCATGGTGGTGCACGCTTGTCATCCCAGCATTTGGGAGGCTGAGACTGGAGGATTGCGGTTCACGGATATCCTCAGCTACTTAGTGAGGCCTCTGCAACTCAATGAGACCCGGTTTCAAAATAAAGAATAAAAAATAGGCCGGGAGTGGTGGCACACGCTTGTAATCCCCGTGCTTGGGAGGCTGAGACAGGAGGATCGCGCAGGTTCGAAGCCAGCCTCAGCTTAAGAGACCCCGTTTCTAAATAAAATATAAAATAGGTCTGGGAGTGTAGCCCGGAGGTAGAAGGCCCCTGGGTTCCATCCCCAGTACCGCCAAAAAAAAAAAAAAAAAAAAAAAAAAAAAAAAGAATAAAAAATAGGGCAAGGGCTGTAGCTCGGAGGTCGAATGCCCCTAGGTTCCATCCCCAGACCCGCCAAAAAAAAAAAAAAAAAAAAAATTAATAAAAGAAGGAAAGAAGCTGGATACAGTGGTGCATGCCTGTATCCCGAGTACTGGGAGGTTGAGGCAGGAGATTTGCAGGTTCGAGAACCTCAGCATCTTAGTGAGATGCTCTGCAACTTAGCGAGACCCTGTTTAAAAAAATAAAATAGGGCTCAGAGAATGCCCCTGGGCTCAATTCCCAGTACCAAAAAAAAAAAAAAAAAATCATGGGTTATTACTTAACATAGTTTATAAGGTCAAATTATTTGAAAACAGAATAGAATCTATAATGGAAATGTAATCATAAATAAACTACTAGACTGTTTTATGTGGAAAATATTGAGGAGAAAGTATGGAAATAATGTTGTCATATGACTTCTTTCTTTTATTTTTAAGAGTATCTACTGCTACTGGGAAACAGAAGCTTTTGCTTAGGAGACAGATTTTTGTAAAAGTGGGGAGAAACCATAAGAAGCTTTGCCAAGGTTTTTGCTTAGAAGAGAGTAAAATGAAATCCAGGGATTCTGTAATTATTGAAGCTGTCTTCTTTCTGATTAACAGTTTTAGAGAGGAAGAGAGTTGCTCATATCTGCCAGGCCAGGATTTTTTGAGACCCCTTAGATTAGGCACTTTTACATGTTAAGAAAAGCTTCAGCTGGGATTGGGGCTGTAGGTCATAGTGGCTGTTCTTATAAAGCTCTCTGAAGAAAAGAGAGTTTCATGGGGCCTAGGAAGGGAGATTAGTGATCTCCAGGGAGAGCTGTCCTCCAGAATTGTGACTCTGGGGTACCCGGATGTAGCGCAGTGGTGGAGTGAGGCCCTGAATTTGATTTTCAGCACCACAAAAAATGTTAAGGGACTTCACAGAATTTTGTCTCTGAGATGTCAAATGGCTAATTAAGTTTGAGAATTAAATGAGTTAACACTTAATATGCTCAAAGTTTAATCACATTGTGGAGAGTTCAGGATGACTTCTCTATTGCCACTGCGATTTGATGACGGGCACAGTAGAAGCCTTCATTTTTGTGGTTTCCCGTTTATTCCGGCACAGCTATGAAAAACAGTTTGAGGCTCAAAGTGACTGTGCAAGTGGAAAAGAAGGAAAAAAAAAGAACCCAGGAAGAATGGTGCTTCCAGTGGTGGCTGCTGCTGGGGCTGCTTTTTTTTTTTTTAATTTGGAGTCTCCCTAAACTGCTCAGCCTCCCGGTCCTCCTCCCTCCTCACTCCTGGATCACAGGCCTGGGCCACAGCACTAGGCTTGCTAATTGCTTCTTTAACTTGTTACTTCCTCCAGGTTGTTTGCAGACCAAACCCTATCAATGTGTATAGCCTGAGATTTAGAGTTGGTTAAATAGCCCTAGAGTTAGATGAAGATCAGTAGTTAGATACTGGTAAAGAGTGTGACATATCTGTCCTTTTATAAAAACATGTAGTTTCTATAAATTTGAGTGCAGAGGCATTTTATTCTGCTTTTTCATCACTGTGACCAAAATACCCAAGAAGGACAACTTAGAGGAAGAGAAGTTTATCTGGGCTCAAGGTTAGAGGTCGGGTCCATGGGGAGCAGTGACCTCCCCCACCCACACCCCCGGTCTACATGCCACCCAGCAAATAACTTCAAGTTACTAATCCCTCAATAGAGTTATCCACTGATGAGGTCAGAATCTCGATTCAGTTGTTTTACTTCTGAACATTTTTGCATCTCCAATACCTGGGTTTTTCTGAGGGGACACAGCGGTGAACTCTTGGCTACTTGGCAAGTGTTTTTCGGTTCATTCAAATTCAGGCAGATGGGTTGGTAAGTTTGGGACAGGACGAAAAGAAAAACAGCTAAGTCATGTTGAAGGTGAGAACATGGTATTTATCAATAATGAAGGTTTAGGGTGGCTCAGAAACTCAAAGCCCTCCATGTGTGCCTCTCCCTTGTTCTACTGGCACAAGGAATCCAACCGTAGAGAAGTTGTGATCTGTTGGGGGCTACCCAGTTTGTTGGTGTATCTGGAATCTAAACTGGCATCCTTTCCCCTGGTCTGGGGTACAAGTTTGATTCTTTTCTTTCTGTGAAGTCAGAAGTGGGAAAATGCCAGTCAGCTTTCTGTTGCTGTGACAAAATACCTGAGAAAAATTTAAAAGGAAGATTTATTTTCACTCAGGGTTTTAGAGGTTTCAGTCCATGGTCGCTTGGCTCTACTGCTTTAGGCCTGAGGAACATCATGGCATGGGATGTGTGGTGGAGCCAAGCTGCTCACATCACAACAGCCACGAAGACAGCAAGAGCGAGAGAGTGAGGAATAGCCCCTTCTATAGGGGCATGCCCCCAGGGACCAACTTTCTCCAACTAGGCCCTACCTCCCAATAGCTCCACCAGCTGGAAACCAACCTTCTGCATATGAGCCTTTGGAGGACATTCCAGACCCAACTATAACAGGGATAGTTCTATAAATTTGAGAATCTATTAATTTCCTCCCTCCCTCCCTCCCTCCCTCCCTCCCTCCCTCCTTCCTTCCTTCCTTCCTAGGAAAGTGCTCTACCACTGAGATAAACATTCAGTTCTTTAATAATCTTTCTTACCCATTATTTGATTATAGAGGAGACCAGTGGTTTGTGGAGAGCCTTAGGCATTTTTAAGGTAGTAGCTCAGGAAACACTATGTATGCCAAATCAGGTCAATCTGTGACCTTCTGTTTCAAGGGCAGGCATTGAACCAGTCTAGGCAGATTGCCCGAGTAAATGTACTGGATCAGGCAGATGGTGGATAGTAACAAATCTTTGGTGTTTTTGTTATAATTTTGCTCTTTAGTTTTAAGTTTCTGTGCTAGTAAAGTATGATCAAGGTACTTTGCCAGCAAATTTATCTGTATTTCTTTTAGAATGTGATTTTTGGAGCTGACACTGGAGAAACAGGCCCCTGCTTGCCCCAGGTAGGTGACCCTGCACACCATTGCATGGTCCTGGAGTGTGGTGAGGTGGTGGTGAGGAGGACGTCGCTGGGCTGTGCAGCTCAAGACTTTGGTGAGGTCGCTGGGCAGATAGATGCTGCACGTGCCTGTCTTCACCTTCATAACCTTCACTAGATGCTTTGGAAAAGCTTCAGCTGTTGGTCTGGGACTGGGGAGGCCAGAGCCTGCCAACCTAGCCAGAGGAGTGAAGCCCACAGGGACCGACCAATTGTCAGGGAGCCCACAGCGCCAGTGGCTTAAGGAACATTGTGTCCAGCTCTGTGGAATTCTGTAGGTGGCTTGCGTTTTTTTGTTTGTTTATTTTTTTCCTCTTGTCCTGGGAATTGAATCCAGGAGCATTCTACCTCTGAGCCACAATCCCAACCCTTTTTTAATTTTCATTTTGAAACAGGGTCTTGTTAAGTTGCTTAGGCTGGTCTTGAATCTTCAATCAATCCTCCTTCCTCAGCCTCCCAAGTACTGGGATTATAGGTGCATGCCACCATGCCTGGCTGAGTTTTTTGTTTTGTTTTGTTCTTTTTTTTTTTTTTTTTTTTTTTTGGCAGAACCAGGGATTGAACCCAGGGGCATTTTACCTCCTAGCTACACCCCAGCTTTATTTTTTATTTTTATTTTTTGTGGTACTGGGATGGAACCCAGGGGCATTCTTCCTCTGAGCTTGTTTATTTTTAGGAAGAGCTCACATTTGAAGCAGGTGTGGTGATATACGCCTGTAATCCCAGTACTTGGGAGGCTGAGACAGGAGTATCACAGGTTTGAGGACGGCCTCAGTAAGTAGTAAGACTCATAAATCTAGAAAGATCCTATTTCTAAATAAAAATAAAATAGGGCTGGGGATGTAGCCTGGAGTTGGAATGCCCCTTGGGTTTAACCAACCCCAGTATTATTAAAAAAAAAAAAAAAAAAAAAAAAAAGGAAAGGAAAGAAAAGAAAGAAACAGGGGCCTAAGTTGCTAAACCTGGCCTTGAATCTGTGATCTTCCTGTCTCAGCCTCCCAGGTACTGGGGTTACAGGCCTCCTGTACCACTCCTGGCTTAGCTTTTCTTTCTAGCTGCTAAGTCAAGGCCAGCGCATGGCCCCTGAGCCCCAGTGGGCCCAAGTCCTTTCTCCACTTCAGACCATGAACTGCTTGCATCTGAGCTTGTAGTTGGCTCTGCCTGGCTCCATTCTGGTCCTTTAGCCTGAGGCCAAGCAAAGGCTTCATGCTCTGCCAGCATGGAGAGGTATCTGTTGTCAGGCTTGTCTGGCAGGCACTCATCAGCACTGCCTGCCTTGGTCTGAGAACTCGAGGATAAGAATTGACTGGTGAGGAGCCCAGGCCACACCCCCACTGCGGAGTGCAGGCTGTGGCTGGGACTGCCTGCTGCCGACCTAAGAGAATCCTTTGAATGAGTCTGTCAAGAAATGAGTGGAAGATGCAGGCCAACACAGAAGAAGGGAGAGTTCCCCATACAATGAACATCCTAGCGGCACAGTGGCGCAGGCCTGTAATCCCAGCGTTTAGGAGGCTGAGACAGGAGGGTTGCAGGTTCGAGGTCAGCCTCAGCAGTTTAGTGAGCTCTTACTCCAAAATAAAAAAAAAAATAAGGGCAAGGGCTCTAGCCTAGAGGTAGAACACCCGGGTTCAGTCCCCAGTACCAAACACAAAAATAAAAAAAATGTGGATCACTTTGTGGTTGCTGCCAGGAAGAGAAAACTGGCTGAGGAGTAATCTGTGTTTTAGAGGGGGTAGACTGCACGGAGGAGTGTGTGAACAACTTTGCTGCCTAACTTGATCACAGTGAGAAGCACAGTTCCTTGCTTTAAGGAACGCCTTCCTAGGAGGCCCAGCGAGCACCCACAGGGCGCTGTGAAGAGCCGCACCAAGTGCAGTACAGCTCAGCGCCTGCAGTGTGTGCCTGCAGGCCTTTTTTTTTTAACCCCTCAAAACAGCTCTTTTTTTTTTTTTTTTTTTTTGTGGGTCTGGGGATAGAACCCAGGGGCATTCGACCTCCGAGCTACACCCCCTGCCCTATTTTTTTATTCTTAATTTTGAAACAGGGTCTCACCAAGTTGCAGAGGGCCACACTAAGTAGTTGAGGCTGTCTGCGAACTGCGATCCTCCGGTCTCAGCCTCCCAAATGCCGGGATGACAAGCGTGCGCCACCACGCCCGGCCCAGCTTCCTGTGTTTTTGAAGGATGAAGATCATTTTATTTGATGCATTGTAGTTATACATACTAGTGGGATTCATTGTTACATATGTGTACGTGTTCCTACATATTTGGTCAGTTTCATTCTCCTATATCACCCCTCCTCCCGGTCCCTTTTCTACTGGTCTCCCTTCTATTTTTTTTCTTTTCTTTTCTTTCTTTCTTTTTTTTTTTTTCTTTTTTTGGTGGTACTGGGGATTGAACCCAGGGGCTTTCTACCTCCCAGACCTATTTTATATTTTATTTGGAAACAGGGTCTCACTAAGTTACTGAGAGCCTCACTAAGTAGCCAAGGCTGGCTTTGAACCTGCACAGATCCTCTGTCTTGGCCTCCCAAGCGCTGGGATTACAAGCGTGCACCACCATGCCCGGCTTCCCTTCTATTTTCATGAGGACCCTCTCTCTTTCTTAGAAACAAAAGAAAACGTGTGTGTGTGTGTGTGTGTGTGTGTGTGTGTGTGTGTGTGTCTGTGGTGCTGGAACTTGAACCCAGGGGCATTTTATTTTTGAGCTACATCCCCAGGCCTATTTTGATTTTTTTTTCATTTGAAATAGGGTCTCACTAAATTGTGTGTGAGACGGAGGGCTCACTGAGTTGCTGAGGCTGGCTGTGAACCTGTGATCTTCTTGTCTTAGCCTCCCAATTACTAGGATTACAAGTGTGTGCTGCCATGCCTGGCTTGAAAAAAACAACTCTTAAGAGGAATCAGAGCCGGGTGTGGTGGTGCACGCTTGTAATCCCAGCATTCACGAGGCTGAGACAGGAGGACAGCCATTCATGGACAGCCTCAGCTACTTAGTGAGACCCTTTGCAAGTCAGTTAGACCCTGTTTCAAAATGAAAGAATAAAAAATAGTTCTGGGTCATAGCTTGGAGGTAGAATGTCCCTGGGTTCCATCCCCAGTACAGCAAAAGAAAAAAAAAAAAAAAAGAGGAATCATAAGAGATGTTTAAGCATAGTTGCAGGCATTCTCTTTTTTTTTCTTTTTTTTTGTGTGTATGTGTATTATTGGGGGTGGAACCCAGGGGCTTTCTACCTCTGGGCTATACTCCCAGACCTATTTTATACTTTATTTGGAAACAGGGTCTCAGTAAGTTACTGAGAGCCTCACTAAGTAGATGAGGCTGGCTTCTAACCTGTGTGATCCTTCTGTCTCAGTCTCCCAAGCGCTGGGATTACAAGTGTGCACCACCATGCCCACCTCAGGCATTCTCTTTTCTGAACTAATCTATTCTTTTAGATTATGTATTCAAAATTTCCATCCCTGGTCAGCCTGCTGTCTTGGGTGCTAACTTGCTGTTAGCGGTTAAATCCCAGAGAACATCTGACAGAGAACATCCACCAGAGAACATCTCTGGTGGAGTTCAGCCAGACAGGCCAGGTGAGAGTGCCTGGCCAGCCTGTTGGTAGTGCCCTGGGTCAGGTATCCACCTCCCTGTACATCGCACATCAGGGTCCTGACATGGCAGCGTTCAGGGAACAGCCTGGGGTTATTTCCCTCAGGGAGGAGGGTGGAGTGGTCGGCTCCAGAGGGGTCAGCAGGCACACCAGTCTTCTTGTGAAGGCTGCCCACCCTTCCTCTTCCTCCACAAGCCTTGGCTTCAGTTAGCTCTTTCCCCCACACCTCTTCCAAACGTCCTGGTCTTCCCAGGTCCCTCCCGGTCTTCTTCCCTCCCAGGAGCCATTCTGCCTCTGGGTCACTCAGGCCTGCTTCCATCCAGCCCCTCGCATCCCTTTGATTTCTTTGCCAGGAGACTCCCCAAGTCACCACTACTATGGAGAGACCTCCCCTGTTTCTATCTTCCTGCCCCAGCCACACATCTGGTAAAGTGTCTTTGGGGAATCTGGTGCTGGACGAGGCTTACAAAGCTCCTTTATGTCAAGGAGCTCACAGTTAAAGTCATATACACATTTGTCTGTATTATAAATACCACGTTTTCAACTTGAATGTTCTTTTCCAGAATGGAAAAAAAATCTTATTTTTTATTATAAAAGTATTTGTGTCTGTTGTTTAAAAACAGATTTGTAGAAATATGAAAAAACAAAAATTGACAGTATTCTCAGCGAGAGAGGATGACCTTTGCTGATAATTAGTTAAATGTCATTCTAGACTTGTTCGTGTGCAAACTCACAGAAGTGGGATATTGCAAATGCTGCTTCTGAACCCGCCTTTCTGTAGGATACAGGTTGGTTTTTGATGTTACAAATATAGATTCACATTATTGCTTTTAGAAACTTTTTATGGAAGTACAGAATGGGTGTAGAAGAGAATACATACACAGCCAGGACGGAGCGTTGGCTTCGCTAAGCATTAGCCGCTCTGGTTGGCCTCATCTCGTAGACTGTCTTGCTTTTGTCTTGGTTGCCATTTTGGAAATTAGTCTCGTTTCACAATTGAGTGGCAAAATTGAAGGCTTTGTTCTCTGTTTTTAATCTGGAGGAAATAAGTAAAACAAATTTATAATTTGTTATATTATGATTTTGAATTAAACAAAAAGTATAATTAAAGAACATACACCACTTTCTGAGAGCCAAATAAAACTGGCAAAAAATTACATTGTAAAGATTTGGGCACATGACAAGGATGGAGGTGGTCTCCAGTGTCTACTGTATATTAAAATTAGTATAAAGTAACTTGCCTTTTTTGGTGTATAGTTCTAGGAGTTTTAATATATACTAAGTTTATATATATTGTATATTTTATGTATGTATAAAATGCACACACACAGATACAATCACTCTCACTCAGCCCTTGTCAATCACCCATCTCTTTCTCATGAATATAGTTTTATCTGTTATCATAGAGATCAAGTAATAGAATATATACTTTTTTTTTTTTTTTTGGTGGTACTGGGGTTCCTGGAAGCCCTTCTACCTCCGGGATACACTCCCAGACCTATTTTATATTTTATTTGGAAACAGGGTTTCTTAAGCCAGCGCGGCTGGCTCCAAACCAGCGCGATCCTCCTGTCTCCGCCTCCCAAGCGCAGGGATTATAAGCGTGCGCCACCACGCCCGGCAGAATATATACTTTTTTGTTGTTGCTTTGGTACTGGAGATTTAACCCAGGAGCATTCTACCTCTGAGCCATACCTCCAGCCCTTTTATTCTTTATTTGAAGACAGTGTTTCATTAAGTTGCAGAGGGCAGAGCCATTGTAGGGATCCAGCAGGACATGACCACAGCCAGCTTGGTCATAACTGCCAGTTTGTCTGGCAGGTGACCCTGGCATGCATTCCAAGTCCTGAAGGGTAAGCAAAGTCGTTAAGACAGCCAGTCATTGTGTATACCAGGCCTGGACTTTTGCTTAGCTGGTGTGTGATATGTTTGTAGTTTCTGAGAAAGCCCAGGTACATTCAGTTGGCTGGGGCCCATTTTGCTTCACCTAGTTCTCTTCCTCCTGCTTCAGCAGAGATCCATCCATCTTGTTGCCCTCTAAGACATGCTACTGTCTGTAAGTCCATAATAAATTGGACGCTGTCCACATCTTTCTTCAGTTTCTTGGCACTTTCTGCCTTTAGCAGCCCCTTTTCCTATACCTGTTTTTTCTTCTTCTTCTTCAAAATAGCCCTCAGGACCTAAATGCCTCCCATTGGGCCCTACTTTCCAACACTGTGACGTTGGAGATTGTTTCCCATGTGTGAATTTTGGAAGGGGAGAAAAAACATTTAAACCATCACAGATCATTTTAGTTCTTTGGATTTTGCATATGAATTTTAGAATCAGCTTTTCTTTATCTCTAAGAAATATTGCCAGGATTTTGGATTTGTGCTTAATCTGTAGATTAATGCGCAATCTGTAGATTGTGAAGAATTTTCTTTTTTGTAATACTGGGGCTTGAACCCAGAGGCATTTTACCTCTAAGCTAAACCCCCAGCCCAGTTTTATTTCTTTTTTGGAAACAGGGTCTCATTAAGTTATGGAGGGCATCGCTAAATTATTGAGGTTGTCTTCAAACCTGCAATCCTCCTGTCTCAGCCTCCCAAGTACTGAGATTACAAGCATGCGCCACCACGCCGGACTCCAGCCCTATTTTTTGGGGGGGGGTACTGGGAATGGAACCCAGGGGCATTCCACCTCCAAGCTACACCCTCAGTCCCATTTACTTATTCATTCATTCATTCATTCATTCATTCATTCATTCATTTGGTGGTACTGGAGTTCTGGAAGTCCTTCTACCTCTGGGCTACACTCCGAGACCTATTTTATACCTTATTTTGAAACAGGGTCATACTGAGTTGCTAAGGGCCTCACTGCTTTCAAACGGTATCACAAAGTTGTGGAGAGCCTTACTAAGTAGCTGAGACTGGCTGCTAAGCTTGAATCCTTCTGTCTCAGCCTCCCAAGTACTGGATTACAAGCATGTGCCACTATGCCCAGCTAATTATTGGTATTTTAACTATACTGAGTTTTCCAATCTATGAACGCAGTATGTCTTGTCTACTTATTTAGGCCATCTTCTTTTGTCAATGTTAAATACTGAGTGTGTAGATCCTATGCACTTTGGGGTGGATTTATATCAGTGTTTCATTATTTTCAGAGCTATGGTAACTGAGATACACACATATACATACACATGTACAATTTTTTAAAGTTTTGGTTTATGATAATTTGTTCTATGGTATAGAAATATGATTGATTCTTTTTGTATGTTGGTTTTATATCTTATTAGTTTTAGGAACTTTTTTAATAGATTATCATGGAATTTATGGTACCTATTAATTGGGACAGTTTTATTTCTTTTTTTCCAGTCCAAATACCCTCTACACACGCGCGCGCACACACACACACACACACACACACACACACACACACACACACACTTTTGCTCTGGTTAGGACTTCAAGTATGATGTTGAATATGAGTGATGAGAGTAGATGTGATTGTCTGTTCCCTACCTTAGGAGGAAAGCGTTTATTCTTTCACACTAAGTCTGATATTAGCTATAGATTTTTTGGTAGATAATCTTTTTCAGATTGAAGACTTTTTTTTTCTTTCTTTTTTTGGTGGTACTGGGGTTCCTGGAAGCCCTTCTATCTCCGGGCTACACTCCCAGACCTATTTTTACATTTTTTTAATTTGGAAACAGGGTCTCCTAAGCCAGCGCGCGCGGCTGGCTTTGAACCTGCGCGATCCTCCTGTCTCTGCCTCCCAAGCGCGGGGATTACAAGCGTGCGCCACCACGCCCGGCTAAGACTTTTTTTTTTTTTTCTCCAGTTCTGGGAATGGAACCCAAGGGCTTTCTACCTCCGGGCTATACTCCCAGACCTATTTTTAATATTTTATTTGGAAACAGTGTCTTGCTAAGTTGCTGAGAGCCTCAGTACGTAGCTGAGGCTGGCTTTGAACCTGCGTGATTCTCCTCTCTCAGCCTCCCAAGTGCTGAGATTACAAGCATGCGCCACCACACCCGGCCAGATTGAAGACATTTATAATGATTATTGAGTTTTGTCAAATACACTTTTTTGTGCTAATTGGTATAATTATGTCTTTTTCCTCTGTAATCTGTTAATGCAGTACTGTTTACCTATTGATTTTCAAAACCCGCACCAGCCTTTTTGGTCCTGAGATAAGTCACAATTGATTATGGTGTATTATACTTTTTGCATATTGCTAGATTTGATTTCTTAGCATTTGTTGAGGATTTTTGTGTCATTGTTTATGAGGTCTATCTCCCTCTCTCCTTTCCTCCCTCCCTGTTGGGATTGAACCCAGGGGAGTTCTACCTCTGCGCTATACCCTCAGCCTTAAAAAAAAATTTTTTTTTTAAAAATTTTGAAACAGTGTCTTTTAAGTTGCGGAGGTTCTTGTTACCTTGCTGAGCCTGGCCTCAAGCCTGTGGCCCTCCTATCTCAGTTTTCTAAGTACTGGGATTACAGGCCCGCACTGCCATACCTGGCTTATTATTCTTTTCTTAAACTGTTTTTCATGCCCTCATGGTTCATGTTAGATCCTATGTTTGAATCTGTAATTTCCCAGCTGAAAACGTTCCTGTGCATGTACGTGTCACATTTTCTTCATCGTCGTCGGTGGAGGCTTGGGTTGCTTCCACCTCTGGGCCACTGTGAACAGTGTTCCTCTGAATGCAGTTACGCAACTCTCGTTTTGAGCGCCTGCTTGCAATTCTCTTGGGTATGTATCCAGAGCTACAATTTCTGCATCATATGGTCATTCTCTTTTTAATTTTTTGAGTAACTGCTATGCTTTTTTCCACAATGGCTGCACCATTTTATATTCCCACCAACAGTGCACAGTAATTCCAGTTTGTCCATGTTCACACTGACTCTTGCTTTTTTAAAATTATAGTAGCCATCCTAACGGGCATGAGGCAATATCCCATTGTGGTTTTGATTTGCCTTTCTCTAATGATTAGTGCTGTTGAGCATCTTTTTTTTTGGGGGGGGGGTGGTACTGGAGGTGGAACCCAGAGGCTTTCTACCTCCGAACTATACTCCCAGACCCATTTTATATTTTATTTGGAAACAGGGTCTCACTGAGTTGCTAAGAGCCTCACTCAGTAGCTGAGGCTGGCTTCGAACCTGCGTGATCCTCCTGTCTCAGCCTCCCAAGCGCGGGGATTACAAGCGTGAGCCACCACGCCCGGCTCTGTTGAGCATCTTTTCATGTGCCTTTTGGCCATTTGTGTGTGTGTGTGTGTGTGTGTGTGTGTGTGTGTGTGTGTATACACACACACATATATATATATATATATATATATATACATATATACACATACATATTTCTGGACAAATGTCTATTTGAGTCCTTTGCCCATTTTTAAATTGGGTTAATTGTTGTTGGTTTTTAGGAATTTTTGTGGTACTAGGTATTGAACCCAGCAGTGTTCTGCCTCATAGTTACACCCCAGCCCTATTTTTTATTTTGAAACAGGAGCTCACTAAGTTGCTGAGGGCCTTGCTAAGTTGCTAAGGCTTGAACCTGTGATCCTCCTGTCTCAGCCTCCCAAGTACTGGGGAGTTGTAGGAATTTTTAATGTATTCTGGATATTAATCCTTTATCAGATGTATGACTTGTAAATATTTTCTTCCATTCCAAGGTTTGCCTTTTCACTGTGTATTCTTTGAGGTACAGATGTTTTATTTTTTATTTTTTGTGGGTGTGCATGTGTGTGTGCATGTGTATGTGTTACTGGGGATTGAACCCAGGGACATTCTACCTCTGAGCTAAATGCCCAGCACTATCTTATTTTTTATATTTGAAACAGGATCTCATTAAGTTGTGGAGACTGGTGGCTGCAAACCTGTGTTCCTCCTGTCTCAGCCTCCCAAATACTGTAATTATCAGTGTGCACCACCGCGCCTGGCTTTTAAATCTTGAAACAGGGTCTTGAGCTAGGTTGATGAGAGTCTCGCTACTTTGCTGAGGCTTTTCTCGAACCTGAGATCCTCCTGTCTGAGCCTCCCAAGTACGGGGATTATAGGTGTGTGCCTCTATGCCCAGCAATCATCAGTTCCTGTGTGTGTGTGTGTGTGTGTGTGTGTGTGTGTGTGTGTGTGTGTTACTAGGGATTGAATATAAGGGTGTTCAACCTCTGAGCTACACCCCAAGTCCTATTGTTTATTTTGAAATATGGTCTCACTAAATTGCAGAGAGCCTCATGTTGCAGAGGCTGGGTGTGAACCTGTGATCCTCCTGTCTCAGCTTCCTGGGTACTGAGATTACAAGCATGCACCATCATGTCCAGCTCAATCAGTTCTTCTATTCTTCTGTTGCTGAGTAGTATTCTGTGGTATGGATGTACGACTGCTTGCTTATCCATTCGACCACTGAAGAACACTAGAGTTCTCTAGTTGTTTCTAGGTTTTGCTGATCATGAATAGAGTTGCTGTGAACATTTAAATATAAACATTTGGTGTTTGTGTGACGGTAATTTTCATTTCCTTGGGCTAGTACCTAGGAGTGGGATTGCTTTGTTGGGCCACATGATAAGCGTATATTCAACTTTATAAGAAACTGCCAAACTATTTTCAGAGTGCCTGTACTATTTTCATTTTCATTAGTATGTGAGGTTCCACTTTGCTTTGCTTCTTGGCCATTTTTCTTTTTTTTTTGGTGGAACTGGGACTTGAACCCAGGGGCATTCTACTTCCAAGCTACACCCCCAGCCCTGTTTTTTATTCTTTATTTTGAAACAGGGTCTCACTAAGTAGCTGAAGCTGACTGAACCTGCGATCCTTCTATCTCAGCCTCCCAAATACTGGGATTACAAGCGTGTGCTGCCATGCCTGGCTTGAATTGTTATTTTTTAACTTATAACCATTCTGGTGGGTGTGATATATTACATATACTTGTGGTTTTAATTTGTGTTTCTCTAATGACTAGGGATGTTGAGGATATTTCTTGTGCTTATTTGCCATCTGTGTGTCTTCTTTCATGAAGTGTCTGTTCATATCTTTTAACTACTTTCTAATTGTGTTTTTTTCTTACTATAGAGTTGAATTTTTGTATATTCTGGATATGTTCTTCAACATTTAAAAAAATTTTTGTGTGTGTGTCTATTGCTGAGAATTGAACTCAGGAATGTTCTACTTCTGAGCTATACCCACTCCCCTATTTTATTTTATATTTTGGTACTGAAGATTTAACCTAGAGACATTCTACCTTCAAGCTATACCCTCAGCTTGATTTTATTTCTTTATTTGGAAATGGGGTCTCATTAGGTTTCTGAGAGCCTCACTATATTGCTGAGGCTGGCTTTGAACTTGCGATCCTCCTGTCTTGGTCTCCCAAGTACTGGGATTACAAGTGTGCTCTACCATGCCTGACTCTTTTTTATTATTTATTTGGAAACAGAGCCTTACTAAATTGCTGAGAGCCTCACCAAGTTCTGAGGCTGGCTTCAAACCTTCGATCCTCCTGTCTCATCTTCCCAAGAACTGGTATTACAGGTGTGCACAACCATGGTATTGATAAATTTTATTTATTTTTGATGCTGAGGATTGAACCCAAGGGCATTCACACCCCCAAGCCCTATTTTTTTTTTTTTTTTTTTTTTTTTACTTTTTATTTGGAAATAGGGTTTCACTAAGTTGCTGAAGCTGGTCTCGAGCCTGTGATCTTCCTGTCTTACTCTCTCAAGTACTGGGATTATAGTCATGAGTCACTGCTCTGGGCTTCTCATTCAGTTTTTAATTTTTCTTGTGGAACTGGGGGTGGGACCCAGGGGCATTCAACCTCTGAGCTACACCCCCAGCCCTATTTTTTAGTCTTTATTTTGGAATAGGTCTCACTAAGTTGCAGAGGCCTCATTAAGTAGCTGAGGCTGGCTGCAAACTTGGATCCTCCTGTCTCAGCCTCCCAAGTACTGGGATTACAAGTGTGCGCTACCACGCCTGGCTCTAAAATTTAGATTTTTTTTTTTTTTTTTTTTTGGTGGTACTGGGGTTCCTGGAAGCCCTTCTACCTCCGGGCTACACTCCCATACCTTTTTTTTTTTTTTTAAATATTTTTATTTGGAAACAGGGTCTCTTAAGTCAGCACGGCTGGCTTCGAACCTGTGTGATCCTCCTGTCTCCGCCTCCCAAGCGTGGGGATTACAAGCGTGCGCCACCACGCCCGGCTAAAATTTAGATTTTTTAATACAGAGAATTTCAGATTTATTCTGGTAAAGCAAATCACCATGTGCCTTCACCCTGCTTTAATAGTTATCACTGTTTCACATTTTGTTTTATCAACACTTCCCTGCTTTGTTTGTTGTAATATTTGAAAGAAACATCTTAAATCATAACATTTCAACTATAAATAGTAAGTTTGCATTTCTACCAGTTAAGAACCTTTCTTTTTTTTCTTTTTTTATGCCTAGCATGGTGGTGCTTGTCTTTAATCCCAGCAACTTGGGAGGCTGAGACAAAAGGATCCCAAACTTAAAGCCAGCCTGGGTACCTTAGCAAGACCTTGTCTGTGATAAGAACGTAAGAGAACATGTGTGGGGAGGGAAGAAGGGTGAGTGGGGTGCACTGCAGAGGGAGATACACCAAGTGACGTGGCGTGTGTGTTCATAGCACTTCGAGTCTCATTAGGAGAGATAACTACAATGCACCAATAAAACTATAAAAGTAGTCAGGCGTGGTGGCACACGCTTGAAGGTATAGTATAATTACCAAAGTTGGGGATTAACATTCAGTAAACTTGAGTGCTGTTAGCTCATCTACAGATCTTATGCATATCTTCCTTGTTTTATCCAAACTCTTTTTGGTAAAATAAAGTTTGTATGTGTGTTACATTTAGTTGTCATGTCTCTTTAACCTTGAGTCTGAAATAGTTCCTCAGCCCTTGTGTTTCATGCTGTTGACATTTTGGAAGAATACAGGCCAGTTATTTTGTAGACTGTCCCTCAATCTGGGTTTGTCTGACGTTTTCTCCTGTTTAGATTCTGGTTATTTTGTGGTAGTGTCAGGAACACCACAGAAACGATGTTTGTTCCTTTTGGTGCATCATATCAGAGGCAAACGGTGTAGATTCATTCCATTACTGGCGTCTTAACCTGGTTGTGGTACTGTCCACCAGGCCTCCCCACTGTTGAGTTTTTCCTATGTCATTAAGAAGCATTTTTATGAGAAGATACATTTAGACTATATAAATACCTTATAACTTTTAACTTTTGTCTCATACTAGAGTCTTTCTACTTCCGGGCTATACTCCCAGACCTATTTTATATTTTATTTGGAAACAGGGTCTCACTAAGTTGCTGAGAGCCTCACTAAGTAGCTGCGGCTGGCTTCGAACCTGTGCGATCCTCCTGTCTCAGCCTCCCAAGGGCGGGGATTACAAGCAAGTGCCACCATGCCTGGCTGTCTCAAACTTTTTTTTTTTTTAATTTTTTTTTAATTTTTTTTTAGACTTTTTTCTTTTTTTTATAACAATTTTTTTATTGAACATAAATAGTATACATTTACACTATATTTGGTGCCCTCCCCCCCCCGCCCCCATTTTCCCTCCCCCCCCCACCAATGGTTGTCCAGGTTAACCATGTCTTATTCATAATTTTACACATGTTCAAGTGTAGACCCTTATTAATCAAGACCGGCCTTCCTCCTCTCCTATCTTACCATCCAAACTAGTATTAGCTAGTATTTCCCCTTCAATATCTGGAGTCCCTCTGGTATTCTTTGTGTTACACTACAACATATTGGCACAGGCAGTAACTTTCTCAACAAAACCTCCAAAGCTCAGGAAATTAAAGCAAGAATAAACAAGTGGGATAACATCAAACTAAAAAGTTTCTTCTCATCAAAGGAAACTATCAATAACCTAAAGAGGACGCCTACAGAATGGGAAAGGATCTTTACCAGCCACCATTCTGATAGGGGGCTAATATCCAGAGTATACAAAGAGCTCAAAAGACTCTACACTAGCAAAACAAACAACCCAATCAAGAAATGGGCAAATGAACTAAATAGACACTTCACAAAAGAAGAGATACAAAGGGCTAATAGATACATGAAAAGATGTTCTTCATCACTGGCCATCAGGGAGATGCAAATAAAAACTACACTGAGATTCCATCTAACCCCAGTCAGAGTAGCAAGCATAAAGAAATCAAATAACAACAAATGCTGGCGAGGATGTGGGGAAAGAGGAACTCTTTTACACTGTTGGTGGGAATGCAAACTAGTTCAACCACTATGGAGATCTGTGTGGAGATTCCTAAGAAAGGTGGGAATAGATCCACCATATGATCCAGCTATACCACTCCTGGGTATCTTTCCAAAGGAGTTGAATTCAGAGAACTACAGCAACATATGCATACCTATGTTCATAGCAGCACAATTTGTAATAGCCAAAATATGGAACCAACCCAGATCACCATCAACAGATGAATGGATAGCAAAACTATGGGAAATACACACAATGGAATTCTATTCAGCCATAAAGAAGAACAAAATTATATCATTTGAAAGAAGATGGAAAGCCCTGGAGAACATTATGTTAAATGAGATCAGCCAAGCACAGAAGAAGAAGATACATATGTATCCTCTAATATGCCCAAACTAGGAAACACAAAGAATACCAGAGGGACTCCAGATATTGTCTCAAACTTTTGTCTACTAGGGTTTTTTTTTTTTTTTTTTTTGATGGTACTGGGGATGGAACCCTTCTACTTCTGGGCTACACTCTCAGACCAATTTTATATTTTATTTGGAAACAGGGTCTCTTAAGCCAGCAAAGCTGGCTTCGAACCTGCGCAATCCTCCCGTCTGCCTCCCAAGCGCAGGGATTACGAGTGTGCACTACCACGCTCGGCTGTCTACTATTTTTAATACCTTGAACTTTTGTAACTAGTTTTAATGCTCATTGATGATTATTACGTAAAGCAAATATTATAATGGTTGCTAAAAGGTGATTTTTAAAAATCCACCCTTCCTTCTGTATTTAATTGGATTATTTACTGTTAGGAAGTTTTCCTTTCTTATTTGTATTCATACAGACAGAATTTGGATTTTATTCATATGTCTCCTTTTTATTCATATGTCTCCTTTTTTTTTTTTTGGTGGTACTGGGGGTGGAACCCGGGGGCTTCCTACCTCCAGGCTATACTCCCAGACCTATTTTATATTTTATTTGGAAACAGGGTTTCACTAAGTTGCTGAGAGCCTCACTAAGTAGCTGAGGCTGGCTTTGAACCTGTGTGATCCTCCTGTCTCAGCCTCCCAAGCGTGGGGATTACAAGCATGCTCCACCACGCCCGGCTGTCTTCATATTTAACTAACATTCTCACTTTGTGTGTGTGTGTGTGTGTGTGTGTGTGTGTGTGTGTGTGTGTGCACGCGTGCATGTTCCCCCCTCCCCATACACATGCTGGAGATTGAACATTGAATTCAGGGCCTTTGCATGCTAAGCACATGCTCTACCTCTGAGCTATACCCCAGCCCTTGTTATTTATTTTTATGCTGACATTGTCCCAGAGTTAGCTTCTGGGAGACCCTTTAAACTTTTTTCCAATTTTGTTTCCTTCTTTCTCTGAGTACAAGATATTCAAGTACATCTTGAATTCTCCTACCCTAGTCTCTGGGAGTCCAAGTAGCCCTGTTTTCTTTCAGTGAAAAAAAAAAGTATTTAGAAACAAAAACTTGGAGGGGTGTGTGTGTGTGTGTGTGTGTGTGTGTGTGTGTGTACTCACTATCCAGCCCCAGACCTGAATTAGCCATATCACTGTGAAAACCTTGCTCTTTTTAGTAGGAAACAATATTTAGAGACATCATTCCAGCCCCTAAGGGGACTTACTGATGCTGAGTTACTTCTAGGCCGTTTTAGTGGATATAGCTGTTTTCTTAAAAAAAAAAAAATATATATATATATATATATATATATTTTTTTTTTTTTTTTTCATATGATTACTTTGATTTTCATAGTTTTTTTTGGTGTGTGTGGTGCTAGAGATTGAATACAGAAGGGTTCTACCTCTGAGTTACACCCCCTGCCCTTTTTATGTTTTAGTTTTGAAACAGTCTCACTGTGTTGCTGAGGGTGGCTTTGAATCTGCTATCCTCTTGACTCAGCTTCTCAAATACTGGGATTGCAGGTGTGCGCTCCGGCACCCAGCTGCTTCTCATACTTTCATCTCTTTTCACTTGTGCTTAAATTTTTATCCCCCCAAGTTAAAATAGATTTAACACATGACCCAGCAATTCTACTACAGGGTATATACCCTAAATAATTAAAAAGCACACATTTGTGTGTGTATGTGGGGGGGGGTTCTGGGTGTAGAAGCCAGGGGTGTTCTTCCTCTGTGCTATACCTCCAGCCCTATATTATTTTTATTTTTGAAAGAGGGTCTCCGTAAGTTGCTTAGGGCCTTGCTAAATTGCTGAAGCTGGCCTTAAACCTGCCATCCTCCTATCTCAGCCTCCCAAGTTCTGGGATTATAGGCATATATCACCATGCTCATCTTGAAAGTACAGATTTGAAACATATTTGTACATTGTATTCATAGCAGCATTAATCAAGATAGCTGAAAGGGGGAGGCTGCCCACCTGCCCACTGATGGGGGAGTAGGTAAACAGTCTTGATGTATATGCACCATGATAGGAACTTGCTCAGCCTTCAGAAGGAAGGCAAGCCATGATGCATGGGACAAGCACATGCTCTCTCCAGACCTGAACTTGGTGAACAAAGGGAGTGCGTGTGAGTTCTGTCGCACCTTCCATACACATTGGCTGCCGTTTAACACTCTCGCCAGGCATGGTATTAAGTATTTTATATTTAATCCTTATAGCAACCGTATAAGGTCAGAATTGTCCCTTAATCCATTGATAGATGAGTAAATACAAACAAACAACCATTTTACAACTTAATAAGTAGAGGCTCAGAGAAGAGAAATACACATGCCCAGTGTCACAGAGTTAATTAGTGGCAGGGCTGAGATAAAAACTCGGGACTATGGTTCCAGAACCCCAGCTCCTAAGCTGCTGTGTGGAGCGGTGAAGCCACCCCCTGACTTAGGGAAGGGGCTTTTGTGCTCACACTTGGGGGGTCTGGACATGGTGGATAAAGAGGCCCAGTTTGGGGGAGGACCTGTGTTGCAACCAGGACTTAGATTGAAGTTCAGACTAGAGAGGTAGGTTTGGGAGCAGGAGCTTGTAGCAGGAAGTCACTGGGTACACGTATGTGTCTGGTGAGAATGCAACAGAGACAGCCTGGGGAATACCACCATTTGAAGAGAGGTGTGGCCACAGGGATAGTGGGACTCAAAGCAGAGAGAGCTGATCACCGGTGCCCAGCACTGTAGAGGGTTCTGGGCTGTGTTTGAACCCCACCTCTGCTGTTGAGACTGTGTGGTCTCAGCTGGGTTGGTCAATATCTTTACCTCATTTTCCTTGTCATTAAGATGGGGCTTAAGCAACATGCTTCTGGGCTGGGGTACAGCTCAGTTCAGGGCACTTGCCTAGCATGCACAAGGCTGTCGTTTTGATCCTGAAACAAAATAATAATGTGTTTCTGTTGGGGTAATAAACATGTTCTGGAATTATACACAGTAGTGATGACTGCACAACTTTAAGGATGCTAAAAGCCACTGAATTGTGCGTTTTATGGTATAAATTATATCTCAATTAAAACCAACCCACCAGTCCTTTTCCTCATAGGATGGAATAAAGATTAAGTGGGGTGTGGTGATGCAGACCTATAACAACAGCTACTTGGGAGACTGAGGCAGGATGATGACAAGTTTGAGGTGAGCCGGGGTAACAGATTTCATCTTGAAGTGAATAAAAAAAGCAGTGCCTGTCACCACACAGCATTTGATCTGCAGGGGCAGGCGTCCGCAGAAGTTGACTTTTTAGGAGAGCCACAGTATCACACATGCTTGGGGCCACTGTTTTCATCATCTCTGGAGCTGGAGACACCATCTACAGCACAGCCAACAGCGGGCCCTGAATCTGTGGGGAAGCAGGAGGCTCTGGGGTGCTGGATCTGGGCGCAGGCTTCCTCTCCCCGTGCTGCCAGCCCTCAGCCCGCTGCTTCCCCTCCACGAAGCAAGGCTGGGCCTCCCTTGCCGTATGGTGCAGGCGTGCTGGGCTCCTGGGGCAGTGTGTCTCAGTGAGCTGGGCGTCCCTGGACTTATGCTTAGCTTTTTAGAGTGCACTTCACTCTCTTGGCCTAAATCAATCTTTAATAAAAAGCTGCCGTAGCCTGCTGTCTTGTCACTCGATGAGGAAGGCAGTGCCCTTCTTCCACTCAGGTAAGGGGCTTATCAGAGAAGCGGGTGGGATGTGCTCCAGAGTCAAAGCAGAAGGAGGAGGAGAGGGACGCTTTGCTTTTGAGTGACGTGGGGATGCGACGTGCTGCCTTTTGGAGTTTCAGCGCCATCTCTGAAGCTAGGACCTTGAGACAGGGAGGCTGGCAGGAAAACCTTAGTGCCGCAGCGTCACTAACCCTCTTCAGATGTGCGTGGTTTGCTTCTCGTGTCTTTTGCGTACACGTTGCTTTTGCCCCATTACTAATCTAAATGGTCTGAAAATGGAGCTGTTAGGGCAGGGTAGCATTTGCAGTAAAAGTCTGTGGACATTCTCTTGGCAAGAAAGATGCTGACCATCCTGTGGTTTTCTAAAATCATGTGCAGTTATATCATCAAACCACAGAAGAATTTCTTTTTAAAAACAAGAGAATGTTTTGCACTTCATTGGATAACCCCGTTTGTGTGCTCTGAGTAGCTGGCCATCCAAAAAATAAGCCCCTTTTAGTTCACATGAGACTGAATCCTGTGGCCAGCCATTGTTGACAAGAAACCTGTGGGTTTAATGTGTGTGTTAAATCCTTTATGCTCTGAATAGAAATATTTATGTTGAATAAAGTGACAGCCTCCGCCAGGCGTGGTGGTGCACACTTGTAATCCCCGTGCTTGGGAGGCGGAGACAGGAGGATCACAGGATTGAAGCCAGCCTCTCTGGCTTAAGAGACCCTGTTTCCAAAAAAAAAAAAAAAAAAAGGTCTGGGAGTGTAGCCCGGAGGTAGAAGGGTTCCATCCATCCGCAGTACCACCACCACCAAAAAAAAAAAAAAAAAAAGAAAAGAAAAGAAAAGAAAAAAATAGTGACAGTCTTACCAGAAAACTGAAATTGAATGCAGGCTTCAAAGTTTAACTCCTATTTATGGCTTTAGGATTTCAAAAGAGTAAAATTATTTACCCAGTAGAACCTTGCTTGAAATCTCCATTAGGAGTACTGGTTGTATAGGCCTGTGTTACTGGGGTCCAGCTCAAATCAAACCAGGTGTCAGCTTTCTGGGGCACTGATGGCCTGCACCCCTCTGTCATAGGTAGAAACAGCCGGCAGGGGAGAAGTAGCTCAGCCTGAAGCATGGAGGCACGGTGACGTACCTTGCAACCCTTGAAGGCACCGCTGCTGCCTGCCCTTGGGAGCCTCTGCCCCTTCTCCCTCCTCCCTCCTTTCTTTTCCAGGGGCATTCTCTGTCTGAGCTATATCCCAACTCCAATGCCCCTCCTTTAGGTTTTAGTTTTTTTTTTAAATTAAAAACAAACAAACAAAATGGTCTCACTAAGTTGCTGAAGGCCTGGTTGGTTGCTGAGGCTCCAGACTGCAGTCTTCCTGTCTCATCCTCCCAGTACGGGGATTACAGGAGTAGACTACCAGGCCAGGTCTTTTCCAATTCTTAATTCTGTAGCTTGAGCACTGTTTATTTAGCTGGAGAAAACAGTGAATCTAAAGATCACATACAGGGATATTGGCTACAGGTTAAAGAATTTATACCTACAACTAGCTTCTTTCTTTCAGAACCAAAAAACACTTGCTCTTTGTCCTATTGTCTCAAGGGGGAGAGGGTGTTATTTTAAATCTACCTTCCTCATGGGACAGCCTCCCTCCTGAGGGAAGAACCCGTGGATTCTCTTTCTTAGAAAAACTAAGGTGTACTGGGCAGGGTGGATCACACTTGTCATCCTAGTACTTGAGAGGCTGAGGCGGGAGAATTGCGAGCTCAAAGCCAGCCTGGGCAATTTAGTGACACCCCCAACTCAAAATAAAAAATGAAAAGGGCAGGAGGTATATACAGCCAGTGGTAGAGTGCTCCTGGGTTCAACCCCTAGCACTACAAAGACAAACAAGTAAATAAATGTATTTCTATAGCAAGGTCCCTTTGGGGATGATGGCCATGTGTGCTTTCTCAGAGACCCTCTTGGCGCTGTCCACCCAGCTCTCGTGCTGTGTTCCTTGAAGGGAAGCCACGTGCTGACAGTTTTCCCTCGGGTCAAAGGTGTGGGAAGACTCCAGTATTTACATGCGGAGCATCTCATGCAGGAGGTCGAGGTACGGGGAGGAAGTAGCCTTGGGGCCTTGGGCAAACCTGGGCCGCACAGTGGAGGTGCCACCGCCTCCCGAGTGGCGTGAGGACCAGAGGTGATGTGTGGTCAGAGCCCAGGGGCATCCTTATGTCATGAGTGCTTCTTCCGGGCAAACCATGTAATTTCGATGTGGCTCACAAGGCACAGCTGTGAGCCTCTTAGCAGACCCTATAAATGACTCTGGCCCGGGAGCAAGGGATGTGCCATGTAACATTCGTGTGTATGCAGAGCAGGGCGTGGCGTGGGAGGCCTCCCGATTCTTCTGTCTTTTGGCTTCTAGAGTCCATCTTAATCTGTCCTGTGGGTGCTGAGGGTAGGGCTGGTTTCTGAAGAGGAACTGTGCCTGGCCCCTCCACTGCCCTCCCCATCTTCTCTGTCCTGGGCAATCAAGAGGTCTTTCTGCCAGCAGAAGCAGTGTTGTAACTACTTGCCTGCTGGGTCTTTGTGGCTGAACACAAGCCAGAGCCCTGTCTCGCTCCTCAAACATGTTTTCAGTGCTGGTGGGAAGTGAGATTTTGGTTTTGAGTGTGCTGGAGCCGATTCGAGCTCCGCCCACCTCTGAAGGCATGAAGGGCGCTGGTGTGTGTGTGTGTGTGTGTGTGGTCATCACTCAGTTAACAGGGTCCTGCGTCATTGCCGCCCTGCTGGGCAAATGAGCTCCTGTGTTTTTGCTCTCTAAATTATGCATGAAGTTGAGTATTGACCAGCATGTGTTTCTTGTGATTCCCCGACTGGTTTCCCTCCAGAAACCTCTGTGCAAAGTGTTAATAATGTGCAGGGGGAGAAAATGTCTGTGTTTGCGTAACATAATCCATGTCTGAAATAAAGGCAAACAGGTTTTGACTGTGCACGTTTCAGGACTCTTATGTTGGTCATGTGCTACGAGTGCTCTAAGACCAGGGATATAGTTAAGGTGGAGATAGGATGGGGCTTAGCAGGAGAAAACCCAGAGCTGGGTGGCTGGTCTGGCCCTAGCCATGCAGGCGTGTGTGAATTTAGTGCTGCCGCTCCATGACCGAAGGGTCAGACGACATCAGTGTAGTCTGAGACGAAGCACAACAGAAATATTTTCCCAGTGTATAAACCAGAGTGATGGTTTGTAAACTCCTCTTCCTAGGACAGTAGTTCAGGATGATGATGATGATCTGGTTCTGGGGGTTGCACTCAGAGGCATTCTACCTCTGAGCTACACCCCCAGCCCTATTTTTTATTTTTTATTTGGAAGCGTGGCCTTGCTAGGTTGCTGAGAGCCTCACTAAGTTGCAGAGACTGGCTTCAAACCTGTGATCCTCCATCTCAGCTTCCCAAGCACTGGGACTATAGGCAGGCGCCACTATACCTGGCTCAAAGGTATTCTTTTCTTGGGTCAGAAAAGTTTGGGAACTACTGCTGATAGGTATATAAACATAAAAGCAGAGGTACCTTGGTGGCGGAGTAGGGTTTTCTCAGCCCTCCCTCCCACCACAACCAAGGAGTCATTTTGATGGCGAGGCCTGCCTCTTGCACACTCTCCCTGGCTGCCTGGAATCCAGTGCTATCAGGGAAGGCTTCTGAAGCTGGGCACCCAGCCCTCAGTGACTTCCCTCTTCCACACCCGGCAACGCTTCCTCTTTGCCTCCTGGGCACCAAGCCTCTGGCACCTCGTTAGTTGATTGTTTTGTGTGTATAATAGAGTGTGTGGGATGGGTTGGAAGTGACCCACACGAGCCTCCAAGTGCCACAGAGCAATGAGGGTCCCAGAGGAAGTTGTCCAGCCTCACTCCCAGCCTGTCTGTCATAATTCTGACCTGGATTGGGGTCCCAGAGAGAAGCCACGCTTCAGGAAGACGAGGGAGATGAGTGCGGAAGAGAAGCCCTCTTCTTCCCTGTGGGAGCAGGCAGCTGGGCTCTGGGGCCTGACTGTGTGTTACAGGAGAGCGTGAACTCAGCATGAGGCTGTGCCTGCGCCCCAGCTTGGGGAGGGGAAGCTGTCAAGGCCAGACCACACCCCTCCTGCCTGTGGAGGCTACAGGCATCAGGGTATATAAGCAACAATAGACTTGGGTATGGGTATACTCTGCTTGGTTTCTCCAGCGGATTTGAATTAACTTACCATAGAAACACACACACACACACACACACACACACACACACACACACACACACACACCAGGAAGAAACAAATTAGGAATATAAACAAGAGGACAAATTACGACCAAGAAGAAAAAGAACATATTTGTTTCCTGTAGAGCGTGTTCGCTCCTGCATCCCTAGAATTAGAACAGTGCCTGGCACATAGTGCATGCTTAGTTAACTTTAGCTAAATAAAGGGATGATACCTAATTTTTTTTTTTTTCAGTACTGGGAAGGGAACCCAGGGGCATTCTACCTCTGAGCTACGTCCCCAGCCCTATTTTTCATTCTTTATTTTGAAACAGGGTCTCACTAAGTTGCAGAGGCCTCACTAAGTAGCTGAGGTTGTTCATGAAACTGTGATCGTCCTGTCTCAGCCTCCCAAGTAATGAGATTACAAGCGTGCGCCACCACACCCAGCACTAAATATTATTTTTTTAAAAAAGACTTTTAATGCTAGGCGTAGTGATGCAGCAGGCTGAGACAAGAGGATCCCATTTTGTGGGCAACCTCAGCTACCGAGTGAGGCTCTCTGCAATTTAGTGAGACCATGTTTCAAAATAAAGAATGAAAAATAGGGCTGGGGGTGTAGCTTGGAGGTAGAATGCCCCTGGGTTCCATCCCCGGTACCACACACACACAGACAAAAAAAGTCTTAAAATACTCTACACAGCTCAGGAATTTTTTGAGGATGTGGTATCTGGGAGCCAAGCAGGGAATAGCAGGATAAGCCAGGCGTGGTGGTGCACACCTATAATCTCAGGATGTGAGAGGCTGAGTCAGGAAGATTGTTGATTTGATGCAAGCCTCTGGAATTTATGAGGACTCGAAGTCCCAGATCCAGTAGATATTTTTATTCCCAAAGGCCCCATTCCTGTATCAGTCAGGATGAGCTAGACTGTGTTGCAGTAACAACTGACCAAGGGTATTCCATGTGTCCTTACTTTGGGACTCAGACTAGTAGAGCCACTATCAAACCTTGCACAAAGGCAGAGGTAGAGGATGATATCTCAGAAAAATCTCACACTGGCAACAAACTTCCACCTGACTTGGAGGGCCACAAATATTTGGCTAGTGAACTAACAACTTCCTAACAACTTGTACGAATATTGGGACAGACTAGAATTTATTTTAAATACTTGTTTGTGATTGTTTGTGATTCTGTTATGGACCATGATTCTAGATGCATTCTCAGATAGAGTGGTTGTCTTGTGGAATGCTGGGAGGCCTCCCTGCTAACGTCATACAGTACTCTCCATTCATGTTGTTGTAAACACTTTCAGATGGGTATTCCTTTTAGCACCTGGTGGTTTCTAACTCTTCTCATGTAGTTCAGGATTTTAAAATTTTGTTTTACCCCAGGTATGGTGGCACACGCCTGTAATTCCAAAACTTGGGAAGCTGAGACAGGAGGATCACACGTTTGAGGCCAGCCTCAGCAACTTAGCTAAGCCTTCCACAACTTAGTGAGACCCAATTTAAAAAAAAAAAAAAGCTGGGCGTGGTGGCACACGCTTATAATCCCTGCGCTTGGGAGGCAGAGACAGGAGGATCGCACGGTTCAGAGCCAGCCACACTGGCTTAAGAGACCCTGTTTCCAAATAAAAAGTTAAAAAATAGGTCTGGGAGTGTAGCCCGTGGGAGTGTAGCCCGGAGGTAGAAGGGCTTCCAGGAACCCCAGTACCACCAAAAAAAAAAAAAAAAAAAAAAAAAAAAAAAAAAAAGTAGTGCTGAGCACGTACCTCAGAGGTAGAAATACCCGGAGTCAGATCCCTAGTATTACCTCTTCCCCCAAAAAATCCACTACTTTTTTTCTCCTTTTTTCAGTATTGGGGATTTGAACCCAGGGGCCTATTTTTTATCCTTTATTTTGATAAAGGGTCTCACTAAGTTTTGAACTTAGGAGAGTCTCACTAAGTGGTTAAGGCTGGCTATGAACCTGTGATCCTCCTGTCTCAGCCTTCTAAGTACTGGGATTACCACCATATCTGGCTCACAACTTAGTTTTTTAGAAAAAAAAATTTAAAAGGGTAGGGGTGTAGCTTGGAGGTAAAATGCCTTTGGGTTCAATTCCACAATTTTTTTTGTTTTAAATGCCATAATTTTTGTAAGTGTGCAGTTTTTAAATTGTGCTTTGTCAGATCCTTTGATAAACTGGTGATCAAGGAAGGTTAGAATTTGAGTCAATCTTTGAAAATATTAGACAATATTTTTCCTGGGGTCTTTGCCAACATGTTTGAGAGACTTTGTGCCCAGCCCACTGGCGTTGTGGCCAGGAGGTAGGTTCGTGTGCCATCGAAGAGGATTTGGAGATAATGAACTCTTCCGATAAAGAAATGGAATCAACAGGCTTGCAGAGTGGCTTTCATTTTCCATTAGGGTTTTTAATTTCATTTTAAAATATTCATGAACGGTTTCAAAACAGGGATTGGTTCCTAGAGGTCAATGACATTTAATTCATAATAAGCCTGGGTATATTTCAAAAGTGCTCATATATAGAACATTTACTTTTCCTGGTTGGAAACATATACTCATTGTAAAAAGTTTCTAAAATAATCCTACAAAAGAATATAACCCACTTATCCACATTTCTACCATAAAGATATATTTATTTTCTGAACTTATATACATGTGATAACATATATGCATAGGTACATATCCATACATTTGCTTCTAAGACATATATTGTGATATACTTACAAATGTATACACATGAATTATAGACATCCTTCTTACATATTCACATAGTACAGGAGTGTTAAAATAAAAAAGAGAAAATCTCCCTGATTCCTCTGCACTCTAGTCAATCCCAATTCATAAAGGTCTCTGTTTTTCACTGTTTAAATATAAGTGCTTCAGTATGCCAAGCGTGGTGGTACATGTCTATAATCCTAGTTCTTGGGAGGCTGACACAGGAGGATCGCAGGTTTGAGGACAACCTCAGCAAGTAATGAGACTCTGATCAACCTAGCAAGACCCTGTTTCCAAATAAGAAATAAAATTGGGCTGTGGGTGTAGCTTGAAGGTGCATGCCTCTGGATTCAATTCCTAGTACCATAAAATAAATTAAAAAATAAATCTCCACCTCTATTAAAAATGCTTTGATACATGTAAATATGTTTGTGAACACAAAAAGCCTCGTAATTTTCGTGCCTCACCAAAAATGGGGTGGGCGTTCTGTGTTCTGCGTATCACTGGACGTTTGTACTCCCTCCCCTGTCTCTGCCTGGTGTTTCTTTCAGTATGTAGCTGTCACTCATTTGACTTGTTTGGCATGTGCAAGGCCCTGGGCTCAATTCCTAGTCCCCCCCACACATGCAGGCACACAGAGCTCTTCCACCACATGTGCTGATTTACTGATGAACATGTGTAGGACTTTGTCACCGGAACATTTGTTTCTTTGGGCTGTTTGAGCAAGTTGGAGGCAGTTTTTATATACCATTTTATTTAGAACCATCAGACTTTGTCAGTTCAAAATTTATCAGAAATACAAAATGCACAAAATCGCAACCCCCTACACAGAGGTGCCTGCTGCTTGCCCTACTGCTGTAGATTTGTGCCCTACAAACCGTGGTGTAAGTTCTGTTTCATGTCATTCCCACCAAAAAAGGGAGGAAATGCCGAGCACGCGTGGCTGGTGTGCTGCCCCTCGAGTCCCCAGGTGAGGCGCCGTGCGTAGGCGCTGATGACAGTAGCATCTCCATTGGCAGCTCCATGCACTCGGTGAGCCAGAGCACCTCCCACAGGTGGGTTTCTGGCTCCGTGGGTTTCAAATCCCGTTTTCCGTATGCGCAGACTTCTGGTTGGGCATTGTAGGGCACATTATCTCATGAACTTGGGGTCTTTTTGTCGCGATGCCAGGTCAGTCTGGAAGCCATCCCTACCCTGGGAGGGCTACAGGGACTTAACCATATGTGGAAGTGACAGTGAAGCCCAGACTTCATATATCCCTCACTCGACTTCGACTTCCAGCGGCCCAATCCCCAAAGTGCCCTTTGCTACTCCATCACCGCCCGGCATCAGGACCGGGAGTGAGAGGGAGTGGGAGTGGACGGGGAAAGGGTCTCACCTGATTGCAGTTAAGCAGCTCGCGTTTGTAGGTTTTATAGAACCAGGGCCATGTGAACACATTGCTGGAGCCCTTCCAGGGCTTTGCAGGGAGCTGATGCAAGTGAGGGGCTTCCACTTCGAGCATAAATCTGCTCTGGAAAAATCCTGCAGCACAAATCTCCAACCCCACCGTGTGCCTGGAAGGAGAACCAGATGTGCTGTGAACAGCACTGTTCACACTGCAGCCTCCAGAAGGTTTACACTCAGATCATGGGCCTTTATAAACATTTAAAAAGTGTTCTCCCACAGCTGGGCATGGTGGCGCACACTTGTAATCCCAGCATTTGGGAGGCTGAGACTGGAGGACCGCGGTTCGCGGACAGCCACAGATACTTAGTGAGGCCCTCTGCAACTCAGTGAGACCCTGATTCAAAATTAAGAATAAAAAACAGGACAGGAGGTGTAGCTTGGAGGTCAAATGCCCTTGGGTTCCATCCCCAGACCCACTAAATAAATAAATAAATAAATAAATAAATATAAAAAGTATTCTCCCCTTTCCTGCCTTTTTTATTTTTTATTTTATTTATTTTTTTTTAGGGATTGAACCCAGGGGAGTTCTACCTCTGATCTGCACCCCCAGCCCTTTTAAAAAATTTTTATTTTGAAACGCGGTCTTGCTAAGTTACTGGGTACTGGCCTTGAACCTGTGATCCTCCTGTCTCAACCTCTCAGTACTGGGGCTGCAGACACATGCCATCACACCTGGCCTTCTCTCCTTTTTGATGTTGCCTATCATAATTAGCCATACTTGTAGGAATCTGATGACCTTGAAATAACAATTTACTTATCAGCTATGAAAATACTGTAGTCAGCTGGTCCGTACTACATGGAAAGGGTTGTCCAAGGGCATCCATGACCTTCTGATTAGCAAATGCCAGGGCTTTTCTTTCTCTGTATACTTTTCTCATGTGATGTTTGTCCACTGTAAAGTTGCTAGAAGTTGAACTACTTTGGATTCCTTGGTTGCCTACAAGTAGGCTTCTGCTAAAAGTTTGGCTGAGTCCTTTTTTTCTTTTTGTTGGTCAGTAGATTTACCTCAGCAGTGATTATTAGATTTTACTGTCCTAGAAGACATTGTGATATTTTTCTGTGCCAAATATCAGCCAAGAAAAGGGTACTGCTTATACCAGCAGTGTGTTAAAACCATCTAAATACCTATCAACAGGGGATTGACTAAATTATGGTATGTGTGTAGATGTGTATATTTATGTATCTTTATCCTAGGTAGTCATTGAAAGTAATATCTGTTTCTATTTATATGGAAATGTCTATCGATACTATTTAGAAGAAAAAGTAGGCTAGAAAACATAATAATACATGTTCTTTGATTTAAAAACTATTGATTTTTAAATTGGTTTTGTTTTTATTTCCTTGTTTTACATACAGCATGTTATTATTTTTGTATTTCCCTTTTGATTTTGAATGTAACGATCATTTGAGGTAGATAAAGAAGGCAGGTACTATGTTATGGGTGAGGAACTGGTAGAGAGACTGAGGATCAAACCTTGACTGCGAAATCCTGGCACTGCCTCTCGCTATCCATCTGTGTTCTGCCACCTCTATTTCCTTAATTCTAAGATGGGGCCAAGGTCTACCTCATAGGGGACTAGCTCAGAAATGCCTGTATGGTGTCTGATTCACAGAAAACCAGTGCGTAATCAGTCCTTAATAAGGTTAGTAATTATCATTTTAATGAAGATTCTCCCCAGTCTGTTATCTGTTGCTGCATGGTGAATTGTCCCACACCTAGTGGCTGAAAACAACAAACGTGCCACCTTCAGCCTCTGGGGCCGGGGACTCCACGGTGGCTCTGCTCCCTGTTCTCTTGGTTGCAGTCAGCCTGTTGGCCGGGGCTGTATCATCTGAGGTTCACTGGGGACAGGACTGCTGCCAGGGTGGCTCATCACAGCACCGTGGGCAGGAGGCCTTAGTTCCTTGGCCCTTAGACCTCTCATAGGGTGTCCTGGGTGTCCTCATAAATGGCAGTTGATTTCCCTCGCAGCGAGTGATCCCAGAGAGACAGAGCAAGGTAGAACTGCAGTCACTTTCTGACCTGTGGATCGTTTCTGCAAGCTAACAGGTCAGCCTTGTTCATCAGGTCCCGAGGATGGGGATACCAGGGAGACAGGAGCGGTATGGAAAATCAAGCCTCTGGGAGGCTGTTACCACCCAGAGGGTAGCTGGCAAACAAATTCAAATATAGGTTGTCTGATCTCTCTGTCGTGGACAAATTAGAATGACCCAGCTTAGCCCTCAGCTCCCTTCTTTTGTGTCTCTACTGCCCCCGGGGGGCTGTCTCATTTTGTACCATGATTCCCAATTGCATCTCCATTCCAATCTCTTCTTGGGTCCTCAAAACATATCTAACAACCAACTCCACCTGACGCCTGATCCCCATTTCAGCCTTAGCACGTCCTAAACTGAGCTTCTGCCCCTCCCACCTGCTCTTCTGTAGACTTCCCCATCCCAGTAGGACAACACCATTAACAGCTGCTCAGGCAGAAACTTTAAAATTATACTTGCCTCCCTCTTCTCATGTCTGCTGTCATCTTGTCACTCGAGGTTGTGGGCCCTGCCTTCAACATGCACCCAGACTTAACACGTCTCGCCATCTGTGCCACCCCCATCCATGCCACCATCCCCTCTTCAGGGTACTACAGAGACCTCCCGCGCTTCTCCAGACCTCAAGTTTTTCCTTCCTGTGGTCTCTTCTCCCCATGGCAGCTAGTGGCCCTTTTAAGACCTGAATCAGATTGTGCCTCTCTCTAGGGCCTCCCTTGTGCTCACAGACAGCTAGCCCAGGCCTACTGTGCCTCTGGGCTGTGCAGCGGCCTCTCCTGCTGACGCCCTGTGCTCACCCTGCCCAGCCCTGGGACCCCACTTCTGCTCCCACCTCATACTCCAGACGGCCATCCTGCCTGCAGCCTTCTTCCTCGGGTGGCCCCTTCTCAGCTAGGCCTTCCAGGGCCCTAAGTCCAGTTTTCACACGCAGGCCCCTGTTAGCTTTATTTGCCTTCTCTGTTTTAATTTTTCTCCTTTGTTCTGATTGCTGTCTAACTCACTGTATTTTTATTTAAATTCATCATACTATTAACTAGCAGAGATTTTTTTTACTGCTGTAATAAATGGCTTATCAGATTTGCATATTCTTGAAGACATTTTTATTTTAATATTTTAAAATGTAGGTGCTACCTTACCCCCAAAATATGGTTGAAGTTAACATACCAGAAACATTTGTAATTCATCAGTACAGTGTGTTATTTCTTGTCCAAGATTAGTAGATCCGATTACAGGAGTAAAAAAAAGACATTTTAGGAGTTTCCCTTCTATGAACTGTTACTTTTGAGAGTAGATTGTTAGTTAGGCTTGTAATTCAGATGGAGAATTAAAGTCAACAAGAGTCCTATGGAGAATTATAAGGAGAGTTATTAGGAAAAGCACCAAGTGTGTACTGGGAGACCCGTATCTTTTATTTTGTTGTATTTTCTAATGGACAGCTAAAACTTGTATATACTTATTATGTACAGCATGATGTTGTGAAATATGTATATTTTGTGAATGGCTCAATTAAGCTCATGAGCATTGCATTACCTCTCTTATTTTTTCTAGTGAGAAGACCTAAAACTCTTAACTAGTTTTCACAATGTAGTACAGTTTTCAAAATGTAGCACATTGTTATAAAAACTAATGCATTGTTATAAAAACTGTTGCCATCATGTTGCATGAATAGATCTCCTAAACTAATTCTTCCTGTCTAATTGAAATTTTATATCCTTTGACCAGCAGGGCCCATATCTTTAATGTGTTGACTTAGGCTAGAAAGGTGAAAAGCCCACATAGGGTTAGGAAAGGTGCTGCACAGACCTGTGAACAGTGGGAACAGCAGACCACCCTTCTTGTCACAGGGAGCCCTGAGCACTGCTTCAGGGGCTTTAGAGGCCGTGTGTGCCATTTGCCGACCATGTGTGAGTCACTGTGCTTGGTACCTTAGGACCAAGGGAGGTGGCCTGGCCCTGCCCACACAGGCTTTGGATGCAGAGGTGCTGAGTGTAGAGCACCTTCCTGGAAGACGGTGGAATAAAATCACAGCTGGTGGCCGGGTGTGGTGGTGCATGCCTGTAATCTTAGTACTTGGGAGGCTGAGACCTGAGATGGGAGGATTGCAGGTTCTAGGACAGCCTCAGCAAGTAGTGAGATTGTCATCAGCCTCATGAGAGCCTGTGTGGAGAGTCACAATAAAGGGCAGTCTGGGCAAGAGGTGTCACTTTTTTTTTTTTTTTTTTTGGTGGTACTGGGGTTCCTGGAAGCCCTTCTACCTCCGGGCTACACTCCCAGACCTATTTTTGCATTTTTATTTGGAAACAGGGTCTCCTAAGCCAGCGCGCGGGGCTAGCTTTGAACCTGCGCGATCCTCCTGTCTCTGCCTCCCAAGCGCGGGGATTACAAGCGTGCGCCACCATGCCCGGCGAGGTGTCACTTTTGAGTGGAGCATTGGGAGGTGCCGGTGAGACTTCAGCGGGCAGGCAGGGCCCCAGAACAGCTTGCGTCTTGGTTGCTTTGTACAGGTAATCACCTGGAGATCTTGTCAGAAGGCAGATGCTGATTCTGCAGGGCCAGGAGGGGAGGCAGGGTATCTGCACTTCTGACGAGGTCCTGGGACACTGAGCTGCTGGCTCTAGAGGACCCTGGCCACTGGCCTCTGCTGTTCTGACCTGCGGAGTGGCCGTGGTGGCACGGGCTTGACCTGGGCTGGGCTCTGAGGTGCAGGGGAGCGGAGGTGAGGCCAGAGACCAAGGCTCAAGGCCACCTGACCTTGATCACAGAGCCATTAACTCCACCTTGAGCTGCCCTCCTCTCTCAAAGTCAGTCAACGTGCGACCACAGCGCACGCCACTGCAGCAGTTGCATGGCATGGGCGTCTGCCCCATTGTGTGGCATGACTGTGGTAGTGACAGTAAATCAGGAACGGGCAGAGGCAATACAGATTACAGTGGCAGAGAAGAGACACATCACAGAGGCCTTCTTCTCTGCTTCCTCCTTCCTCCTGAGGGCCAGAGGTTCACAGCCGGGCTCATGCCACCCAGGCTGACTTCAGCATAGCGGTGGGGCCTTCCTTTATATTAGGAATTCCATCCTCTCGTCTTGGCCTCTCTACCTGCTCCTGCCTAAGAATTGAAGCAGGTCGTGTTTCTGACTGTTATACTGCTGTCCCCACAGGAAAACTGCAGCTGTGTGCTGTTGTTGCGCAGTTTTATTTAAATATGGCAGGCATGCATGTCCGCAGATGTGTGCTAAATATACGCATGCATGTGTGTTTCCAATTTTCTTTCCAGATCCTGGCCCTGACTGCATTCATCTGCATCGAGACCATCATGGAGTGCTCCCCGTGTGAAGGCCTCTACTTCTTCGAGTTTGTGAGCTGCAGTGCATTTGTGGTGACTGGAGTCTTGCTGATTCTGTTCAGTCTCAACCTTCACATGAGGATCCCCCAGATCAACTGGAACCTGACAGTGAGTACAGGTCGCCACTGACTTTGGCTGGATCGGATGCTGCTTGGCCCCAGGGGAAAGTTGGAATCAGTTCATGTCACTGTGGTTCTTGCTTATTTCGATAGTTAGATATTCCATTGTAACTCAACTGTGGCTGGGTTGAGTAAAACTAAAAAATTGAATCTTAACTAATGGTAGAAACATCATAACAAAATTATGTTGACTCTTCTAAAGATGTCATTTTATAAACATCTGAGAAGACTGGGTATGTTGGTATGTTGGTATTTGCAGAATATGGGGAAGAAAATGGAATTAATACATTTGCATATTTTTCAGACTAGATACAAAAGCCATTTACAAAAATTATTGATTGTGGAAGAAGTGAAAATATGAATGAAAGTGCCAGTAACTTGCAACATTTAGGATTATTAAACTCAAAGCAACTGGAAGACTGGAGGGTTAGGGTGGTTTGATCAGAACGTTCCCTTTCTCCATGGTATGAGAAG